>NC_072796.1:47332230-47637388 GCF_028583425.1 Eublepharis macularius | reverse complement strand
TCAGATTTCGCAAGCCTTCTTCTTCAGGGGCGTGGCCTAATGGCAAATAATGAATTCACACATAACATACAATAACTCCCATAATTAAAACAGAAAAGAAAAAGCATAATAATATTCATAACAGACCTGCACGGTTAATTTCTTAATGAATTCACACGGACACTCCCAGGATGTGGCGGCTGTTTCTTCTTTAGCGCGCCCTTGCCAAGAATCAAGAACCAGTATATATATTCACCCACCTTAATTGACCAGGAACTCTTAAAGGGAACACTACAGTGCCTCACCCTCATTTATAAAAAACAATGTAAAGACAGGTCCGAATTCAGACCCAACGGATGCATAGTTTGTAACACATGTATACAAAAGGCTTCCTTTTGTAATAGCGCCTTAAGCTCACCCTTTCGCAATACACAAAGCACTGCTACTCGAAAATCAGTTTCGGAATGATGATAAGAAAGAAAGTGTTGGGTAAGCGGAGCTTCCATAACCTTATTCTTGATGCGAGAAATGTGTTCTAATATGCGTGTCCTAAGTGGTCTGTGTGAATTCATTAAGAAATTAACCGTGCAGGTCTGTTATGAATATTATTATGCTTTTTCTTTTCTGTTTTAATTATGGGAGTTATTGTATGTTATGTGTGAATTCATTATTTGCCATTAGGCCACGCCCCTGAAGAAGAAGGCTTGCGAAATCTGAGCTTATAGCCGGCCCCAGATTGGGCGTTCGGCCCGGACTTTATTAATTTGGATCATAACAGTCAGCGGATATCAAGCCGTGGATTAAGAAGGACGCAGGACATCTTGTTTTGGATTTCTAAAGACTTTATTACATATACTAAAGGATTAAGCACTTTGGTGTAATGTAAGATTTGAGTACACATTGGAAGTGTTCCTGATTTTTGTATAATGTTTGTGGAATTATATTAGCATAACGCTCTAAAATTAGTGGCTGTTTTGTTTATTAAATTGTCTTTATGTGTCCACACAAACATACCTATGTACAAATTAACGTATGCATTACTCATATATGATTCAGTAATGTGTACTTTTAAATGTAATCAATTAGGCAGTTAAAAGGCCAGCGATCAATCAACTAAAATTCATTAGCAGGCTGACATTTGCATATTAAATGGATGTTAAATTAGTATCTATAAATCTATGTATCTATCAAAGCCAGCTTTAGCTGATCTGTTAGGGATACATAGCTATGGTTACAAAGATAAAAAAAGATTAATCAGATTAAAACACAAAATGCACAGAAATACTCTAGTTTTCCCCAGTTACTTCTCAAGTGATATATAAATGCAATGATAGAAATTACTCAACAGAAGTGCAGGCTGAATCTTTTGAAACCTCAGCTACTTGATAAGAGGGCTCTGGTTTCAGCTGATTGAGATGAGGCCATTGCAGGCCCAAACTGGATGAGACACTATCCACAGATTTGCCCCGAGGGCATACCTCCATTCTGGGGAGCCAGGGAACACCTTTTACAAGTACTGCAGAAGCTTGTCTGATTTGGGTTGGTACCACTGCAGCATAGGGATAGGAGAGTCCTGCCTTCCTCCCTGTGCTATTTTTCTTATTCAAAACGTAGCCAAGAAGGGTGTTATTTGCTGACGTGCTTCCCTGCACTGTTTCAGATTGGAAAAATAGTGCATGGAGGGGAAGCAGGTGCCCCTCCCCATGTTGCAGTGGTCCTGACCCGAACTGGAGCCCTGTGGTGTTCCCTGCCTGTACAAAACAGACAAGCATCCCTAGGGCAAACCCAGGGAAGGAATCTTCTCTAATTTGGCCCTTCGTTATTGGCTCTGCTGCTGAAATGTTATGGAATGCTTTTGAAAATCCCAGCTACCCAGAATTTTTCTAAAAGCCTCTCAGTACAAAGAGCCAGATGGGGCTGTGGATGGAAAGGAATTCAGCAGAGCAGGCCGTAAGCAGCACTACTGAAATGTTTGTCAACAGTTAGGCTGCATACAAGAAAAATTAACTTTCTTGAGGAAATTAAAGGAACTGGGCGGGGGGCGGGGCAGCGCTATGAATGTTGAGACTAACATTAGAAAGCATGCCAAGAATCTCTAGGCCTGCCACAGCAGATATTATAGGGGGAAAAGTTTTAGCTACTACTCACCCAATGTTCCTTTAAAATGCTCACAACGCTCAGCTCATGTAGCCCTTTCCAGTGAACCTTCTCCTTTCCCTGCAGACTCTAGAGAGACAGTTGTGGTTACTTGAGGTTTTAACCCCAAACCAGACAGAACTCTTTATTTTTCACTCAACATGAAACCTCAAAGTGAAACTCAGGGGTGCGAAGCCTATGGACTAAAACCAAAACAAACGTTTGTCAACTCCTACATAAATAGAAACCCAAGAATTACACACAGCTCCGGCAATGACCCCTGTTGGATGTTGGCCAATAAAGCAAAACAAACATCCCTACCTTTGCTGCAATGAGCCAAGGGCTATTTAGTGGCTTCAGGTTTACTGAAAGCCACCTTTTTGGTTGTACACCTCTTTGGTTGCATATTTTCCTTTCCCTGCTTCCTCATCAAGACACAAACAGAGCAAGACACTTGCATCAGCAAACTCCCATCAATGTAAGTTTGCTCAGAGTTTAGTTGTAGAAACAACAAGGCTAAAACTGAACCTTCAAGCACTAAGGCTTGAAGTGGCTTACAGCCGTCCATAATAAGGATCCAAGCAGTGGCACAACTCATTTTGTCTGTATTAATGCTAGGACCAACCAAACACCATTTGCCTTTCTTGTTGGCCTCTGGATGCTCAAGTACAGCAGTCATTCCATGAAAGCATCGCTTTGCTGCTCAGTGCAACAGAGCAGAGGCAAGGGTTCCTTATTTCCCCACAGTGGATAGTGGTAACAGGAAACAGATTGACTCAGTCCCATTTCACAGATAGATCACAGTCTATCTTCATAGGTATCAGGGCTTTTTTCCAGATGGAATAGAGTTCTGGCACCTCTTGAAAATGGTTACCTGGCCAGTGGCCCCGCCCCCTGATCTCCAGACAGAAGGGAGTTTAGATTGCCCTCCACGCCGCTGGAGGGCAAATGGGACAATTTTCACCAAGGGCGATTTAAACTTTAAAAAACTTCCCCTTTGTTCCAAGTGACCCAAAGTGACGCCATTGTGTGGTCCCGGGAACGTGTGCGCACTCGGTGCATGCGCATGTGGTACCAGGGGCACTACCTCCCGCCAGGAGTTGCCCCGTGCTGGCAACCCACTGAGTTCCACCACCTCTTTTCCCAGAAAAAAGCCCTGATATGCATTACTGCAGCTGAAGACAATCTGAAGGAAATGGAGGAAAGGCAAATGATGTAAGTCACTTTGGATCCCAACTGTGGAAAAAGGGAGGTACAAATAAAATAAAGAAGCAAAATGTGTTTTGATATTATATATTTCAGTAAATAGCACACAGTAAGCAATAAGTATTTTTAAAAGTCCACCATCCATCTCATAAAATTGAGACCAAATGTGTCGCCCCTTATTTCTCACACTTATAATGCATGCAGCATGGCAGGAATTTTCTCTAAGGATGTTCTAAGTAGAGTCACACCATCTGGGGAATCCTGGGAGAACTGATACAAAGAGAGCAACAAAGAACCGCTTTTGGATGGGGGGGGGGGAGAAACTAAGCTGTGTGAGAGGGACCCTTAGTAACAGGAAAATTACTTTCCTGGGCATGAGTCTTAGGAGAGTTGCTACATGACCATGTGATGGAGAAGGATCCCCAACCAATCCTAAATTATCAGCCGTTTCCTTAAACAAAGGTATACATGCAAGCAAGCTACCCAAACCTATGTTACAAAATTATGTTACAAACCTAAAACAGAAGAAGGATTCATGTTGGCAGCTCACAAAGATCCTGCACAACCTTCAAGTTGCTTGGAGGAGTCTGACTGTGCCTGTAGGAAAATGTGCAATGAAAAATTAAATAATCAGGTAGCAGAATGATGCTATGATGGTGCATGCATAGACTGAGCCATTTAAGCGGGCCATAACCTAACAAAGTGTTAACATTTTGCTTTGGGCATCAGTCCAATTTTCCTTTGTTAGCATAAGACTGGGGCCTTATAGGGAAACACATTACCCCAGTTCAAATGTTTTTTCACACCTGCCAGACGCTTCACCTTAGACTTTGGGAGTGCAGTCAGGAAGCAAGCTTTTCCATCCTCATTACTGTAAACAAATAGCGCATGGCAGCCATCCAAGTGTTACAAGTGGGAATGTAACAAACAAAAGCTGAATCCAGAAAAAACAAGGGCTAAAAGTTTAGATGAACCATTAGCAAAAGATGTGATTGTACTTTTTTTTGCTGCAAAACCAACATATTAAAAACTGTGTATTTTTGTAAAAGCAAGCTCACATTGCATAATTATTAATGATTACCATGAAAACTTTATATGTAAGTAAATTAAAAACATCTCAGCATATTTTGGTGAAAGAATCCATCCCCTGACCACTGAACTGACCAATGCTGTGTTAATGGATAATGCAGCACTAAAAATAAATTGAAAGGGAAGTGGTTGGGTACACCTCCCTTTTGAGACAACAGAAACGGCAAAATACAATGAAAAGCCTGTTCCTACCATTTTACTTCTGGCTTGTGAATCTTAGGCCTACTCCTACAAGCATCAGATGAAGTAGTAAGGCCATTTCTCAACTGCAGTCCTCCATCCTTCCATATAGAAAAATACATATCAGAAGACAGTGTCCAGTTAGCCTTCTCACTAACATATAATGTGCAGGGATTCAGTCATGTGAGTCCCTGCCTGCAATCAGAAGTGATACATCTCTAAACCAGGAAACCTCAAGTTCATAGAGCCTTTGGGCACTTTGGACATTTTAAGAAATGATATTGGGCATCACCACAAAAGGTCCCAAGTTAAGCATCTTCCTATAGGGGAGGGGGGGTTGCTATTTCTGAATTTGCACTCTCTGCAGACAGGGCTGGCGCGCCCATAGAAGCCAGGTAGGCGGTGGCCTCAGGCACGAGGGCACTGGAGAGGTGCTGGAGGGGGTGTCGGGGGCGGAGGCGTGCATTGCGGAGCTGGCGTGGCTGGCCCGCAGCTGCTGCAGCCAGCCAGCCCCGTGCCACTGCCGCCGCCACTGCCACCACACGACCCAGCCGGGCGCAGCAGCCACGAGCCGCTGCCGGGGCGGCGTGAGGAGCGCAGAGCAGCCTCCGCCCACCACCCCAGCCATCCGCCGGAGAATGCCCCTGGCTTGCGCTGTGCGATGACGTCATCGAGCAGTCCGTGGCAGACAGGGCTGGCGCGTCCATAGAGGCCAGGTAGGCAGTGGCCTCAGGCACGAGGGCACTGGAGAGGCACCGGAGGGGGTGTCGGGGGCAGAGGCGTGCATTGCGGAGCTGGCGTGGCTGGCCCGCAGCTGCTGCAGCCAGCCAGCCCCGTGCCACTGCCGCCGCCACTGCCGCCACACGACCCAGCCGGGCACAGCAGCCACGAGCCACTGCCGGGGCGGCGTGCAGAGTGCAGAGCAGCCTCCGCCCACCACCCCAGCCATCTGCCAGCGAATGCCCCCAGCTTGCGCTGCGCGATGACATCATCGCGCAGTCCGTGGCGTGCGCGCGCACTGCACACGCGTGGGGGTGCCACAGACACCAGAAACCCTGGTGCCGGCAGTGTCTGCAGACCTAATTCTCCTTTGAGAATCAGATGAACCACCTCCTGCTCCAAGGAGATGCAGAAAAACTAGGATTGGCTATTTGCTTTGGGGAGGAATCCAGTGAGCATCAGGAAATACATTGGTGGGCACTGGCCTATACTGTGCCATCTACTGTTTGTGAGAATTAGGCCATAGGAATAGGGCTACACTGCACTGGTTATCTATTTTACTAACTTGCTGGGGTGATAAGCCATTTCAAAAAGGAAATAGCTACTTTTGTGTAGGAGAGGAGAGGCAGAAGGCAGCAATGGGAGCTATAAAAGTGGGGAAAGAGTCTAGACGAAAACAAGCACAGTAACTTGAAACTGAACTTAGTTCTGGACTTAAGAAATGTGGGAGACAGAGGCCTGCCTCATGTGGCTTGGTCTTGGTGTGGTGTGACAAAACCTCCTTCTTCCAGCTCCTACAGTTACTTGCAGCCACACTCTAGGATTCCTTATCAATAAAAAAAATTCTAAATAAATTGATTTTTTAAAAATGAAGATACCATTGAGGATCTATTTATTGACTCTGCAAGGCTGCTCTCCACAGCTATACTTTTTTAGGTCTCACTTTTCATCCACATAGCTTTCAACCACCATGCAACATAAATGTGAGGTTGCTATAGGCTCTACTGATCTACATTAAAAGGCTCTACTGATCTACATTAAAAGGGTGATACAGTCAGCCTTCACCCTTACTCTACCTCAACCTTAATCAGTCCCAATTAGAGATGGGCACGAATCGAATTACGACCCCCAAAAATGCACGAACCAGGCCAGTTCGTGGTTCGTGAACCAGTGGTTCATGGAAGTTCATTTCCACGAACTTCCACGAACTGGTCTATTGGTTCCTTTGGGTAGTAAAGGCGCAGTTTAAATGGCCATTTCCCCAGGGAAATGGCCATATAAATTTTTCCTGTGGCTTGCAAGCGGCAGGTCCCTTTAAACTATCAGCCGGCAGGCAGCAGGGGGGATCCCCCCTTGCCACCTGCCAGCTGACAGTTTAAAGGGGACCTGCCGCTTGCAAGCCGCAGGGCCCTTTAAACTGCCCAAACCCCAGCCCCTACCCCCACCCCACACTTACCTTGCCCGGCGGGCCCGTGGCATCCTCCCCCTCCTCTCACGAGGGGCAGGAAGGCCATTTGAGAGCTGTTTTTGGCCTCCGCCGCCACCCTGCAGGCCCATGCAGTGGCGGAAGAGGCCAAAAACATACATTCTCAGTGGTGGCTCCCATCTTGAGGAGGGGCCTGCCTGAGGACATCAGGAAGGGTAAACAGCAGCAGTGCCAGGGGTTTCGGTGCCCGCAGCTGGCCAGCGGGCCGGGCACCGCGTGCACGAGTACACACTGGCCTGTGTGATGACGTCACATGTGATGTCATCACGGGTGCGGGTGCACCGCCAGCCCAATTGCTGCAGTGGGCGGCTGGGACGGCGCGCAGGTGGCCTCCCAGCTCTCCCGCTTGGTTGCCCTGCGCTGCCGCAGATGCCTGCCCGCAGCTGCTGTGCCTGGCCAGGGGCGTGTGCTGGTGGCGGCACAGGGTGGGAGGGCTAGGAGGCTGCAGCTCCGTGGCATGTGCTCCCACCCCCCGCGCCTCCTCCGGCACCCCGCGCCGAGGCCACCGCCTACCTGGCTTCAATGAGCACACCAGCCCTGAGGGTAACACATTTCTATCATGCTAAAGAATGCACAGAATATAAATGTTCAAGAAGAAATTTTTTTTAAAAGACTTTAGAATGCAACAGTCCATGAGGGTACTTTATAATGGAATACAATTGCAGAACACTGCAGTGATCAGTGTTAGGTATTTACTGTTTTTACTGCATTGTTATATATGTTGTAATCCGTTTTCTGTATTGTTTATTGCATGCATACCTTTGCTTTAAATACAAGTTTGTTTGCATTGTTCTTTCATTCTATAATCCCAATCCAATCACATTGTTTTCTTATGCTGTCTGATTGCACTGTATTATATCAGGTGTTATATCGTGAGTCGCAGCAAGAGAGGTGGACTAAGTACATCTTTGATGGCTGTTTGAATTTGAAGCCTAAAAAGTATGCACGTTTAATCCTAGTATAACTCTATTATCTTTTTGCCAACAATCAATTTCCATGCTGTCACTTAATACATAAGAACAGCAGTAACTATTGGTAATTCTTTAAATAAAATACTTGGATATGGCAATGGATCTGGAATTCTGCAAACTCTCTAAATGTGTAACCCAATTCAGAATTAACAAAGAGACATCTTCTTTAATTAGAACACGTTTGTTAGCTAAACTCTAATTTATAAATAAAATAAAACCTAATCATGCTTAGTGGAGCAAGGTTTTCAGATCTAAACAGAATTATACACAGTGTAATCCTAAGCAGAGCTCCTCCAGTATAAACCCATTGAAATCAATAGCCTGAGACTGGATTTGCTTAGATTCCACTGACAAGGACAACAATTAAATGACACCTCTGCAATGCAGAGGGCTAATGATCACTCAATTATGTAAAAAGTGACTGGGGGGGGGGGGTTCAACAAACATACACAGTTTCTACTTGCAAAACAAAAATGATACAAACACAGCAACTATGTTAAGTAAGATGATTAAACTTCCCTACAGTTGTATATACTAATTGTTTGCATGACAAAGGCTCTTTTTTGGTCTGCAAAATTGCTTGTTCTCAATGAATAAACAACCCTAAAAGCCTTTAAATAGAAAACTTCTGTTTAACTCCACACATGAATTTTTTTCACGACAACTGGCCAAAACTGTAAAAATAATTACTGTACATGTTGGACCACACAGAAGTGTCTAGTGTAACTGGGCAGCAACTTACTTCCAGAAAAGAAAGTATGCCTGTTTGCACATTCACAAGAGATGCTGCAGTTAAGATGATGTGAGAGCAAAAGAAGCGGCCAGGCACTGGACATAAATGGCACAGGATAGTATCTAAAGTAGTCCTTCCAACTTTGCCATTTATGCCAATGGAACGGGGGCATGCAATTTTTGCCAATTCCATGCTGCTGCTGCAGACATCCAGCCTGTCTCATGCTAATAATGAGGGGCCCTTAATCTCCTGAAGCAGAATGTCACAGGGGAAGGGTATGTCAGAGGGCTGCATCAGCAGGCAGGAAGACCTGTTCTGCAGCCTGCTTGTGGTACTTTGGTTCCAATCCATGGAGTCCAATATGCCCAGAACCAATAGTCTCAGATTATACTAATAAGGGTGAGAAATGCTAATTTAGGCCGTCGTCACACGGGCATCTCTTCCGTTAAATTTACAGCATATAGCGTCCTACCTGTTATCGGCACAGTAACGTTTCTTTGGGTCACCTAACGGCTCTTCGCGCCACCAGCTGTCCACACCGAAGCACTCTGTTCTGTTCTCTCTAACCGCGCAGAAGCAGCTCCTCCCCCCCCTTTTTTTTTTATTATTCTGGCGTTTAATTCCGCTATAACGGAATAACAGCATATAAACATTCCATTAGCGCAAAACATTACGACCCTTTTGTTTTTCCAACTTTGAAATTATATAAATAGCCCTTTGCCCGCAGAAAACTCCCTGTCTGGCGTGATCCCCATCGCTGAAGACTCTGCCATGGCGATTCAGTCATTTTTACTTCAGCAGAAAGTTTGCATTGTGTTATGTCGTTATGGCGTTATAAGGACATAATAAAATAAAAAAAGGGGAGTCGCAGGAAGAAATGGATTCTGGGACTGAAGGGAGGGCATAGGGCGCTGCGAGGCGAAATACATCGATGTGAGGCATTCACACTGAGGCACAAAATAGTGCAACTATCAAGCACAAAGCAGAAGAGAGAAAATCGCTACAGTGTTGGAATAAGGTGGGTGTTTGCCGGGAAATAGCGCCATTTTAGCGCTAAATAAAAGCCCGTGTGACGACGGCCTTAGTCATGGAAACTGGAGGATGTTCAATCAAACCAGTGATCAGCTCCAGTAGCATTTTAGGAGTGGCCAGCTTAATGAGCTGTTTGTTTGTTTCACCTTGGTCCCTAAATTCTCCCTGTGGAATGAAGGACAGAGCACAAGGTTCAGTAAATATGGAGTCAAATAAAGACATTCTGCATGTGTACCTAAAGAGAGCTCCCATATTGCCCCTTAATGGAACTCCCAGTTTGCCTACTTATTGCTTACTTATCTAATTGGCCCCAGGACATTAAAGGTGTCCTTTGTTAGTATAATGTAGACCAGGGAAGCACCACCCTGCAAGTTGTACTCCAAAGACACCAAAAGATTAAAATGCAAGATAGAAGTGAGGAGGACTAATGGATTAATTGATGAGGGGGGCATTTTAACAATATTGCAGGGCAATTTGAAGACCTGCTAGTCAAAAGGCAAGATAGAAAAAAAGCCAATAAACAGACAAATTATGCATCTCACATAGCAACTCAGAGCCGTGAACTGGTTCGCTATATTGCTATCTGATTGAGTGATTGATCGATTGATTCAATTTATATTCCGCCCTCCCCAAAAATGGGCTCAGGGTGGATAACAACAATAGTTAAAACCAACAATAAAATCATAAATACAGACAATTCAATTCAGTAAAACATCACCCTGAATGGTAGCTATGCTTTCTTGACCCCAGCCTACACACTTCACAGAGTGGAGGAGTTTAACCAGAAGAACCGAAGAACCAACTGATTTGTACAGATAATATCAAATTTTAGCAAGTAAAAACATCATTTTCAAGATCTGAAAGAGTACAGCTATAAATAACCTTGAATTAATCCATATCTGGACAAAAATGAATTTGGGGTTCAATATATAGTGAAAGAGCCCCGTGGCGCAGAGTGGTGAGCGGCAGTACTGCAGCCCAACCTCTTCTCGTGACCTGAGTTCGATCCTGGCAGAAGCCAGGTTCAAGTAGCCGGCTTAAGGTTGACTCAGCCTTCCATCCTTCCGAGGTTGGTAAAATGAGTACCCAGTTTCCTGGGGGTAAAGTGTAGATGACTGGGGAAGACAATGGCAAACCACCCCGTAAAAAGTATGCCAAGAAAACGTCATGATGCGATGTCCCCCCATGGGTCAGTAATAACTCGGTGCTTGCACAGGGGACTACCTTTACCTTTATATACTGTCTAGCTGCACAATTTGAATCTATGTTACAGGTAATAAAACCACATCGTATTTTCTATTACATTGGATTGAATAATTTGAATAAAATGGATTACTTATTGTTCTTAGCAAAAGCTCTACTTGAGTTTTTGGTATAACTTAGAACGATAACCTTATCTTAATTAGTGGCATACAGCAAGAATACATTAGAGGCTTGACTTGCAGTTTTAAAGGATGACTTTAGGTTTTTCACACACACAAACCCCCTTCTTTACGTACAATAAATGGGCCATAGAATTTGCCAAAAGTAACAAACAAAGGAATCAAAGTAAACAGAATGACCACCACCCACTTTTGTCAAGGACTGTAATATTTATTGTTATTAATTTCAATATTTTAAAAAAGAACATCTAGATAAGAAAATAGAAATTGAAGGGGGGATGCGGGTGTCACGGGCTGGGCCAGCCCAAGCAGGGTGGTTCAAGTCCAAACCTTAATGGCAGAGTCTGAGGGGAGTTCCAAGAGCAAATGCCAGGTCAAACCGGTGGTCAGAGCACGAGGTAACGCCAGGAGTGAGTCCAGAGTCCAAGAGCAAGGTCAGGTACAATCCAAGGTCATTTACTGGTAGTGTCAGGTCCAAAAGCAGGCACGGGCACGGGCACGGGCACGGGCACGGGCACGGGCACGGGCACGGGCACGGGCACGGGCACGGGCACGGGCACGGGCACGGGCACGGGCACGGGCACGGGCACGGGCACGGGCACGGGCACGGGCACGGGCAAGGTTCACAGAACACGGAGTGGTTGCAGGCAATAGACACATTGCTTCCACGCCCGGCAGTTCCTCCAGACTGGCTCTTATAGCCAGGCGTGTTTTTCAGCCAGCTGCTGGGGCTCCATCCTGACACTACTCATCATCACTCTCCAGCAGCTGGCGTTGGCTCAAGAGGCGAGCACTGCGCCGTCTCTCCTGCAGTTCCAGTCTCTGGCGCTGCCTGCGGCGTTCCTTGGGCGTGGGTGAACCTGGGGGGGTGGAGGCTCTTGGCTGCGCTGCACCTGTAGAAGTCCCTGGCTGAGCTTCCCCTGTAGTATTGGAGCTAGAGGGTGCTGGTGTCTCAGCTGCTGGCTGCAAGCTCTGATCAGCCAGCAGCTGTTGCTCCTGATTGCTGGCTTCTGCTGAATCAGGGCTAGGGCTGGCTACACAGGGCTCCTCTTCTCCTGCGGAGTCCTGGCTGGCTACACGAGGCTCCTCTCCTCCAGAGGAGACCTCACTCTCAGACTGGGCCATGACAGGGTTTCTCTCCAAAAATGGAGCACAGAATTTGAGGAAAAGGACAAAAATAATTTCCTGCAAAGATTCAAAGGATATAGTTTCAAAATCTCAGCAGCAAGGAAGACCCAGCTGCAACATCACACAAAGGGGTTAGTACAAAATAGTGTAAAAATAATTCAGAATCTGGAATCAAAATAATTGAGAGCAAGATAGAGGAGCAGTTATCTAGAGAGAGGTTATTATAGTCAGTAAGATTGCTGTCCTCTAGCCTAGAGGGCTGATCCTGTCCTTGAAAGGATGCTGTGGGATGGAGAACTACTGCACCAACTTTGCAAGAGAAGCTACATCAGATGAACCCTCAACCATGCTGTTTTTGCAGACACAGGAAGCTCTTTGGGCCAGGCACTGTCAACTGAAGATAGAAGAGGCTGATGTGGATGAGAAGTTTTAACTCTGTGGGTGGCAAGGGAAAGCCAGATCCTCTGACAGGGCCAAACAAGCATGTGGCGAGTTCAGACAAGTTTTTAGCTACATAATGCACAGTGCCAGGTTTGCAGGGAACGTGCAGACTACCACAATGCAAACTGATTTCTGCCTAGCAGCACACAGCTTGAAAAAATATTCTCAGATGTTCTCAGACACTTCCCCAAAACAAATAATAGTTTGTGGTTTGCAGCAAGTTCATTTTTTTTGGGTGGTAAGAGAGTGGAGTGCAACCAAGAAGTTTCAGAGACAGCATCTAGGCTGTTTCATAGGACAGGATTCCTAATGCAAGTTACAAATCAGGCATAAGGTAGCATCTCAAGCAATGTAAATGTTGGAAGACCGTACTCATGAAAATAGCAGAACTGATTTCATTACACATTGTGCTGAGTTGAGAAAATCCCTTCTCCCAGAAAGAGCAGCAAAGTCCTTCAGAATGCTTTGCCAAAATTACCTTCGTCACACGAGAAGGTAACTTTGGTAAGTGGCTAATACACAAGTTAGGACCAAGCGAATAGGCCCTTCATGCATGCTATATGCTTCTGAGCCTTATATTAAGAGATGTTGCCCAAGAAAGCTCTGATACAATTATCTGTGGAAGTCTGAACTGGGGATAAGTTTTACATGCTCTTGCCCTAGGCATCACAGGGAACGGAAAACAGGGGAGGATGCTGAAGGGAAAAAGAAATAATATTCCTCTGCTCTCACACTGCCTGCTCTATATATTCCTCTTTTATACAGATGCATACAGAACAAGTGTCTAGTCCCATCCAAAACAGGACAAATAGGAGAGAGCATGAATAGGGCAGACAAACAATCTTGGCTTGCCTGATCAATATTTAAGCCATTAAAAATAGAAGGACTGTGGGAGCAGAGGAGCCAAAGCAAGTGTGTTAGAATATGCTTCAGCTCCCTGAACCACAAACCTCAGAGTCAGGTTTTCAGAACTAATAATCTGAATTCACTTTGTGCCCCGAGGCCTGTCAGCATAATCCAGTGGACTGAGCCTGGAAAATGAACCTGGGAAACTCAATTTCAAATCTTAGTTCAGCAATAGACTCCCTGGGTGGCTTTGGGCAAGACTCTATCTCTCAAACCCCATCTGTAAAAACAAGAATAATAATGATCTTCTTCATAAGACTGCTGTGAAGAAGGAGCAGATAAGGGCCATAAATCACTTGGCATACTAAGAAAGTGGTTCATAAATGACTAATAATAGCAACATAATCCTATGTAAATATCATGAATGCTTATCTAAATGCATGGTTATCTGAATGTTTTGGAAGTTCCCGAGACTGCTGGCCTGTACATATTAATTTTCATGGCTGTGCATGTAACATAACATTTCTTTTTTATGTTGAAATCCATATGGACTCTTAATGGATGATTTAGCAATGAAGAAAAGATACCAAGGACAGCGGTGATGTTATCAAGAGGACGGGTGATGCGTTTGTGGTCTTTTTCACCACACCATTTGCAAAGTTGTTATTCTATGGAGCTTTAAGAACCAAAGAACTGGCACAAGATGGAAGGAACTAAAACTTTCTTCTTGATGTGCCAGGACCCAGTCCTGTGATGATTCTCCAAGGATGTCAACCAGGGATTTAGCCTATTTGGTCAAAGGAAAAAAACTGCTGGGAGATACAATTTTACCAGACAAGGAAGTCTCTGTGTATCAAAGAACAGAATGGGTCAAGTGCTATTCCAGCTGAGGAACTAGATCTGGTCTGAGGAACTAGATCACTTTCTCTTCCTGGCTACCAATGGTCATTCCCTTCATCCCATGTGGCCTTACTATGCCCCACCCTCACAAAAGCTAGAAAGGCAAACTTCAGTAGTTATCGTAAGAGCAGCCCTGCTGGATCAGACCAAGGTTTCATCTAATCAAGCATCCTGTTTCCAAAAGTGGATAGCTAAATACTTCTGGGAAGTCCAAAACATCGTTTCTTTCTTAGTAACTGGTATTCAGATGTATACTGCCTCTGAATCTGGAGGATCAATTTAGTTTTCATAGCTACAAGCCACTCATAAATGAGCCTTTTTGATGCTTTTAAAAGGTGTCTAAACAAGAGGCCATCAAGAATGGTAGCAAATTATGACTTGTACAGAAAATACTTTGTTTATCCTGAACCTGCTATCAATCGGTTTCATTGGGTGACCCCAAATGCTAGAAATATAATTCCATACATCACCAAACATCTTTCACCTCAACCAAAAGGATAAACGTTTTAGCCTTTCCTTGCAAGGCAAAGTGTTCCAGACTCTTGATCACATGAAGCTGCTTTACACAAAAGCTTACCATTGGTCTATCAAGGTCGGTATTGTCTACTCTGACTGGCAGAAGCTCTCCAGGATTTCAGGGAGAAGTTGATCACGGAAGACTGAATCTGACATGGTCTGTCACGGATTCTGATTGTTAATGGTATTAAACAAAGCAGGCCTGAGGATATCTGCAAATATGTAATTGCTTTTTACTGTTACAGCAATAAATGTTCTCATTGATGCAACCCTGAGAAAGATAATCTATGAAAAATGGCCTTATGCCCCAAATAAATCTTCCAATGAGCAGAATATAGTTTTCAAACAAGTATTCTAGGGAAAATGTCGTTCAGTGCTCTGAACTATCTACATCATACCTTCAGAGAAAACAAATGAGATGGGTTTTAATACAGTCATATGAGTTCACATAATTGGGCATGTATAAGGTAGCCACACCCTAAAAATCCCTGAATCTCTCATATTTAGGTTGTGGTGAAGTTATCCTTTCTAAAAGCACTTCAGGGAGATTCTTTGAAATTGTATTTTACCTTTTTAATTTAAGATAGATAGGCAAAGAGATGACATGTATGCCTTTTTATTTCTAATTTCATTGACATATGCTAGAGTTTTTTGTATTGTGATTTTTCATATTTAATCATTTCAAGGGTTGCTGTTTTTAAATAAAAATCTTAAAAGATAACATCTTTGGCTGGGATACTAGGTTTTCACTTGATACTTGAAATAAATGAACTTCTGACCTCTATTCTGGTTATTGGAGAGAATAATACTCTTAATACAGCCCTGTGGTTTAGTGGTTAATGTGTTGTTTTGGAACAGACAAACAGAATCTTAGTTTCCATGTGTCTGTTTTAAAATAAATGCCTCTTCACGGGTGACATCTTATTCCATAACATTTCTGCCTAAAAAGCAGGTGCTGCATCACTGAGCCATGGCCTTTTCTGACACTTTATTATAGGGGGACAAAGACACATGAAGCTCATCCCCCTTTCAGGTGTCACACTGGAATCCGTGTGTTTCAAGCAGAAGTTTCAGTGGGCCCAACACATTCCTCATGACTCTCACAGGCAGGTGTATCCCCAAACTTCTAACTCACTTCTCCCAAAGCCCCATTTTTTAGAATTGGAAAGCTACCACAACCTAGTTCCCTCGCAACCACCATGCTTTGCCTCTGGACAAGGAATAATGGTGTGCACATGCACAAGGAAAGCGTTGATTTAAGAGTCACATTCTCCAATTCAAAAGTGGCTAGAGATCATATCTATGCTATCATTAAGAGTGTGCTTCTAGGTATATTAGGGATGTCAGACTGCTGGCGGGGGTGGGGGATCCCCCGCCCCCACACCCCACTCCCACTTACCTGGCCAACGGGGCGGGTGTGCACCTTCCATACGCGCTCCCCTGTGGCACTGCATGCTCCCGTGTGCAGCAGCCGCCTGGATTGGGCCCGTTTTGGCCTAGATTGGGGGCACTGTGGAGCACAGAAGCACTCCTGCGCTCTGCAGCAGCCCAAAATGGGCCCGTTTTGGCCCAAATCAGGCTCGTTTTGGGCCCGTTTTGGCACGGGTCAGGCCTGGATCAGGGTCACTGTGGAGCGCAGGAGCGCTCCCGCGCTCCACAGCAGCCCCAATCCAGTCCAAAATGGGCCCGATCCGCACCAAAATGGGCCCAAAATGAGCCCAATTGGGGCCAAAATGGACCTGTTTTGGGCTGCTGCAGAGCGCAGGAGTGCTCCTGTGATACACAGCGGCCCCAGTCTGAGCCCCTGTGGAGCGTGGGTGCGCTCCCAGGGGGCTGCGTGATGTCACTTCCTGGAAGTGACATCATCGCGCTTGCAGGAGCGTGCGCACGCACTCCCCACCCCAAGAGGTAAGTGCAGGGAGCCAGTCAAACACCATAGGTGTTTGAGTCTCTATATACCACCATCCTCTATAAAGACAAACTACAAACCATCAGGAATATTATCCCAAATAATGCCACAGCAAAATTTTGTTGCCAGCTTTGTTTATTTGTTCTCAGCCACAACTACTTTGAATGTAACAGTTTATATCTCAAATTAATGGAACAGCCTTTGGCACCCACATGGCACCACAGTATGCAAACATTTTCATGGTGGACTTAGAGCAACACTTCCTTAGCTCCTGCCCATTGAGATCTCTCTTGTACATGAGATTCACTTATTACATTTTCATCATCTGGATGCAAGGGAGGAAGCTTGTGTGAGATTCCACCATGTAACTACTTTCACCCCAACATCAACCTCAGATGAACCATTCCACACGACGTTACATTTGCAATGGATACATAGGCACTGCCTTAAATCAAAAACCTATTGACAGCCAAACATATCTGCATGCTTCCAGCTACCGCCCAGAACATATAAAGCAATCCACAGTCTACAGTCTAGCACTGTGTTACAATTGCATTTGTTCTGGTCACTCAAACAGGGACTTTCATCTGGAGGATGGATGACAGTACCATCCCAGGATAGTAAAAGAGCAGATCAGTAAAGCAAGGATGGCACCCAGAGTTCGCCTGCTACAAGAGAGACCCATGGGAAGTAACAACAGAACACCACAGGTTGTTACCCACACTTACAACTTAAACCACTTCAGTGTATCATTAATTTCCTACAGCCTCTCTTGGATTAAGGATATTTTTCTTTCACAGGCCTTGGGGAGGAAGCCTTTTCTCGTTTACAGACAGCCCTCCTCCAGCTAAAAACAGCTTCTCTCCTACACAATGGACCACTCAGCAGAGAGACAGACTTTGGAATCAAACCCTGAAAAGACCTTGATTCCATCTTTGTCCTCACATACATTCAAGTAACAATATTACAGAACCTAATAACATCTGCTACACTACCTTGGGCTTACCCACTTGCCATCATCCAACTTAATATATGCCATCATGTGCCAACAGTGTATTTCTACTATCTACATGGGACAAATGCATCGGTTCCTTTATGAAAGAATCAACGAACACAAATCTGACATAAGAAATGGCACCATTCAGAAACCAGTGGGGGAACAGTTTAATTTTTCTGGACATCCTGCTGCAGATCCGAAAGTCTGCAGATCTTTTCAAGTGATATGCTTATTTTAAAAGTAGTGATGCCAAATGTGTTTAACAGCATTTTCTCAGTATTTTCTCTTTCATGTTCTCATGTTAAGTAGAGACCAGCCATGTATGTTCCTTCCAGTCTTGGGGGTCCCATTGCAGTGTTTTGACATGTTCAGTGGCAGAAGTTCCTCTGCAGAGTAGTGCTGAGAAAGAAAGATACCAAATGAAAATCATCAGCTATCTGCCTTTTGTAACACACCAGGAGCACTATCAAGATAACCTTTGATGTGATCCCAGCCAGTCTTCAGTTGGCCCTGGTAAATCCATTATTCGCTCACTATGGAAGTGACTGACTTCATGGAGCAAAGATAATGAAGGTTATTGGGATTCTACCACTGGATGCAAAATCATTAAAGGAAGATAGTCCACAATTTATGACCCAGTCTGTGGACTGCTGAACATTATTTTAAACAATAAAATTCCAATCTGCAAAGAAAGTGGCCAAACTGGAAAAGCCACATAAAGACTTATAATTACTATCAATCACTGCGGCGCTATTGTAGACATCTTTATTGCTTTAAACACACTAATCAAATACTTCTGCATTCAGATAGGAAAGATTGATAGGCAGATTGACTCTGAGAACATCCCCACAGAGAGCAATTTTAAACTATCAGGTGAAACAGGTACCACAAAAGACAAAGTATATTTAAAGGGAGATACAACGCACATACTGAACACATTACAAACTTTTCTTTCCTTCTGTTCCCCCTTTTTCATGTTTTATAGCAAACATCCAGTTCTGCACTCTGTTTTTGTGATATTTTAGGTAGTCCTTAGAAAAGCTATTACTCCATTTTTGTTTTTGGAATTTTTCAGTGGACAGACGTGGCTACATACAGTCTTTGTCAAATTGGGCTACCATGTCCATGCATGTGTAAAAAGTTTTGATGAAGTGTTCTGATGAAGTGGAGACTGAATGTTCCCAACTCAGAGTGGGTAACCTTGGCCTATTCACTATCTGTCCACCGCTCCCAGTTCCTTGGAGGGAGGTCAGAATTGATATTTATTTATTTATTTAGGATATTTCTTTGCTGCCCCTTCAGAGTCCTGTTTGGGGCACTTTACAATTAAAACCACATCATAGTATTAAAAATAAGCTATTAAAAACAAACCACTGGACATAAGCAGCATAAAATTATGTATAAAACAGAAGCAGACCATTGAAAAGCTGGTAAGATAAAACCCTTAATGAAAAGCCAGGATAAAAAGATGTGTTTTAGCCTGGCATCTAAAAGAAAGTAAAGTAGGCACCAAGCAAGCCTCAAGGGGAGGATGTTCCCAAGGCATGGTGCCACAGCAGAAATTGCCCTGTCTCTAGCCGCCAGCTGCCTCATCTCGGAAGGCAAGGGCACAGACAGCAGGGCTAGAGAGGCAGATCTTAACTCTTGGGAGGAGGAAATGGTCCTTCAGATGCCCTGGCTCCAAGCCATCCAGGGCCTTAAAGGTAAGAACCAGCACTTTGAATTGTGCCTGGAAACAAACGGGTAACCAGTATAGATCTTTCAGCATGGGGGAGGGGCAACATAATCCCTGTAAGTAACACTCCTGACAGTAGCCTGGCCACCACATTTTGGACCAATTGGAATTTCTGAACCATTTTCAAAGGCAGCTCCACATACAACACACAAAGTTAGATTATTATAAACTTGCGTGTGATTAGAGCAGGGATCACTATGGCCAGATTATGCTTTTTTGAGAAAATAAGAAGCATCTAGGACTGTGTTTCCTGAATGGCTATTGTGATTTGCCATGGATCTCACAGAATCCACATACACTTCATGCTGCACAGATGCTAAAATATGGTGTTGCCATTGCTGCTCATATAAATATTTTAGCATTACTGATCAAGAAATTCTTCAACATCTCAGCTATCCTCAGACCCAGATGGTACAAGCTCTGAACATGCTTTCCTAGAGGAAGGCTCCCCTCAGCTGTTAATACAGCATTGGCAATCAAAGAACATCTTCTTCAACAAATGCTGAATGAGACTTGCACGCTTGTAGACAGAAATGTTTATGAGGAAACTGAATATGATTGACAATGCTAAAGAGGAAGAAAAAGAAAAAGATCGGGTCGGGGGGGGGGGAGTCTGTGCCATTCCCAAAGCAGTAGTTTGTAAAACATGTGATGGCTCTTTCCACAAAACAACAACCATTTATATGTTCCTCTCACCTTGTTGACCTGTGGATCCAATACCAGTGCCCTACTTCAAAATGGGATTTCCAGAGGAAATATCAGGTTTCGTTTCAGGACCCATGCATAAATTAAAGGCCAATCCACGTGGTTGTAATAGATGGCCACACCTGTTTAACTCTGAAAACTACACATGGCAAACTGTCCACCACACATTGGGAGCTTCAGCTTCAGCTCTTGAGCCAGTTGTAGCCCTTCTTGGGTAAAAAAGATCTTGCCACTATGGTAGACTCTAGATTAAATTCATGCAGCAAACTCCGTGAGGAGCTGCCCTTGAAGACTCTTCAGAAATTACAATTGGTAAAGAAAAGAATGTTGACTGGAGCAGGTTAAGGGGACCGTATCACTCCAGTCTTGTTTCATCTACACTGGCTTCTAATTTGCTTCCAGGCCTAATTCAAAGTGCTGGTGTTCACCTTTAGAGCCCGGTATGGCTTGGGTCCAGCATACATTAAGGATCCCTTACGCCCTTATGAGCCCACCCAACCATTACAGTCATCTTCTGAGACTTTGCTGCAGGTGCTCCTGTCATCTAAGGCTAGATGGGTGACCTGAGGAAACAGCCCTTCTCAATCTAATCACCCAAACTGTGGAATTTCCTCCCCACTCTATTGTCATTTCCACCAGCAGGCAAAGATTTTTTGCTTTATTAAGCATTCCCTTATTGACCTTCCTTCCTGTTTGTTTTTAAATGTTATACGTGTGTGTGTACACACATAAATACACATATGCATGCATGTATGTACGTTTTTTCAAAGTTGGTTTAATGTTTTTAACTGTTCATCACTTTTAGTACCCTAATTAGGTACAAAGATGGGAGGAACATGTTTTAAATACATAATCAATCAATAGGTTTTGTAGTATTTGAGTATTCCCAGGCCATTCACTGGGCCCCTCAAGCTACCATTTTAATACACTCCCAAATATTCCTATTATTCCTAAGGCAGATTTCAATGTAGAAGCAAAGAACTTCAGGGTCAGTGGCTCACTGATCAGGCTGAATACGTTACATCACAACAGGCTTCCAACACAGTTAGTGGCAAGAATAGCTCCTTCACCGGGCATCCAATTAGGATAAGCGAGTATTTCTCAAAACATTTCCTTCAAAATTGTTTTACATCTATTTCAGTGTAGTTACAAAAGTGGTATATTGTTGTAAATCATGGGTACCCAGTGTTGAGGAACCTGTGGGCACCTTTGGAATTCTGAAACAGCATGGTGGGCACCGCCACAAAATGGCTGCCACAAAATGGCTGCCACAGCTTACCTTCAGTTACATAGTGAAGATCCTTGTGGTGTAGTGGCAGCTGCTGCCAAACCAACATTTTTAAAAAAATTACACAGCCAATTAAATCTCCAAAGGACAATCAAAGGCTTTCCTGGGCAAAACCCCCATCTGGCCCCATCCACTTTCTAAAAACATTTGGTGGACACCAGGAAAGATGTTAGTGGGTGCCATGGTGTCCATAGGCACCAAGTTGGTGAGGTCCATAGAACAGGCACATTTGACCAACATATTTTAAAGTCTGAAAATAGTAGGAGAGTTTTTGTTGAACCTACCTACCCCCCTTCCCACACAGTCAACCTGTAGACAGATGACTCACAACCTTGTTTTTAAACCAACATCACACACTGGACGTGGCCACTACTCAAGTTTGCATGATTTCAGATAAAATCTATGGTGCAACATACTGACCAAATATCCTTGTATCCCAGGACTGCCTGTTTACCTCCAAACTACTTGAGGGCTTCACTGTCATCATTCTTTTCTTACCGAAGTCAATAAAGAGAACATGCTGTACAGTAGCCTAGCTAAAGAAGATTGTGCAAGCTCCCACGAAATGCTTACCACAGTGACCTTATCATCTGCTCAAACAGACAGCCACAGCAAGTTTACTACATATGAGTCAGGGATTGGTCTGACAAAACAGCTGACAGTAAATAAGGCATTGCACAAAGGGGAAAATGTCACTCATCAAAAGAGAGTCACTTCCTGGTCTGAATATCCCAGCTTTTGCCAAAATTTACCCTCCTACCCTCCCCTACTACCAATCAAATTAAAGAAATAAAAGGAAATAATCAACATTTTGGAATTTATGAATATCAGTTATGACAAACACAGGGTGTAGGATATCTGCTAACAGACACTCATCGTCTTCCTTGCTGTATCTAGATAAAGCTGACTTATAGCATAACAAGAAAGTGGGCAAAGCTTATTGAGTCTTTCTGGGACAGTAAAGTACTGCATTCTATTCTATTTTGGTTCATTAAATAGGAAGCTTAAGGCAATATAAAGAAATGCAATGAAAGAAGCAGTCATCAGTTTGGACACACTGCAGTCTGTTCACAAAACTGAGGCATAAGGGAATACAGTGCAGAATTTATTAGACTAGTCAATCGCTGCAGCTATATTCCACTCACAGCTCTGCCTCAGTTTAACTACTCCAGCTTTCCTTCATCACCCATGTAAGGAAGTGTAAATAGAAGGCATATTACAATGAATCATCAGCTCTGGGAAAGAATGTACTGTTATTGGGTTATGCCTGTACAACCAAGGGGTTATATTGTGAAAATTTTGGAGAGGGTACTGGCTTGGAATACATATTTTCCCACCTTGTAATACTCAGTTATAATCCAAACCATATACCATTCTCCCAAAAGTTCTTGTGTGTCTAAGCCTGGCAAGAATGCCTCCTTTCTTGAAAACAGAAAATTCCAGGCATCCGGGATTCTAGGAACTGTAGTTAAGGCATCATATGAAAACTACATTTCCCAGAGCCCTTTATGCCTGAGGTTGTAAAGATGGAACATTCCTGAAGGAGATCCTTTCACAGAGATCTTTCTCTGTGTTGCTACCATTGCTGTAATTTCTGGATCCAGGATGCAGTACAACATAAGATGAACTTTTATTAACTAGTTTCATAACTTAGAAATCAGTATTAGAGAGAGAACAAGTAACTTGCTACCCCAGCACGATCTCTCTGCTCCTTCTCTTGCATCTGTTAAGCACCACCCATTTAAAGTCCTAGTGTCCTCACAATTGCCACCAGTTGGCCAAGCCAGGTCATGGATACGGGATGAAGATGGGAGAGTCAGAATTTTGGATTCAGAAACCCTCCTTCATCACGCACACAATGGGATTTGCAAATTTCAGAACTGGGCTCAGAAAAACCAGAATTATTTTCATATTGGGGAAGAGAAGGAAATAGCTGTTTGCCACAGCCATTTCCAAATCCCCACTGTCCCTGACTATAAAGAAAGTTACCTTGCCTCATCACATACTATATATCTCAGAAGCAAAATATAACAATATGTGCCTGAAACAAATAAGGGTTTGCAATATGTTATATGAAGCAAACAAATTCATTGACACAAAATGTGTAATGTGACCACACAAGTGTGTTGCGTTCCATGAGGCAAGAGGAAACTTCAAACTTGGCAGCAGAATGACAACTTTAGTAACCAGGTGCTGTCTGTTCTCATACTGTCAGGGTAGCCCATCAATACCAGAAGTGGCTCTCTCTAAGTTTCGTTGAATCCCTTAGAAATCTTCAACATTCAGCTGCAATACAGAGTTACTGCAGTGAAGGGGGAAAGCAGCATCTTGCCCTTTTCACAAGAGAACTCCTCAGGAACACTCAGGGTTCCAAAGGCGCCGACAGTGCATGTGGCCCACAACGGTCAAGGATGGATGAGCTTTTCTGTTCCACAAGGATCAAGTTCTTAGCTGAGTAAGTTTGAAGAGACTGCAAGCTGATTCACACAGAAAAGTCTAAGAAAATTCCCTTGGTGTATGTCCTATCTTTGCTTTGATTCATTCATACCACAAACCACAAGAATAGTGTGAACAAAAGACAATATAATGGAATCCCTAACATTCTCAGAATCACCAAAGTGATTGATGATCAGGATCAGCAACCTTCTTTTTCTTGAACATCTCAATATTTTTCTTCTCCTCTGTTGCTCACCAACCTCCCCACACACCTACACACCATATTATAATGTATGCCATTGCTATTAAAGATGCGCAAAATTTATGTGACTGGAGCAAAGGCCATTTGCAATTGTCTGAGCCACAGAATTAATCATCAGCCAAGACTTTAAAAAATCACAGCTAGGAGACAGCAATCACAACCACCATGCATCATAATGACAAAATATGCAGATCAACTTGGGTAAGGGAATCACATACCCTATTCTATCCACAAGCTTTAGTATATGAGGAAGCATGTTAATAAATGCACGTCTCAATCAGTTATTTTAAATATGTATAGTTTGTATATAATGTGATGCCTATGGAGGAGTAAGAAAAAAGCTACTCCACTTGGCAGGCCCTAAATAAGTCTGGGGAGCTGCGTGCCTTCCATAAACACATGGGAAAACTAAGGGTCAAACCAGAAGTGGCAGGGGCAGCCATGCTTATTGATTCATATGCCTACTCTATTCATGTTTAAAGAAGGGGTAGGGAACTATTTTTTTAAAATGAAAAAGCAAGCGGGTAAGGGGAGCTAAAACATTCCTCCTTCCAAAATCTAACCTTGCTGCATTCAATGCTCAAACGCCATTTTACTAGGTTTACTAGGTTCACTAAAAAGCTGGAAGTCAGGCCATCTCCCCATAGGGTTTCCAATCCCCTGGTGGGGGATTCTCTGTGTGTCCCCCCCTGCCACCACTCACCTGGCTGCTGGTGGGGGTAGGAAGGCACAGGAATGCGCCTCCTGGGCGCACTCCTGGAACAGTGTGATGATGTCATTTTCCAGAAGTGACATCATCGCGCTGACCTGAGAGTGTTCCCGGGCTTTGCAGCAGACCAATTTGGGCCCCAAATGGACCAAATTTCAGCCTAAATTGGCCAGCTGCAAAGCACACGCATACTCTTGCTCCTGTGTGATGACGTCACCCAGAAGTGACATCATTGCATAGGTGCAGGACTGCACATGAAGAGAAGCTGAGTGCTGGCTACCCACCCTCCTGCTGGGAGGGTAAGGGGACCTGGCATCCTTGTCTCCCCACAATACAATACAATGCCATGGCTCACCATCACAAAATAAAAAATTCCATTTGATTTCTTAAGTATCATAAATAGATTGTTGCCTGGGGCTGCCGTATCCCCTCCCTTCATATTTGGGTCCTGAGTGTGCTCTGTCATCTGGAGGCTTAAATGCTTTTCTTCTCGGCTCAGCTCACTCCTACTCTTGGGGCTGGACTGGGAGAAAAGCACTTTTAAGTAAATAATTGTTTATTTGGTTCTCTAAATGAATATAGTAAGTTATTTATGTCAGGAAATGGCCCCACTATAGCTCCTTAGTGTCATATAAGAAAGGATGAGGACCCACCAAACCCAGAAGAGACTTCTCTCTGTCAAAACAACATGGATGGGATGTCTCTCTAAGACAGGGGAGTATAAAAGACCACTGGAGCCCTGGTAATGGGGCCACTGAGGAAGAGGCTCTCAAGCAGACTGAAGCCAGGTGACCTGCTCTTTCCATGGCTTCAGAAAGGCTGACTGAAGTCAAAGGAGGAATGTGGGAGGGGGGACTGGGAAGGATCAACCCCCATTGCCTCATGGAGAATGCCAGGTTCCTGGGACCAAAGATAACACTAGGCTAGATGCGGAACCCGGTATGAGTACATCACCCAGGTTCTGGCCAGATGAACAGAACCCTTCAAGGCACTGGAATCAGAAGGCCTTTGATGGGGAAACCCCTCTCCCAGATGGTTTATGGCAGCAGTCCCCAACCTTTTTGGCACCAGGGACTGGTTTCATGGAGGACAATTTTTCCACGGACCGGGGGGGGGGGGAGGGGGGATGATTTCGGGATGATACAATTGTGCACTTTATTTCTATTATTACATTATAATATATAATGAAATAATTATACAACTCACCAAAATTCAGAATCAGTGGGAGCCCTGAGCTTGTTTTCCTGCAACTAGACTGTCCCTACCTCGCCTGCTCCCTGGAGCTGGCTCTGCACTCGCCCGCCGCTGACCTCCTGTGCAGCCCGGTTGCTAACAGGCCAGGGACCGATACCGGTCCGCAGCCCAGGGGTTGGGGACCCCTAGTTTATGGCATCCAGCAGAGTTGTTCTAGGAGCTATTGTTGCACCCATTGAGGGAGGCAGACCAGAGGCATGTGTGCAAAGCCCACCCACAGTACCGGCAAATGACATCATTTCCAACACAACACAGAAGTGACAGGTCATGATGGGGGCCAATTTTTAGAGAATTAGATCCCAAAGTGGCCATTGCTTCCATGTTGCACCAGAAATGGCATCATTTGCTGGTGCTGCATGCTCACAGGTAAGTTCCCACTGCCCCCTCACCCCCCCCGTTTCCCTTGGGGGAACCTGGTAACCCTGTTCTCCCCTTACACATTGACATATAAATAAATGTACATGGGCCATGGCTGCCTTGTCATGACTAGCTTGACACTAACAATGTTCTCTCCTCCCCCAGCAGTTCAGAGGTTAATTTTGCATGCACAAATGCATTAAATATACATCTTTGTTGCACAATACATGTTTCACTTTAGCTTTTGCCCCTCCCCCAGCCATAGTTATCCAAAGAATGAAAGCACGTTCTTGAAAGATGCAGTCTTCTGGCTAGAAACAGCTTTCATGGCAGAATTTATTTTAAAAAGTTCCATTCCTCAAGTTTTCAATTAAAGTTTTTGAAAGTGACTTACATGTTTTAAAAATATAAAAGCATAACTGCCGGGTTCTAGGCAGGGGCAGCACAAGCCACAGTGTGGAGGGGACAGATAGGAAGGCTAGTTCCAGCAACATAGTCAAAGTCCAATCTAGGTCAAAAGTGCAGAGTCCAATCCAAGGGCCAATCTGAAAAGCAAGGCCAAGTGTGCCAAAAATCGTTCACAGGCAAGTTCCAGGGTTAGGCAAAAGCAGGGTCGGGGATGGTCCAAGGAGTTCGAGGAAACAAGGCAGGATCTCATGAAAGAATCAGGAGGGTGGTGACTTGTTGCTTCCACGCTTGATGGTCTCTCTTGGCTAGGTTTTAAAGCTAGGTAAGAGAGGGCTGGGCTTGCAGCCAGCTGATTGGGAGTGATCCCGGGGCTATTCCTCATCACTATCATCAAGCAGCTGGTGTCGGGCCAGGAGGTGTGCACTTTGCTGTCTCTCCTGTAGGCTTGCTCTATGCCTTTATCTCCAGCGCTACAAGGGTGTGGGTGATGCTGGAGGACTAGGAACAACCAACTGGGTTTCACCTGAGGCCTCAGGGCTGGAGGGTGTCTGTGGCTCTGCCTCAGCTGTGGGCTGCAGGTCCTAATGAGCCTGTGGCTTGTCAGCTTGCTTGCTGGTTCCTGGTTAGGATTGCCAGAATCGGCTTGCTACAAAGCATGGGAGCACCCAAGGCCCCATCACACCGCCCAAGCAGCGCTCTTGCACTCCTGATATGATCTGCTGTGGAGCAGTTCTGAGACAGCCCTGGAAAGCTCCTGCACTTCACAGCGGGCCAATTTACACCCCAAACAGGCCGAAATTGGTTTGTGGCAGAATGTGGGAACACTACCAGGACAGGCACAAAGCACTGCACGATGACATCACTTCCCAGAACTGATGTCATTGTACAGCCTGGGAGTGCGTGTGCGCAGATAAAACTGAGTGCAAGGTTTCCTGCCTCCCACCCAGAGGGTAAAGGGACCTGGCAACCCAGTTCCTGGTTCAGGGCCAGCTACCCAGGAGGACTCCTCTTCTTTTGAGGGGTCCTCTTCTCCCGAGAAGCCCTCCTCAACACTGCTGTGCCCTGACTGGCCCACAACAATAACGTTCCGAATTAAGCTCCTTTGAACAACTGTGGGGAAGAAAACTGTACTGGATTCTAAACAGATATCCTAAGATAATGAAAATTCAAAGAACACATCCTAATAATGTTCTTTTAGCTTTCTCATATCAGGATGTATTCTTTTAATTTCTGTCCTACTTAAGTCTCATGTTGTTAACTGTAATTCCCCTCACCTTCTTGGACTGATTCATACTCACATCAAACTAGACTCTTGTCTAAAAGCTAATTAGTCAGGACTTTGCCTTACTACTCTAAATAAATGACTGGGTTCCCCCTCACTGACAGAAAATTGTTACTAACCTCAAAGGCCTTCTAACATTAGATATTCCCCTTGAAACACACAATCAAAAAATCATTTTAGCATCTGAAAAATAACTTCCTACCTTAGACTACTGCAATGTTCCAGCAGGCATAAAATGCAGCAGGCAGCTAACTGAGAGACTGGTCTCTCAGAAATTATTACACCAATTATGAAGCATCTGCAATCATTTCCTACAATGCTCTGGGTCCAATTCATGGGGCCTATTGCTACCCATAAAGCTCTAAACTACATGGGATTTGAAAGATTTCAGGCTTCTCCATTTCTTGGATTCATCAAATCAGACCATGTTCTATATTCTTTCATTTATTTAAGTGACAATGGTTAGAACATGCAACAGGGCCTTTCACATTTCTGAGGACAAACTTCTGGAACAAAGGCTTGGATCTAACCGCCATCAACAGAATGTGCAAATGAATGTAGAGATTTCCCCCCATCTTTCCCTGGAAGTCCTTTTCAGCTTCCAGAAAGACCATTCTTGGGGACATGTCACCTTATGAACAAAAAGCCGATGGCCTTCCCCCTGCCTGTTATAGTCCTTTGACCCATGTGGCTTTGACCCAAACAGGCCAGAATTAGCCCTGTGGAAAGCATAGGAGCTCATTGTAGCCATTGTGATGATGTCACTTCCTGGAAGTGACATCATCATGCCTCTCCGGGAGAGAGGAGACTACAACAGGTAAGTTCTGGGTCCCCCCCCCCCAATCAGGAGGTTATAGGGACCTGGGAACCCTTGTTGTAATTATTGCATATCTCCAGGCACCTCCTGGAGGCTGGCTACCCACCTATCAATAACTAACTTTTTCTGTTTCACAAGTTAGTAGCTGTTATTTGTTAGCACTCTCCAGACTGGCTTCCTCAGTGTACTACCACCATCAAGTGAAAACAATTCTGATTCATTGAGCTTTATTAGGACTAGAACTTCTGAACTGTATTTCTTCTGCAAACCTTTATTTATTTATGCAGATATTTATACTCCACTTTTCTGATCCAATGAAGACCCAAAGCAGCTTTTAGCATCACTTTCTCCATCTTCATGTTCTCCTCACCACAACCACCTTGTGAGGTAACTCAGGTTGATAGGGTGGGACTGGCCCAAGGTCACCCATCGAGCTTCCATGGCAGTGGGCATTCAAGCTTGAGTCTCCCAGATCCTCATCTGACACTCAACCCACTGCTACATATTCAGTGGTTTGATTTATACTAAAGTGTATTTAAATGCTTGTTAATTGCTGTATTCTAATTAACAGAAAAGTAATTCATATCTCTCTCTCTGAAATAAGATTCAAGTCCAGTAGCACCTTAAAGACCAACCATTATTTCCAGGGAATAAGCTTTTGAGAGTCAAAGCTCAATTCATATCTGATAAATGGAGCCCTGACTCTTGAAAGCTTATACCCTAGAAATCTGGTTGGTCTTTAAGGTGCTACTGGACTCGAATCTTGCTCTTCTACTGCCAACCAACATGGCTACCCACTTGAAACAATCTCTGAAATAAGTGCAATATGATGTTTAACATTCTAAAAAAAATACATTCAGACCAACAAGACCTTTTTTTTTTCATTTTCTCTCATAGAACATCAACAAAACTAGTATTAAGGTAACCAGATTTACTAAAAAACTATAGACCCCTAAAGATTTAACTTTTTATGCAACTAAATTGTCAACGCTGATTTTATCCTTTATAAAAACAAGAACATAAGAAATTTTGCAGAACTGCCTTGCAATCATACATTTGAGAGTGAAAAATACCTCAGGAAACACTGAGGATAACAAAGCAGTGGGGAGTTCTTCAAGGCTGTCTGGCTTGCTTACTTTTCTGGTTTTAAGAAATGACCTTGAACTAGTTCTCTGTAGAGGTATTGTTTGGGTTCTGTAGAAAAGATATAGCCAGTAGCATTTTACAAGCTCAGGAGTTAAAAAAAATTATTTTTTCATACATAACTTCAAAATATCTATTTACAGGTCAGTGTTTTAAGTCCAAAGGTCTCCTTTCTTGTAATAGTAATTTCTGTATACTTATAGCATTTTTTGATTTAAACAAAATTATAATGGCCAACAGCAAAGTCACAAAAGCTCAGTTTTAAACAGGACTAATAGATTTGGATATTTCAACATTTGTGAAAAGGAATACTGGAGGTCTTTCAGTAATTCTGAAGGCCGTAGAAGTCAACTTTAAAAATTGGTTCTGGCATCAAAATTCAGGTATGCTTAAGCATAGTCACTCACTATTTAGGGAGTACATTTAGGGTAACTCATTTGTTAAGGATAGTTCAATCAAGGAGGTATAATTTTAAATTCTAAAGACTGCAGACTCCTTCATCAGCTAACAATTGCTAATAGATCAGGAACTTAGGACTATTAAATCTCCGTATCTGTGAACTGCTCTTTGTATTCTTTGATGCCTGAACTTTTGTCCAGAGCTGATCATGGTTCATGTTGTATCTGCATCGACATTTGCACTAATCATGCATAACTCCAAGCCACGCTTTGCAGTCATAGTGAGAAGCAGGCTTGCAAACTGTGGTTTGGCTAATTAGGATTAGGATAACACAAGTGCATGTCAACTATGGCAAATTATGGACTTACTTATTTATTTGCTTCATTTATACTCCACTTTTCTCAAATGGGAAGCAAAGTGGTTTACATCCTCCTAATCTCCTCCATTTTATCCTCATAACAACCCTGTGAGGTAGGTTAGGCTGAGAGAATGTGTGACTGGCCCAAAGTTGACCCAGCAGGCTTTCAAGCCAGAGTGGGGATTTGAATCTGGGTATTCCAGATCCTAGTCTGACACTCATTTCGTGAAAATTAAAGTGAGGAGGAATCCATAGATAGGAGAGCAGGAGAGAAGAACATGCAAACCTGCCTGGATTTCCTAACTAACCTTAATTAGGCAAGCTCTGCACCAGAATTCAGGGAATGATTTCTTCACATTATCAACACCGCCTTCCATATTACAGGTAAATTTAGCAGCTTGCTAGACTGAATTCACCATTACTGCCACAGATGTAGAACTACAGAAATTCATTAAAAAACCAAACTCATGTTTAAGAAGGTGTTGACAAAAATCTCTTTCATGGCAGAGCTAGAGAACACACTGGACCATCTGTGTTCAGATCTCTCATCTCTTTAAATTTTCATATGCAGCAGCCACCAGGAGAAAGGGGGGAACTGGATTGAGACTGAATTGTTCCAGAGCTCCTATTTGTCCTGATAGGGAAAACATCTGTATATGTTTTTTGTGTTGTTCAAATAGCAGATCACAGAGGCAGCTAATTTAATCAGGAAAATGGCACAGGAGTGGAAGAGTTAATCATACACAGCACCACAGTTCTTATTAAATTGAGGGGCCCTCATACTTACCACTTACAGAATATTAAAGGGACAGGCGTTCCCCATCTCCAACATCCTATGTTGCTGGACCTTCAAAGAGGCTCTATTCTCTCCCACCCAATATTCTTGCATATAACAAATTCCGTATTTCTTACCCTACAGTAGTTTGGAGACACAGTAAAATATTTTTTGCACTTGCTCCAAGGCATCCTTTGTAACATCAACTTGAGCCTAAATAATAGATTCCCTATCCATCAACTGGTTCACATCCTTAAATGTGCTTCTCTTTAAAGGAATCAAGTCAAATACCTCTATGATCTGAAGTGGTATTAGGTACAACGGATCAATTAGGCATTCCATACACTGTATTCCTGTTGAGGAATTCATAAATTTTGAATAATCTACCCGATTTATGACTTTTAGAATACAATAACTTCTGACTGGCTAACATGTTACTTTTCTTTAATCTCATGAACACACACTAGGCTAGGCAGTCAACAATCTGATGAAGATTCCATTAGATACAATCAATATATACTTGGCAGCAGAAACCACAGATGCGTCACTTAAGCTAATATTTTGTTTTGTATTGCACTACAAAATTAATAGATTCATAAAGAGGCAGTTTGTTCTATAAGAAAATTATGTCTATGTTCCTGACATGTTGTGATGGGCTGCATGTTTTAAAAGCTTAGAAGTAGACATGGGCACGATCTGAATTACGATTTCAAAAAAACCCTGATTTTGGCATTTGTGCTATCGTGACTCAGCTAATTGGTTCCGTCCACGGCAACCGATCCAGCAGTCGGGGGCTTGCTTGTTCAGGACTTGATCGGATGTATCGGTTTCTGTTCGGAATTGCAGACACTCTTGCGCCAGTAATTTATTCCCGGGGCAACGGAGCCACGGGAATGAGCTGTGTTTGCCCTCCTTCTGTCGCCCTCGAAACATGAATGGAAGCCCAGCTTTCCTTGATTAGCAGGCTTCCTTTCAACCATGGAGCAACAACCCAGGGGAGGGAGGGGGAAGGGGGTGTTCTGAAGCCATGGGCACAAAGGAAAGGCAAAAGGCAGCGCGGGAGGCTGGGAGGCCACCCGTGCCGTTCGTCTTTCCCCAGGACAAGGGGCGTGTGGGCAAGCCAGCCACCCCTTGTCCTGGGGAAAGCCAAAAGGCAGTGCGGGTGGCTGGGAGGCCGCCCGCGCCGTTCGTCTTTCCCCAGGACAAGGAGCACGCGGGCAAGCCAGCCACCCCTTGTCCTGGGGAAAGGCAAAAGGCAGTGCAGGTGGCTGGGAGGCTGCCCGCGCCGTTCATCTTTCCCCAGGACAAGGGGCGCATGGGCAAGCCGGCTGCCCCTTGTCTTGCAGGGCAGGTGAACGGCACAGGCAGCCGTCGAGCCACTCGCACTGCCGCCAGCTCTGCAGTGCACCGGGACAGCCAGCTTGCTGCGTGGGGGGGAGGTGACCCAGGAGCGCACGCGCACGTGCGCAAGAGCCTGATTACGGTTGCCCTGGGCGCTGGCAACCATAGATCCGGCCCTGGGAATGTCCCCTCCCTGAGGGGAGGCGGCTTGTTGCTGGGTTAAAAACTCCCCCCCTACTCTAAGTGTGTGTGTGTGTGTGTGTGTGTGTGTGTGAATGTCCCCTCCTTCCCTGAAGGGAGGCAGCCCCTGCCCGCCAGGCCTGGCGGCCGCTGCCACCAACCACCATTCCTATATAGCTGGAAACAGCAGGGCACCCTCCCAGTTTGGCCTTCCCGATTCCGGATCGGAAATGGGACTTGATCGGTTAGAATCGGTGGCCTGGGTTCAGCAGCAGCCCGGATCCACGAACGGCTTAATCGGTAGGGTTTTTTTAATCGTGCCCATCTCTACTTAGAAGTGCTGTACAAACAGCTGAAGGGCTGTGAAGAGTTAATTCTTCACATAAATGGTGAGCCTTGAGTTACAAGCTACTCCAAGGAATCTGATTGGATAGCATGAGCTGAAGAGAGGGAGACTTCTGAACTGGATGCTGGGGAGAAGGGAGTCTGATTTCAGCCCTAGCTGAGAGGAGGTGAGTACTGACAGTTTCAAGATTCAGCCCTGACTGAGAACAGTTTAACACAGACAGGAGAACTAGAGGAAAGTTGGGAAGGAGGTCTTGAAAGTAGGCACAGACACCCATTTGGGACAAAGAAAGGGGATAGATCTTCTAGTGAAAGGAGAACTTCCCTACCCAGTCAAACAGGGAATTATCTCTGAAGAGTGAGGAGGTCCCTGTTCTGGTGTGGCTAGAAACTTCCTTTGGAAACTTTAAAGGTCAGTTAAAGACTAGCACTGGTGTTTCAACAGAAAGGGTTTGGGTACTGGAAAGAGGGTACCAGCCTTCTGGAAACCAAAAAGAGTAAGATAATACTCAAAGAAAGTGTACTAGAGTGTTTGGGGAAACACTGGAACAAAGCCTCCCAACATGAAGATTTAAGTAACTGAGAAGAGCTTAAGAAACTCTCATCAGCCTGAAACTTGAGAACTAAAGTCTGTGCATGTACTGATTTTACCAGAGTTATCTATATTGAGCTACCTGAAAAATTTTCAGCCCTTGATTTCACCTGACCTTTCCCCTCTATGTTAAATAGAATATTTTATTTATTTATTTATTTATTTATTTGTTTGTTTGTTTATTTATTTATTTATTCAATTTATATACCGCCCATCCCCAGGGGCTCTGGGCGGTGAACAGTTAAAATCGATAAAAACAAGAACTAAAATCAATATACAAATAATAAAACAAATTAACAAAGTGCAGTGGTGGGGAGAACCCTCCCCCACCCCAAAGGTGGGAGGCCGACCTGGCACCGCCCCCTTCAATCACCGAATGCCTGGCGGAACAGCTCTGTCTTACAGGCCCGGCGGAACGATAATATGTCCCGCTGGGCCCGGGTTTCCATTGACAGAGCGTTCCACCAGGCTGGGGCCAGGACTGAAAAGGCCCTGGCCCTGGTTGAAGCGAGGCGGGCTTCCTTAGGGCCGGGGACCACAAGTAAATATTTATTCGCTGATCGAAGCAATCTCCGGGGAATGTATAGGGAGAGGCGGTCCCAAAGATATGCCGGTCCCAACCCGCTCAGGGCTTTAAAGGTAAGAACCAACACTTTGAACCTGATTCGGAATTCAACTGGAAGCCAGTGCAGATGGCGCAGGACAGGTGTGATGTGTGACTGGTAAGGTATACCAGTCAGGACCCGTGCCGCCGCATTCTGGACCAGTTGTAGTTTCCGGATCAGGCCCAGGGGTAGCCCAGCGTAGAGTGAGTTACAGTAATCTGTAATTTAGTTATTTTTGAATTGAAAAGCACCTCTAGTGCCATTTGTATAAAAAAGAGGTGAAGGGGGAGGCTTAAATGTCATTAATAAAAGCTCACTCATTCCAGTTTGAAGGCAAATTCTTACAAGCAGCATAGTCCTATGCTTCCCTGTATCCAGACAGTGAGAAACATTTATCTGTTGAACAAGCATTTTCCCTTCTCTCCTGAGTATCCACAGAGCAGGCTTTACACGGAATAACCCCACCTCTTGGTGGGAAGACAGGGGCAATATTTTGACTTACTGGGTGTAAAACAAATTTCTTCCTTGTCTTAGATGGGGGCGGGGCAGTAGGGCAGGTAGCAAGAGGTCTTCCATTTTTCCCCTCAACCACTCTTTATTTTTCGCATGTCCCAACATGAATCTGTTACTGGGGGAGGAGAAAGCCAAGAGGAAAAAAAATGATGGAGGGGAATTTTTAAAAAAGGTCTTCTGAAGACAGGATTGTACAAAAACCTTCTTCCTGTCTAGGAAGATGTGGAGCTTCTATTAGTGTAAGACAGAAAATGGACAGTGTTGTTTAATCAGCGCTATTTCATATTAACTGGACTGCTGGGACACAGGGGGGAAAACTTTGTTAACATAAAACAAATGTTTCAAATGAATTGAAATCAGAGCTGGCAATGGCCAAAAGGCCATCTAGTTGGGCCTCTGCTTGAATTCTGGGATCAGTGGGTGAATTCTTCCTCCTGAAGGAGAGATTCAGTTGGCAGGGGCTTGTGGGAAGTTTCCCTCTCTCTTAGCCAGCATGGTTTCAAGGTGCAAGTCTTCCAGACACAGAGGTTTCTTTCAGTGCCCATAAATAATCAAAATATAATAGTGACAAGAAAAAAACCTGAGCCATACAAGAATTTGACAATACTTTATGACAAACGGGTGGAATTCAAGCTATGTTCCTGCTCTTCAGTGTCTTCTACTTGCATCAAAGTCATACCCTGTATAAACAGGAAACTGGACTCTGATCAACATGCAATGCTACTAATATCACACTGTTACCAAGACATTCGGTATACAGTGGGAACTGGAGAATGTATAAACAGGATTCCATGCCAGCTGGAACACAGTTACTTCTCTGAAGGATCCTCTCCTAAGAAAAGTAATAAAATACATATTTCTAACACAGCTAACTAAAGCTTAAACAGCTATCTATAATGATCATTTTGAAGTACAGAATCAATGGCACATCTTGGCATTAAGCAGGTTTTCTCAAGAGTTACAGATGGCCTCAAGGATTCTTCAAAACCCATATAGGGTTGCATATTTAAAAAATTCTATTCCATTTTGCTTATTCATTTATACTGAATAACTTCAAACAATGTGAACCAATATGAACACAGTACTTGAAATGATCCAAAAGGATGTAATAAAAGTCAAGTCCTGGTTAACAACTAACACGAAGAATTCTGTGCAATTATCCTCTAAAGAATCAACACTACATCAGTTTCTAACATTTAATATACCCAAAGGGTCAACTATAGTGCTATAGAATTAAGAGGATATAAATATCCTGCAGATTATTATTTTATAGATATGGAGGATTTTCCTTCAAGAGATCTTTAACAGGATGGCATCATGTCCTTTCTTTGAACAAATAGAACCTCTTATATGACCTACTGGAAATTTCAAAGGTGTGGGATACAAGAGATGGGCAGTTAATCCATAAACAAAATACTGGTGAATTTTGGCAGAATATCTACTCTTAGTATAAATAGTGTCAAACCCACCAACTCCATTGAAAATAGAACTGCAAAACTCAGCAGTTGTACTTGGACATACACACACCTTCCCCCTAAAGTTAACACAGGCCTTATAATTAATGTCAACCATCTATTCCAACAAGAATCAGATTTTTTGTAATGGAGCCCTGAAAAAAGTAGGAGGTTTTGCTGCTGCTTTGCACCCCAAAGAACAATGACATTTGTCATCAACTGATTCACACATCTCATGAGATAGATGGGCAGAAACTGTGTGAATGGTCCAAAGGACAGCAAAAATATTCTTGTTTTCTGTTTCAGAGATGTGTGGCTGAACTGCTGTCAATCAATCATCACCATCAATTTGGCAACGAAAAACAGACTCAAACTAACTGTAACCCTATAATAATTTAAAGTTTCACAGGGAAAAAACAGTGACCCAGGTTTTCTAACATATAATACTAAAATCCAGCGTATTTGTGCGGTACAACCCAAGTACATTCACAAATTGAGAAGTTACGCAGTTTAACGTTTCAACAAGCCCGCAGGTCACAATCCTGGCTCATAAATGAAGTATACACTTTCTCTCAATTTCAATACATTTATAAGTACCTTCATATGTTACTTTCTCCTTATATTCTTCAAACACATTTGCTGATGTTCTGAAAGCAGCAGCTAGGCACTGGAAAAAAAGTCATTAAAAGCTATTTAACAGGGTGATCTTCAAAGTACTGGATTTCTTCCAAGGTCAGAAGGGTATCTCCAACATATGGACGGAGAACCATATGCTAGATAGTTTGCTCCTATCACTTTCAGCTTTATTTCTGTATGATTTTCGCCAGTAGAGGAATAGCTGGCCCCAGTTCACTGCGGTTTTCTTAAAATAAATACTCCTTCTTCGGACTAAAATAGAAATGTGATGCAAGTGCAGTTTTTCATCACTTTCGGGTTAATACCTGAAAACACATGTTCCAATCTACATTCATCATTATCAGCTTTGATAGACCAACATATATTTAATGATCATATGCTTTTGCACCTGTTAAGGGATATAATTTTGAGAAACATTTTCTTCTACCCTGACAGAGAAAGTAATTTGTACATAACATAATCTGCATATTAATTACAAGTCTGTGCATGCACACTGAATGATAATTCTTCATCATGGGTAAAAATAAGGCCACAGAGCTCCTTACATGGCTCAGTGGACTTTTTCCTTTTTTTTTTTTTGGCAATCATGGACTATGATATTAATTTCCTATTACAGCAGTTTGGGGAAGAAAGAAGAAAGGAGTAGGGGATTAAAAGGCGTGCAAGTGAGCAGGCCAGAATATGCTGACTCCTCCACCTGGAACTACACTCACACTTCCACATTCAGAAGTTAAAGCGGGCGGGGGTGGGGGGTGGGGCAGTGATGAGACTGCAGAGGAAGCAGGTCACACTTATTTTTGCAAAATGGAATTTATACTGGCTGGTAGGTGTTGGCCAGGAAAGGAAAATCAATGCTACATGGCATATATTCAATCTGTGACTGAATGTGGAATTCACTTACAGTGATGGCTGAAAGAGCAAGAAAGAAAAAGAGAAAGCTGCCATGTAGATGGGCTAAACATATATTTCCCCACATTATTTCCAGGCCTACTTATTACAGGGTTTCTTTGACACAAGTCTGCCAACTGTCTTCAGTAATTCTTGTGCTTGAATTAAAGTGAGAAAATTATGCTGAAAGCTTACTTCCTTTCCACAAATAGCATTCAGCTTTTCATTCTCTTTTTAAATGTGGACTGTAATCAATGCACATTTATTGGTGCAATACTTGGAAGAAAAATATAAGGCAGGACTTGCAACTCAATTGGTATTCACAGATTTAGAGATGTTTTTTCACCCTGATTTTAAAAGGTATCTGTATACAAGCACCACATTCTACAGTAGAATTTTCTTTCCATAGAGTTGTAAAAACAGCATTTCATCCAATTTCATCAAGAGTTTGGCATGTAATAGGTGATGATTTTTTCAGGACAGCAAGACACTTTAAGAAAGCCACTTGCAATAGAGCCCCAAATGCTAGTGTCTGGAGGTGTGGGAGTACTTCATGTCAAGGAAAGAGGGTTACCCACAGTCTCTCTAGTGTTCACTAGGTTCTTGGACATCATCAGAAGAAAAAAGAGGCACTCAAGGCAAGTGCCACAGTCAGCATGCTGAAGGAGGAGGATGACATCAGCTGTTGCCGGAACAAGAAGGAGGAGCATGGTGCACTCCTGACCAAGTGGCCTTGGATGGTGCACAGCGATACCTCTCAGCTGCAGCCTGGCCTACAAGGAGTGGGTGGCTGGCTGTGCTGATGCAGCAGAAAACCTCCCTTCCCTCCATCCTGTCATGTCTTGCCAAATGCAAACACAAACTCATAAAAATAGGAAGTTATCAAAGTCCATCATTGCACACGTCTTCTCTTTCTGCTGGCAGTTACAGCCCCACATTGTCAGCTGACAGTACCCAGTGCAGCAGTACCCAGATGGGGCCCCCCCAGTCTCTATCCCCTGCCAAGGAAAGGCAGGCGGATCCTGCTTACAGCTATCTGCCAGCCTGCAGGGCAATCTGGATGGCTCCTTCTCCTCCTCCTACCGACAGCCACTGTACCTGGCCAAGGAGGCTGATAGAAAGGTAGCAATTAGGGGTGTGCAAGCCAAAAATTTTCAGCTAAAGCCGAAAGCAGAAAGCCGAAAGAGGATTCTCTTTCATATAAGCCGAAAGCCGAAACGGCCAGCCGTTTCGGCTTTCGGCTTTCGGCTTACTTTCGGCTTTCGGCTTTTTCAATGGGAAAATGCCTCTGGCGTCTTCCCGGACGTCTGGGGGAGGCATTTTCCCACCGAATCAGCCCAAAATTGGTGTGGACCTTCCTCTAACCCCTCTCTACAAGCCCCCCAAGTTTCAGACCGATTGGACTTTGGGGGGCCATGTTATGGCCCCCCAAAGCAGGTCCCCCTATCCTCCCATAAGAAAGCGAAGGAGCAGCATATTGTTAGCATGCTGCTGCTCATCTTCTTCATTATTTCCTATGGGGAAAAATGAAGAAGCAGGCTTCCTTTGCCAGGGGTGGCATTTTGCATGCAAAATGCCCCCTTACCCTCAGGGGCCCTTCTCCCACCCTTCCTCCCACCCCCCACCAAGGCTCAGCCTGCTCCCACTTGGGGGGGCCATTTCATGGCCTCCCCAAGTAGGTGCTCTGCTCTCATCTCTACCACTGGCAGCTGGGGGAGGCTTGTCTTGCCAGGGGTGGCATTTTGCATGCAAAATGCCCCCCAGCCCTCAGGGGCCCTTCTCCCACCCCTCCTCCTACCCCCACCAAGGCTCAACCTGCTCCCACTTGGGGGGGGCCATTTCATGGCCTCCCCAAGTAGGTGCTCTTTTCTCTACCACTGACAGCTGGGGGAGGCTTGTCTTGCCAGGAGTGGCATTTTGCATGCAAAATGCCCCCCAGCCCTCTGGGGCCCTTCTCCCACCCTTCCTCCCACCCCCCACCAAGGCTCAGACTGCTCCCACTTGGGGGGGCCATTTCATGGCCTCCCCAAGTAGGTCCTCTCAGCCCCTAAAGTCCACCCCTTACAGCCCCACACAAACCCAATTCCCCCCCAGCTGCCACACACAGACCCAAATCCCCACATTAGCCCCTCACAGACCCAAATCCACCCCCACCTGCCCCACACCCATAACCCCAGGAACAGGCTGGCAAAGGCCAGCCCTCTCCCTTTGTTCCCTATGCTGGGAACTTCTAAACTCTCTTTCCCTGGGCAATTCTGCACAGCCCAGGGGTGCCACAATGGTGGGCACACTTCTGAGTGCCAGCTGGTCCCTGTGAAAGAGCACCTGAACCACAGACACCCTCCCTCAAATTCCCTCACCACCTACAGAGATGGCTGGCCAGCCAGCCCCATTGTTCCCTATGATGGGAACCAACTGCACAACAAAGAATAAAACAAGAACAACACAAAATAAAGTTTTTAAAAAATTATTTTCTCCCTTCCAAAGTACAAGTAGGCAAAGCATTATGACACATTACACCAGCAGTCCCCCACACAGAAAAATAACACAACTCACTTAACATCAGAGAATCACAAAGCACGATTCCTGTCAAAAACACTTTATTTCTTAAACAGCTTTAGGTTACACAGCAGGGGGGAACACCAAAGGGCATGGCAGCACTATCTTACACAAAAATAACACAACTCACTTAACATCAGAGAATCACAAAGCACGATTCCTGTCAAAAACACTTTATTTCTTGAACAGCTTTAGGTTACACAGCAGGGGGGAACACCAAAGGGCATGGCAGCACTATCTTACACAAAAATAACACAACTCACTTAACATCAGAGAATCACAAAAACACAATTCCTGGCAAAAACACTTTATTTCTTGAACAGCTTTAGGTTACACAGTAGGAGGGCACAACAGGGCATGATAGCAATGTACTACAAAAAATAATACAACCCACTTCACCGTTTTTGACAGCAATTGTGTTTGTGTGATTCTCTGATGTGAAGTGAGTTGTGTTATTTTTGTGTAGTACACTGCTTTCCTGCTCTGTTGTGCCTTCCTACTGTGTAACCTAAAGCAGTTACAGAAATAAAGTGCTTTTGACAGCAATTTTTGGGGTGATTCTTTAATGTGAAGTGAGTTGTGTTATTTTTGTGTAAGATACTGCTTACACAAAAGGTTGGGGGGCTTTTTGCATGCAAAATGCCACCCCTGGCAAGACAAGCCTCCCCCAGCTGTCAGTGGTAGAGAATGAGATTAGAGCACCTACTTGGGGAGGCCATGAAATGGCCCCCCCAAGTGGGAGCAGGCTGAGCCTTGGTGGGGGGTGGGAGGAGGGGTGGGAGAAGGGCCCCTGAGGGTGAGGGGGCATTTTGCATGCAAAATGCCACCCCTGGCAAAGGAAGCCTGCTTCTTCATTTTTCCCCATAGGAAATAATGAAGAAGATGAGCAGCAGCATGCTAACAATATGCTGCTCCTTCACTTTCTTATGGGAGGATAGGGGGACCTGCTTTGGGGGGCCATAACATGGCCCCCCAAAGTCCAATCGGTCTGAAACTTGGGGGGCTTGTAGAGAGGGGTTAGAGGAAGGTCCCCACCAATTTTGGGCTGATTCGGTGGGAAAATGCCTCCCCCAGACGTCCGGGAAGACGCCGGAGGCATTTTGCCATTGAAAAAGCCTAAAGCCGAAACGTTTCGGCTTTTTTTCTTTCGGCTAGCCGAAACGTTTCGGCTTAGCCCGAAACGTTTCGGCTAACCTGAAAGAAGCCGAAACACTTTTGTTTCGGCTTTCTTTCGGCTTTCAGAAAGCCGAAATACACATCCCTAGTAGCAATGTTCCACACCACTGTGTATGGTCAGAAAAAAAGCTTGCCACCACCCAAAAAAGTGCATACTAGCACAGAAAAAGCACTGTGTGTTTGTGTCCATTCTGTGGATAGGGAGAAAGGGAGAATGAAGAGTACGAAAGGGGATTGGTGGAAGAATTGGCGTAATTCATAAGAAGGGGTAGGGCAGAAGGGGAACAAAGGGTTCATAAAGTGATGAAATTGAACAATCCAGAGTGTAGGGTGGACGGAGAGTGTCACAAAGAGGCAGGCGGTTGAAGTTATCCACTGTGCTGCACTTATGCAGGGTGCCACAGAGATAGAGTGGGAGGGAAACAGACGTCAGAGTCCAGGTACAAACAGTGTAATGTTGAAGGTAGTCTTCCAGGCATATTCTGAAAGGTTTGGGAGTCTCGTATTAAAGAAAATTTTCACAGATTTTCTGATCATGTATTTGGGGGGGGGGCGGTGATCAGAAAGAGAGGCTTAATTATGTTACTTTTTAGGATAAGATTTTTTCCAGTGTTTAATGGAAGGGTATCTACAGTAGCAAAAAAAGGCAGATAATTGTTTCACAGATATGATCTCAGCAGATCACAAGACTGACTTGGCATAGGTTTCATAGCTATTATCTAGGTGAGGTAATTTTCAGCTCTGGTACCTGAGCATGGGGGTCCGACTTCAATTCTTGCACTTTTCCTCCAATAAACATGGAGTCTCGCCTGTCTGGTTTTGTACATGGGTACAGTAATTTTGCACAGGGGGATGCATTCTTGCTAACATGATCGCCCCAACTACATGTTTGTTGATTCTCAAAGAAGTTTAAAAGGTTGCGGGGGGGGGGGAAAGATGGCTACTGTTGCTGAAGCCATGCTCAGGGAGGGGCCGTGGCTCAGGGGAACAGCATTTGCTTGGCATGATTCCAGGTTCAGTCTTTGGCATCTCAACATACAAGGATCAAGAATGGTGCGGAAGATCTCTACCTGAGACCTTGGAGAGCTGCTGCTGTTGGAGGAGACAGTACTGATCTTGATAGCAGCTTGAGATCCTATTAATTTTTTCTCAGCACGGCTTGTTCTAGCTGTTTAACCATTCTAGCATTCCACCCATTCACTTGTGGCCGATATTAGGCCGATGCATCTATAATTTTCAGGCTATTCCATGGAATCCCCCCATCCATTTTTGTTTTTTCAACTGGCATTACATTTGGTACTTTCCAATCTCTCAGTAAAGCAGCTTAATTTAATGGTAAATTGCACTATCTTCGCTAAAAGATCAACAGTTTCACATTTCAGCTCTTTTAAGAATTCTCAGGTGAATGCCATCTGGCCCGAGTCACTCATTAGTTTTCAATTTGTCACTGAGTTAAAAACCTGCCTCTTTTGTCTTTTCTGTTCTATATGGCTTCAAACCTCAGTTTTCTGCGATGATAACTTGATCTAAACATTCTTCACTACTGCTCCTCAATACATTACATGGGTAGGGAAACATAAGCAATTTTTCCTTTACACCTCTAATGTCTATTGATAACAGTACCTAAAAAAAAGCAGCAGCATGCCAAATAGGATGGGGTTACGGGCTCTCCAAGTCTGACATGGCAGAGAGCCTCATTACACACAGTGACAGATATCCTAATGTGCATCACAGATTTCTCCCTCAAAGAGAAATAATGAGCTGTCCAGGGCCTTCCGTGCTTTTTATAACAATCTCAGATGTCGCCCCCCCCCACATACTTCTGGCACACTCACTTCAAGCAACAGCCAAAATAAACAAAGCTAGCATATGGAACCAAAAGCAGCCCCCAAATCCCCATTATAATGCTGCTGACAACATCAATATACAGCTTCAATCGTGGAAATATCATTTTCATTCAACAGTCTACTTTGAAAGCATGGGGGGCTCTCGGGGCCTTCCTTGCACAAGTCCCTCCCCCATCAGTATCCTGTCCAGTTTGCTGCAGGCCATAATGTAGCCTCTGATAATAGTTTTGGCATATGTTTCCTAGGGAAAGGCCTGGCTGGCCTTCTGTTGAGCGGATGTTGATTGTGTTAATGCAGAAGACTCATATCTGCTACCTCCTGCTGTGTCAAGCCCCTGCTGACCACATGACCTGTCAATATCACTTAACACAATCCACAGGAAAATACTTACATCAAGAGAGCAGGCACTGTATATACATCCACGGTATAGGAGCATTAAGATATGCCTTACTGGTACAGTATATATTACGCTATTACACAGAGCAGCACTGACCTCATAAAGTCATTCAGCAAAGTCTCATCTAAATTTTATTGGCATGCCAGCAACAGACTGATCAACAGTGAAATCCGGAAGCCATTAACTATTAAATCCAACATTTTCTTAAGCAAGATTCTCAGCTGAAAGTGCAAAGGCAAAATGACATCTGCATTAAAAATAAACAATGAGACATTTGCAAATACCAATGCAGCTCAAGAAGGAAAAATAAATGGCCATGGAAAGAAATCAAATCTATACAGTGAGAAGAAAGCTTCTCACAATCCCATTTACTTAAACCCATTTGGAAACAGATAATCCCAAATGGTTAAGTAGTTGGTGTTGTTTTCAAGGAACTAAGCAGCATTTCAAGCAGAGCAACATACTCAAAGAAATACTTTAATGCATATTTGTCACTCATTGTCAAAGCAAGTGCAAACAATAAGCTGTGATCTTAGATGTATTGTGCTATTTCATATCTCCCTTTGGTGCTCAATAAGGCAATCTTTGATTCACATTGTTCAGTTCTGTGCTACTCATCTAATAGATTAAGATTTCCTGGAATGTGACCATGGTAGCAATGGGGAAATGGGCACATGATCAGACCTTCCTCTGCCTCAAGAACTTATTCACTCTCTCTTACCCTGCAATTATGGTGGTGGAGAGTGCCCTCAAGTCAGAGTTGACTTATAGTGACCCCCTCTGGTGGGGTTTTCATGGCAAGAGACTAACAGAGGTGGTTTGCCATAGCCTGCCTCTGCAACCCTGGTCTTTGTAGGAGATCTCCCATCTAATTACTAACCCAGGCCAAATCTGCTTAGCTTCTGAAATCTGACGAGATCAGGCACACCTGTGCTATTCAGGACAGGGTACCCTGTTATTAGGAGGTGCATAATACTCTATTTTTGATGCAGACTGTAGATTTGTACCTTATCATTGTTGGGCTTTCTCATTCACAATTCACATTTAATAACCAAAGCAATCTTTTGAAGTATGTCACAATCACATGTCATAGTGTCCACAGAACATCTTAGCTTGGAATGCATCTCCCTGACAGAATCAATTTCCATCAGCTTGAATGGGCCTTCCCCATTTCCCCACTCCCACTGAGGCCTATAATGGTCCAGAAAAGGAGAAGAGGGCAATGTCATGGCACAATTTTATTTCATATATGAATCAGAAAGCTATTCAACATCAAGATCTATCTAAGCCCTTCCTCAAATTATGGAAAAGGAATTAGGTATAAAGTATATAAAGAAATATTCTTTTAAAAAATCCCCTGTGCCATGAATGCATTCCTCCCTTGGTTATATCTTATAAGATTACTAGAAACAAAGCCCGTTGTGGGGGAAAATACAACGGGCTCTAGAAAGGGGAGAGTGGGCAGGCAGGCATTCCTTCCTCCTCCGTCACTGATCCTGGCCGGTGAAGGAGGGGGGTGGGCATTGCCACTTGCTCCACACCTGATCTCAGCAACATGACGGGGTGGTGGGCTTTGCTACCTGCTGCACGTCTGATACAGGCTGAATAAAAGGGGGGGGAGGCATTGCCACCTGCTCCACTCCTGATCCCAGCTGGGTGAAGGGAAAATGGGCATTGCCTTCTGCTCTGTGCCTGATTATGGCTAGGTGAAGGGGGCAGGCACTGCTGCCTGCTACAAGCCTGATCCCAGCCAGGTGAAGGGGGGTGGGCATTGCCACCTGTTCCTTGCTGGGTGAAGGGAGGAGCGAACACTACCTTCTGCTCCTCACCTGATCCCAACAGGTGAAGGCAGGCGGTGGGCTTTGATATGTGCTCCGTTCCTGATCCCAACTGGGTGAAGGGGGTGTAGTATTGCCATCTTCTCTGCTCATGATTCCAGCAGGTTGAAGGGAGGCAGAGATTGCTGCCTGCTTGGCTCCTGGTTCCAACAGCATAATAATGGGGTGGGCATTGCCGCCTGCTTAGCGCCTTATTCCAATACGTTGAAGGTGGCATGCATTTCCACCTGCTCCACTTCTTGTCCTGGATGGGAGAATGGAAGAAGGGAATTGCCTCCTGCTCTGTGCCAGATTCCACACAGGGGAAGGCACTGGGTGGGCATTGGCACCTGCTCCACTCCTGATCCCAGCTGTGTGAAGGGGGCGGGCATTGCCACCTGCTCTGTTCCTAATACCAGGAACAGGTGGAAACACACCAGTAGGCAAAAGTACAAATCTATGACATGAAATGTATCAAAAATACTATTATGGAGTAACAAAACTCTCAAGTACAATGAAAAAAATCAACATTAATCAAATGACACCCAGTGCACATACAATCAAAAAACAAGTGCACCTGTGTTAACATGAAACCAATTAATCAACAAGGAAGACGTCCCAAATGAGTCCGAGGAAGGTAAGTCCAAGGAAGAAATCAATATTAAATGTATGACAGAGTTCAGTGATGTTGTCTTTTGTTTCCAGATGTTCCTAATACCAGCTGGGTTAGGGTGGAGAGTGGGCGTAGCCACCTGCTCCACTCCTAATGCCAGTTGTGACAAGGAGGGGGTGGGCATTGCCACTTGCTTTGCTCCTAATACTAGCTGGGTTAAGGCAGAGAGTGGGCATAGCCACCTGCTCCGCTCCTAATCCCAGCTGGGTGAAGGGGGGTGGGCATTGCCACCTGCTCCACTCCTAATACCAGATGAGTTACTGCGGGGTGGTGTGCATTGCCACTTGCTCCACTTCTAATACCAGCTGGGTTAAGGCAGCGGTGGGCATTGCCACCTGCTCCGCTCCTGTTCCCAGCTGGCTTAATGGCGGTGAGCATTGCCACCAGCTCTGCTCTTAATACCAGCTGACTTAAGGTGGGGAGGAGCATTGCCACCAGCTCTGCTCCTAATGCCAGTTGTGATAAGGTGGGGTGGGCATTGCTACCTGCTTCGCTCCTAATACCAGCTGGGTTAAGGCGGGGCAGGCATTAACACCTGCTTAGCTCGATTCCAGCTTGCTGAAGGGGGAGCGGGCTGGGCCACCAGCTCTACTCCTAATACCATCTGGGTTAAGGTGGGGGTGAGCATTGCCACCTGTTATGCTCCTAATATCTGCTGTGTTAAGGCAGGGGATGGGCATTGCCACTTGCTCCTCTCCTAATACCAGCTGCTTTAAGGAGGGGGAAGGCCTCTCCGCTCCTAATACCAGCTGGGTTAAGGTGGGGGTGGGCATTACCACCTGCTCCACTCCTATTACCGGCTGTGTTAAGGCAGGAGGTGGACATTGCCACCTTCTCCGCTCCTAATACCTGCTGGGTTAAGGCAGAGAGTGGGGATATCTACCTGCTCTGCTCCTGATCCCAGATGCGTGAAGGGGGGGGCATTGCCACCTGCTCCACTCCTAATATCAGCTGGGTTAAGGTGGAGAGCCAGCACTGCCACCTGCTCCAGTCCTAATAACAGCTGAGTTATGGCAGAGAGTGGGCATTGCCACCTTCTCTGCTCCTTATCCGAGCTGGCTGAAGGGGGCGGGTATTGCCACCTTATCTTCTTCTAATATCAGCTGAGTTAATGTAGGGAATGGACATTGCTACCTGCTCCGCTCCTAATACCAGCAGGTTTATGGCAGGGGGGGCGGGCATTGCCACCTGCACCGCTCCTAATACCAACTAGGTTAAGGCGGGGAGAGTGCATTACCACCTGTTCCACTCCTAATACCAGCTGGCTGAAAGGGGGTGGGCCTTGCCACCTGCTCCAGTACTAATACCAGCTGGGTTAAGGTGGTGGTGGACATTACCACCTGTTCCACTCCTAATACCAGCTGGCTGAAGGGGGGCGGGCATTGCCTCGTTTTCCGCTCCGAATATTATCTGGGTTAATGTGGAGGGGGGGCATTGCGACCTGCTCTGCACCTAATACCAGCCAGGTTAAGTCGTGGGGAGGCCATTGCCACCTGCTCTGCTCCTGTTCCCTGCCTGGGCTTCCCACCACAGGTGATATGGTGAGTTACCTGGGCTTTCCTCTGTAGCATCGCCCTCTGGTGGTGCACCAGGGTATAAAGTGACTTATCTGAAACACGCTTACTCAATTATATAGTAAGATTTGGAAAATGTGTTGAGTTGAATATCAAGCCCTTTGTCAATAATTTGATTCAGCATTGTATATATTTTTTGTTCTTTTTAAAATCTTGTTCTCCATGTTTGTAATTTACTCAGCAGTTGTATTTCTTTCTGTTTTTTAAAAATTTGTTTGGAAAATAAAACAATTTTTTAAAAAAGATAAAAGAAAAGGAGAAGAGGGGACCCCCAGAAACACTATTGAGGGATTGGTCTGCAGTGAAAGGGTGGGAAATTAACCCACTTCCACTTCCATTAGTGAAAATTTACCATGGGATCCATGCCTCTTGAAATGCAGCAAAGTAAAATATCAATAAATGTAAAATACCAGTATCCATCATAGTGCTCTGTTTTTAATTGCTAGCCACTTTAGTGGCCCTAATTAGACAGAAAGGGAGAATATAAGTTTTGTACATAAATAAATAAATAATACTGTGCAACATGTAGCCATGGCACTTCACAGAACAGACATGGCCTGAGTCTGTAGAGTCTCTGGAATATGAGCAAACCTAGTAATTGTTCTCCATGATTCAGACCTGAGCAATGTCCAGAACAGACAGTTCTATCCATGGCAGTCTTTCAATCTCTCTGTAATGTAAACATGAGGTAATTGGTGTTTTTTCCTGGAGTTTTGATATATGAGAAGAGTAAGGAATCATTAGCATTTGCTTTTAAGTGAGTGTAGCTAGAGTCTAAAAAAATTGTGTTTTTCATTTTAGAAGTCTGAAGAGCCAGTCTGTACACCCAAATTAATAATTTTAACTCTGATCCACATATTCCAGTAGAAAAATGGTTCTGTCATTTTTCTACTCTTTACAGTAAAGACTCAAAGTGAGTCATTTCCTGTATATCCACTTATGGATTCGGACCCTCTCCCAATCTGGGACCCAATCTTAATCCCATAATGTAGTCAGCTGATTGACGCTTTGACCTTAGGTTAAGTTCCAGGGGAAGATCTGGAGCCTTCTGAAGTATTCAAGTTGAACGCTCACTGGTGGTGCCCAATTTTTGCTAGACTTTTCTTGGAAAACAACTATATTGTATTATTCCCTCTAACTGGAAACAAAGTATTATAATTCCTATTTGTAAAAAAGACCCTGCCAAATTATCTTTCTATCAGCCTTTTGGATATTTCCTCTAAATTATATACTTGTCACATTCTACTCAAATTGAAATCCTCAAACCGTTTAAATCCTAAACAAGGGTTTTCGTAAGAGTCATAGCACAGTTGATCACTGTATGATATTGAAGGCCCAGAGCCAGAAATATACCAAAAATTATAGAAGGTGTCTCTACGTCACTTTTGTTGACCTCTCTTCTGCCTCTATTGAACAATCAAGATCATGGGGCAAACTTAGTAAGACAACCATCAATAGAAGAACTAAGAATTAATTACAATAAAATAATAAAACTAAAATTGTTGTTTTCAGAAAAAACAGATCCAAGCACAGAGGGATTATCAATACTCATGAAATAGAACAATGCCCCCTTTTTAAATATTTAGGTATAGTATTTCATGGGTCTCTCTGTCTTGGCAGACACACCTTAATGCCAGTTTATCAACTATTTGCCATACACAGCTGTTTAAAAAAATTTCTGTTTAAAGAGTGGCTAGTTAATAGCTCCGGCCCTCAAAGTATTCCGGGGCAAAGTTATCATGCAGCTCTTGTACAGGGCTGAAATTTGGGGACGGAATAAGAAAATACTTGATCAGCTTGAGTTCATTCAGAACAACTTCTTAAGGAAAATCTTGGGACTTCCACAGGTTAGAAGCTGAACTACCTTCTATAACAACAAGAGTCCCCTTAAAACTATTAAAATATTATAAGAAACTTGATAGCATTACCAAAGACCATCTGGTAAAATACTGTTTTGGTACTATAAGGAAGGGAATCAGTGGTCCAGCTTGCTGTCCCCTATTTTGCAATTATATTCCTTGCCCTTAGAGGTTGTAATGTCTTGGGAACCAAGCAAAATTCATAGTTGGCTTTTTGAAAAAGATGCCCTTTGGGACATACGTATAGTCCAACAATCTAAATTTTCTTTGTGGTATCACTGGATCAAGAAAAAAAAATCTTCCTCGCTATTTTGCTGACCTTTCTAATGCTCCATTGAAAGAAAGGTATTTACTAGCGCTTGCTTTCAAATACTTAGAGGGCAGATATCAAAAATTACATGTGGAACAGCATCTCTGTCATTGTGGCCTTGATTAGACATGGGCACGAACTGAAAAAAACCCAAACCACATGATTCGTGGTGCATCGCATTCCACGAACCATGAACTTCCACAAACTTTTCCTAGTTCATGAATCGGTTCATGGTTTGTGGCATTTCAAACGCCCGGCGTTGGCTGCTGAAGCCGGCGCAGGGTGTTTGAAACTGACAGCCTGCTTCTCCTGTTGCCTGGAAGCGGAAGGAGAAGGCTATCAATTTCAAAACACCCCGAACAGGCTTCATGCTATCAGGTGAAGCCGGTGTGGGGTGTTTGAAACAGACAGCCCCCTTCTCCTGCCACTTGCACGCGGCAGGAGAACGGGGATGTCATTTTCACACACCCGCATCAGCTTCAGCCAATCAGCTGAACCCAGTACAGGGCGTGCGAAAGTGACAGCCCCCTTCTCCTGCCATTTGCAGGTGGCAGGAGAATGGGGCTGTCAGTAGGGGTGTGCAAGGCGCTTCGGGAATCCCTTACTTGACCCACTTTGGTGTGCTCCATAAAGATTTGGAGCACACTGAGAAACTATACCTACCACTTATTTCAAATGATGGGAGGGGGAGGGAATCCCTCCTCCCACTCCCATCAAGTGAAATAAGTGGTGGGGGGTAGTTCAAACCCCGCTGGTGCAGATCAGTTGCTTAGCAGGGTTTTCCTGCCAAGCAGCTGATCTGCACTGGCAGGGGTTTGAATACCCCTTCCCACACTGCTGCTAAGTGGCGCAGGAAGGGGTATTTCCCCAGATTCTTTTGTTGCCGCTTGCACTGCAAGCGGCAGCCAGAGTCCTCTTCCATACTCTGCCTGGATAGTGTAGAGGAGGCTGGGATCTCCCTCCTCCCCGCAATCCAGGGGGAGTTTAAAGTGCCCTCTGGCCCCTCACGGGTGGCAGGAGAATGGGGCTGTCAGTTTCACATGCCCTGTGCCAGCTTCAGCTGATTGGCTGAACCCAGCGCGGAGTGTGTGAAAGTGACAGCCCCCGTCTCCTGATGCTCGCCGCACCAGCTTCAGCCGATCGGCTGAACCCAGTGCAGGGGTGTGTGAAAGTGACAGCCCCCTTCTCCTGCCGCTTGTGGGTGGCAGAACGGACTGTCAGTTTCATACACCCCATGTGTGCAGTGGCACCAGCCTGTCTGGCTTCACAAACTGCTCGTGACTCTCACGAACTGGGCAAAAAAAGTCGTGGAGTTCATGGAAAACGTGGCCCCACAAACCGCATTTTCATGAACCTTGAATTGGCCCGGTTTGTGTGTGTTTTTTGCTTAGTATTGCGATTCTTTTTCCTAATTTTACTTTCTCTGTTCTTACTTCTTTATCTCTTTTTTCTATTTGCTGGTTATTTGAAAACTAATAAAAATACTTTTTTTAATAACTTTTATTAACAAGTTACAAATAACAATTAACAAATCAACAAATATGTGAATATACAAATAATTTTGAAACTATCATTTGTGATAACCGTGCATATCATCAGAGGTTTACATAATAATATAATAAAGAATTTAGCATTACTATGAAATTCTTTGATAGGTAGATGGGATATGCAGCTAGCTATAATAAAAATACTTATTAAAAAAAAGTATTGCGATTTGTGCCGACCTCTAGTCTTAATCAGATGGAAGACATAGTTCACTGTTTTACATTGTCCTTTTTATGGGTCCACTCATAATAAATTGTTGAATCAATTTTTTCCAAATTTTTCTGCCTTGGATGAGGAATATATTATATTTCTATTGGCTGATGTTTTTCCTCTTGTTACTCTCAGAGTGGCTTTTTTATCTTTTTATCTATAAATATAAGGAAGAAATCAGTACCTGTTAATCCTGTAAGAATTTTAGCTAAATTGTAATTCTATGTCATTTCATGGTTTTTGTATTTATCTCTTTTACCATCTTAGTTTTAAACTTTTAAGTTTTATTCTCCTATGTAAATATGTTTTAACCCTTTGCTGTGGTACACTGTTTTATGTTGGTGTATATGTGGGGATGTTATGGCCAATGGCTACCTATCAATCAATCAGTTTCTACACTAATACAACATAATGCTCAAACATGTAAAAACTGATGACATACTCTGAGAAACAGTCAGCCATTCAACATGTACCAAACTCAAAGTTAGCCATTCAACATGGGGCAAATCCACACGCCCTTGGCCATCCCGACGTTGCGCTAAAAGTTTGCTAAACACCCAGAAGTATAGCGTCTTTATACTTTATACTTCCAGGTGTTTAGTGAATGTTTAGTGCAATGCCGGGATGCTCTGAGGGTGTGTGGATTCGCCCATTTACCAGAAAAGGGGGAGGGGGACAGAACACATGAATGTAATAAAACCCATTGCCCTGAAAATGCACTGAATTCTAAAGATATGGTATAAAAACATTATCTGACTATATATATATATATATATATATATATATATATATATATATAATCACAAACTAAAAGACGTGCAGAAGCCCATAGTGGCTTTATAGAGAAATATACTGAAGCAGTACTATTAGTGTAAGAAAGGCAGTGGAGCCATTAGGTGTCAAAGGAGTGGTGGGATTGCTAAAGGAAGACAGAGAGATTGCAGAGAAAACGAGCAAATTCTTTGCAGCTGTCTTCTTTATAAGAAAGATGCGAGGAGATGATCCATTCTGGAGCCACTATTTCAGTGTATGAAACAGTTTAAGTCAAACAGAAATGGCAAGAAATGAAGTTCTAGGGCTAACTGACAAAGTCACTGAATCCTAATGGCATACATCCAAAGGAACTTAGGGCATTCAAATATGAACTTGTTGATCTAACAAATAAGCAACATGCCAATAAAATTGGCTTTCTTTTCATTTTTACGCCTCTTCCATAGACTTTCCTGGACATCTGATTGACCACCAAAGGAAGCTGGAAACTGGACCAGCTGGGTCACTGGTCTGATCCAGCAGAGCTCTTTTTATGTTAGTGATGTACTCAGCCTTTCATGACTGAAAAACAATGAGTTGGTTCACTGGAACTTGTGCAACTTCTGTTAAAGAAGCACCCAAGTATGTGACAGCATACAGTTATACCTGATCAAATTACGAAGGCTGCACATTTAGACTACAATCTCAACCCTCATTTATTTGGAATGACTGACATGATAGTAATCAAGATAAATATAACTTCATATACCCAAACGATTTATTAGTTCTATCATGCACACACAGAGGAACGCAGTAAAAACACAGATGCATCAAGGAAGTGACTTGTAAGAAGCCAAATTACACCCCTGAGGAAGGACAATGTCAGTCATACTGAACTTATGGCAGTGCTGCTACAGCTAAGCTGTTAGTTCTGGTTATGCAGAACAAAGTTTATAGTGAATATACTGTATCGGCTTTGCAGAAGTTAATTTGTTTCCAATACATAATTTTTATGACCAGGTTGCAGAATGCTGACTTTCTTATTTAGTAAACTACTAAGGCATGCTTGTAGTAACCACTTGCCAATGGCCAGCATGAGTTACTTCCAACTGCCCAAGCCACAAATGAGAAGAGGCTAACGCTTTAAGTGGTTCAACTTTCACAGACTGATTTGCAAAGCTCAGCTAAGATCTCAAACCATAAGCAAAATGTTTACCAATATGAAAGGCGAGGTAGGTGTGGAAGAAGACCATTTGTACTGCAGAGATGAACTTATGCAACATATGATCACATGGTGCTAAGATGGAAACCCCCTCCCCTCCTTCCCTCACTCTGAGGTAGATTTTCCTGCTAAAATCCAAGTTTTCCTACTTTGGCTGAGGAGCGTCAAGTAGTGTGTCTCTATTTGTGGTTTTAAAGTTCATTTTGTGTTGGTTGTTGGGGGTTTTCCGGGCTGTATTGCCGTGGTCTTGGCATTGTAGTTCCTGACGTTTCGCCAGCAGCTGTGGCTGGCATCTTCAGAGGTGTAGCACCAAAAGACAGAGATCTCTCAGTGTCACAGTGTGGAAAAGATGTAGGTCATTTGTATCTACTCAGGAGGGGTGGGGTTGAGCTGAGTCATTCTGTAAGAGTTTCCCAGGGTGTGGAATGCTAATGGCGGGAGGCTTCACTGTAACCTGAGGAGGTTCTTTTGCATATGGATTGGTGCTTGATGTGCTAATCTTCTCTGCAGGGCTATTGTCGGGTGTGGAGTGTTTTGTTGGCCTGGTGTTTTTCAGAACTGGAGCCCATGCTCTGTTCATTCTTAAGGTTTCTTCTTTCCTGTTGAAGTTTTGCTTATGCTTGTGAATTTCAATGGCTTCCCTGTGCAGTCTGACAAAGTAGTTGGAAGTGTTGTCCAGTATTTTGGTGTCCTGGAATAAGATACTGTGCCCTGTTTGAGTTAGGCTATGTTCAGCCACTGCTGATTTTTCAGGCTGTCCAAGTCTGCAGTGTCTTTCATGTTCTTTTATTCTTGTCTGGATGCTACGCTTTGTGGTCCCGATGTAAACTTGTCCACAGCTGCAGGGTATACGGTATACTCCTGCAGAGGTGAGGGGGTCTCTGCTGTCTTTTGCTGATCGTAGCATCTGTTGTATTTTTCGGGTGGGTCTGAATACTGCTTGAAGGTTATGCTTTTCCATAAGCTTTCCCATCTGATCAGTAATTCCTTTGATATATGGCAAAAACACTTTTCCTGTAGGTGACTGTTTTTCCTTGGTTGTTTGATTCATCCTGGGTTTGATTGCTCTTCGGATTTCATTTCTGGAGTAGCCATTTGCCTGAAGTGCGTGGTTTAGATGATTAATTTCCTCATTGAGAAAGCGCGGCTCACATATCCGTCTTGCACGATCCACTAATGTTTTCATTATGCCTCTTTTCTGTCGGGGGTGGTGATTGGAGTTTTTGTGTAAGTACCGATCAGTGTGAGTTGGTTTCCTGTAGACCTTGTGACCTAACTGAAAGTTTGCTTTGCGGATGACCAAGGTATCCAGGAATGAGAGTTTTCCCTCACTTTCTTTCTCCATTGTGAATTGTATGTTCAGGTGGATGTTGTTGAGATGATTCAAAAACTCCCTCAATTCTTCCTCCCCATGGCTCCAAATGATGAATGTATCATCCACAAACCGGAACCATACACTGGGTTTGTGGGGTGCTGATTCTAGAGCTGTTTTTTCAAAATGTTCCATGTAGAAGTTTGCTATAACTGGGCTGAGTGGGCTCCCCATGGCCACCCCATCCATCTGTTCATAGAATTCGTTGTCCCATTGGAAGTAACTGGTTGTCAGACAATGATGGAATAAGGCTGTTACATCCTCTGGGAAAATCTGATTAATCAGTGCAATAGTGTCTTTTACTGGAACCTTGGTAAACAGGGATACAACATCAAAACTGACAAGTATGTCTTGTGGATTGAGTTTCAGAGAACTGATTTTGTTGATGAAATCTGCTGAATCTTTGATGTAAGACGAGGTTTTCCCGATGTGGTCCTGCAGGAGATCTGCCAGATGTCTAGCTAATTCATATGTCGGTGAACCAATGGCACTCACAATGGGTCGGAGTGGGACTGAATCTTTATGTATTTTGGGGAGTCCATATAGTCTAGGTGGCTGTGCTTCAGTCTTGCATAGTTTTCTGTGCGTGTCGGGATGTAGTGAGGAATTCTTGATCAGTGCATTTGTTAGCCTGGTGATTTTGCAAGTGGGATCTCGTTTTAGTTTAGTTTTGCAAGTGGGATCTCGTTTTAGTTTAGCAATCAAACCCAGGATGAATCAAACAACCAAGGAAAAACAGTCACCTACAGGAAAAGTGTTTTTGCCATATATCAAAGGAATTACTGATCAGATGGGAAAGCTTATGGAAAAGCATAACCTTCAAGCAGTATTCAGACCCACCCGAAAAATACAACAGATGCTACGATCAGCAAAAGACAGCAGAGACCCCCTCACCTCTGCAGGAGTATACCGTATACCCTGCAGCTGTGGACAAGTTTACATCGGGACCACAAAGCGTAGCATCCAGACAAGAATAAAAGAACATGAAAGACACTGCAGACTTGGACAGCCTGAAAAATCAGCAGTGGCTGAACATAGCCTAACTCAAACAGGGCACAGTATCTTATTCCAGGACACCAAAATACTGGACAACACTTCCAACTACTTTGTCAGACTGCACAGGGAAGCCATTGAAATTCACAAGCATAAGCAAAACTTCAACAGGAAAGAAGAAACCTTAAGAATGAACAGAGCATGGGCTCCAGTTCTGAAAAACACCAGGCCAACAAAACACTCCACACCCGACAATAGCCCTGCAGAGAAGATTAGCACATCAAGCACCAATCCATATGCAAAAGAACCTCCTCAGGTTACAGTGAAGCCTCCCGCCATTAGCATTCCACACCCTGGGAAACTCTTACAGAATGACTCAGCTCAACCCCACCCCTCCTGAGTAGATACAAATGACCTACATCTTTTCCACACTGTGACACTGAGAGATCTCTGTCTTTTGGTGCTACACCTCTGAAGATGCCAGCCACAGCTGCTGGCGAAACGTCAGGAACTACAATGCCAAGACCACGGCAATACAGCCCGGAAAACCCCCAACAACCATCGTTCTCCGGCCGTGAAAGCCTTCGACAATTCATTTTGTGTCCCATCCTGATAAGCAGTTATAATTTTGGCTTTTTAGCCCAGCCCAGAAACTTGATAGGGGGAAAACCAGAAGCCCTCTTATTCTGTGTTGGAAATGGCACTGGAGACTATATAACGTTCAAAAGAAACAACAACTTTATTGTTGTTAACAGCAGGGATAGAACAAGGGCAGTCAGGGAATGAAAGAGCTGAGGTAAGATTTGTTGGTAGAACAGAATACTCTTTAAGTCATAGGAAAAAAAGTTTTCTTAAAGCTTAATTTCCATGTTCTTAATCCTTTATCATGAGAGGTATTTTGTTTAATACTTTGGTTATAGCAACCATGTTTCTTCACAGAGTTCCCTTTTACAACTAAGATTTCCTGATGTTAGTACAAAACTGTTTTCACTTTACAACAAACGCGGGATCCTCCTCAGAGCCAACCCCCCTTTTAGACACTTGGCAGGAAGTAATCTTCTTCACCTAAGAAGAATTAACCCTTCTTCACTTGATAGGTTTGGCTTCACTTACTACCCAATCACTCTTTGCCAAAAACACATACTCAGTTCTCTCGTAGCTGTGTAAACAGGTTTCAGTTTGTGCTGATTTTTATACTTGGAATTCTTAACTAGAATTCCTTCTCAAGACAATTATGTTACAGTAAGAGCAAAAGATTTCTTTTTACTCACTCCAGAGGGGAACGTGTCTGACCTGCCCTGTCAGACTCTCACATATACTCCTACTGAATGCAAAATCCTGTCAGCAACTGTCATCCTGAAGGCTGGTCCTGACAGGCCAATCAGAGAGGGGAGTAGCCTGTCAAGCTCTCATTCCAGGCAATTAACTCCTTCCCTTCCACTCTCTGAGTGCTGCACTTAGGAAACCTTCTTTAAAGTGCATTCTGTTACAGGTGCACATTCAGACACAGTGCACTCAGGAACACACCACAGAGCAGGCTACTTCTGCTTCTAGGGTGTGGACTTGACCCATAAAGTAGCAAGTTCAATGCTTCATTTGTCCCTACAGAAGTGAATGACAGACATTCATTTATAGGGAACCACTATTTGAGTGTTTCTAAACCTTTTGCTTGTCCTAAGTAAACCAGTGATTGGGATGAAGGCCCAATTTCCTTCCACCCTCAGTTTGACCAAGACTGCAGCCTACTTATTCAGTCTTACACAATTCAGTGGAAATTACTGAGAACAAAGCAAGAACCACTTCTTGGGGGCAGTGGGGGGAGTAAAAATAACCTCTACATATACACACACACATCCATAGCGTTCAGGTCCGGGGCCAGATGAGCAGTTTCCTGCACATGTTGGTTTGGCCTCACCAACTATTGGTACAAGGTGTCCTGTAGTGCGTGACTGTTGAGAGTCAGGTGTAAATGTTTGGGCAGCTATTCCTCCAGCAACAGAGCTCAGCAATGGCATACTAGTGTGTGCAGGGGCAGGGAATCTTCCAATTGCCAACCTATGATCTCATCAATTCATCTCCCCCCCCCCACCACCATCACAACTTACACATATACTTGTAAACATAAAACAATTCAGATGACACTGAACATACAAGATAAGGCCATATACAACCCAGAAATTAATGTTTTGTTTGTTTATTTGGATATTTCTATCCCACGTTCCTTCCCAATAGGGACCCAAAACAGCTTACAACATTGCTGTCCTCTCCTGCATTTTATCCTCACAACAACCATTCTGTGAGAAAATTAGGGCTCAAGGTCACTCAGCAAGCTTCCATGGAAGAATGGGGATTTGAACCCTAGTATACCAGATTATTGACCTGTTTAAAGCAATGAGAGTTTAATTGCACAAAGCAGTCCTCTATGACAGAGAGAAAATCTAAGTACTCAGTGAAACCAGCTTCTTAATGCTACTTCTGCAAATGTTACCAACACATGAGAAATGTCACTCAACCAGTCTGTTTTACTAACGTTTCCTATCTGTAAGCAGACAGGAAGCTTTCTCAGATGCACTCACAAAGAAGCAAACTGAAGCCAGAGCTAAAAGTAGATTTTCTTTCTGTGTGCTATCGCTCTAAAAGAACGGAAACCATATGGAGATTAGGCCATTATTCAGCTAGTTAGAAACTTCACGTGCCTTCAGACTGAAAAGAAAAATTGTCAGTAGATGTACCAAGCTACTATTTATTTTTTTTACCTTTTGTTATGTATCTTATAACTGTATAGATCTTCATAGTGCTACCGCTACATCAGAAGTATATGAGCATTTCCATGTAAGAACACACAACATCTAACAACTAAATTGTAATAATTCTCTCTGGGGCAAACCTTTAAGCTGTCAGGAACAGCTTATAGTGGTTACATCTATTAGGAAATTGCTATGAAGTAAACCTAGTTAGCTCTGGCTGTGATACCAGCTTGTACACATATTTTAGTGAGACATGCAATATCCCAAGAGCCAAGGAACTCCAGGTACAGTAAGATCAAGATGGGTAGCCGTGTTAGTCTGTCTGTAGCAGTAGAAAAGAGCAAGAGACCAGTAGCACCTATAAAACTAACAAAATTTATAGTAGGGTATAAGCTTTCATGAGTTGCAGCTCACTTCTTCAGATACAGTAAGATATTGAATAATATTACTTAGATACAGTAAGATATTGACATAAGGAACCCTCTGATAAAGAAAACTAGGGCTGTGCTGAACCATCCCTAACTCTGATTCTCTCTTTCAAAGCAGGTCTTTGGACACAGCCAAACAAATGCCCAATAAAATACTTGCATTACTAAATATTTTTTGTTTCCTTGTCCAGAGCTACTTTTCAGAGCAATGCTCAGCTGCATTTCATTTAATTCAACTGGTTGCTCTGACTCATGTGATTTTGTTTACGAGCTTCTATGACAAAGGTATATAACGCACAGCCCATGACCCCCACTCCAGTTTGGTGACTCAGCAGCCACCAATTGGCTGTAGCTCTGAACAGCAGCCAGTTCAGCAGTATCTGGGCACAAGAGGGTCCATGAGTTGGGAGTCAACTCTTTAAAAAGTGACTGAGAGGCACAGACACGTGGGATATTTTTTCCATTTAAAATGCTAACAACAAAGTGGGGATCCCAGTATTGAATAGCAAAACCCAGCAGGTGCCCCTCATCCGTTCCTGCACAATCTCAAGGCACAACTTGGCTGCACGAGACTGTAATCTGCAATTTATTTACAGAATTTATCTTATGGGATAAGACCTGATGATATCAAGGGGTGAGGCCTGATGATATCATACTTTTACTCTTTCAGTTGTACACCACTGATCCATGACATCTGCAAGTTGGGTGCAGTTTTCGGATTGTTGACAAAATCATAGCCAGTAAGATTAAAGGGTAGGATGGTCAAGTAAAGCTAAGAACTGTGACAGCAAAGAAGAATCAAAATGCACTAATTGCCAAAAAATGAAGTTTATAAAATTAAAAAACATGAAAGGTGGTAAGCAGTTTTGTCTCAACCCTAAAAGGAGTATCTTTGAAATATCTGGAGCAGCTGCAAGCTAGTGTGTAACTGACTATGTTCGGTTACTTACACCACATTAATCCTTAGAGTCTCCCTAGATCCTGTGCCAAGCAAAAAGCAACACAAGGTGGCAGGATTAGGTCTTCAGGTGGACGTAAATGTTAGATTAATTGCTGTTTTTCCTCTGATAAAAACATAGTCTGCTTTTCATCAGACAAATTCATGCATATTTTATTGGGGTGGGGGGCATTCTAGTCTTCCAAGAGGAGCCTGAATCAAGGTCAGGCATTACTGGGTTGAACTGACATACTACAGAATTCAAGGCCGCACCAAAGGAAGAAAAAAGGGATTTCAATTTCAAAAAGTACAGCCATATTCATGGTTACAAATGGCTCAGTTACAAGAGATTTCCTTTCTACAAGATGTTTCACTCCAATGTAATACCATTCCACATCTACTATGTGATTAATGTCCAGAACTCTTTACTTATTACACTAACTTCCCTTCTTTCTTCAGATGGCACAGAAAGGATTTCAAGGCAATCTCCCACGCAGGCACTGAACAGATCTTTGCCAGTTTAGTTTCTGCAAGGTTCCTACATTATGTGCTTTCAGAATATATCCTGAGACCTTTTGCGTGTTTGTTTCAAAGGAACATTTCTTAACAAACCAGGAAGTGTTCTGATTTGCATATTAATTTTGGGATTCTTATAATTAATGTGTGAGTTCCATAAAATTATAATCACCTGAATGGCCCAGGCTAGCCCAATCTCATCAGATCTCAGAAGCTAAGCAGGGCTTATGGCGAACCCCATGAGGGTTCGCCATAAGTTAGCATGCGCGTGCACGCACACACACACACAAATTAACACTGCATCCTTCAGAATGATTTGTACATTCACTACAGCTTTCCAGGGGAGTTACATCAAATAAACAAACAAAAAATTCCCAAGATTGTCAGGAACTGGATTCACAAATAAATGTATATTTTATGAGCTTTTTCAGAGCACTCATTACTCACCACTAAAGTTACAATGGGGCTCTATCCTAACTCTCCTCTTTTCCTATTAGATTGGCCCCAGTTAGCTGTCTCCATCACTTTGTCAAACACCATCCATAGTATGTACTGTTCATGGTACGCTCTTGCCTTTAAGTGCCCAGGAGCTCATTCCTCTCCATTAAATCCCATCACAACTAGCTCATGCACATCCCAGGAGCGGCAACTGCTAGGGTGGATGGACGCTGCTAGATACTTATAAATGTAATCCTGCAATGAACATGAATAGATGCAACACAGCACTGGCATGATGGGTGACGTCTATATAGAATTCCTATTCACCCTACTCAGGGTGCTGAAGAGGCTTATGTTGTTCTGCTTATACTGGATACCTACTAAGCACCTTAGAACCCTTTTCTCCTTCACAACACTAAAGTGAGCACCAGTGTTTCTTTAGCTTGAAAGCTGGTTTTGGAACATTATTTTCTTACGAATATAAATTAACTTTAAAAAGCAGTTCAGAGCAAAGGATGAGAACATTAAGTTTAATCCTGTTCTTTAAACAAAACATTCCAAGACAATATGTTACTGAGAAATTAAGCTTAAAGATACAAAACAAGAAATAGTTACGCTGGACCTTTTAGCCTTAGATACAGAAACATCCTCCCCCTTCTTTCGTTCTCCCATAATTACAAAGTGTAGCCATGAACTATAGCCAAAGATAACATGGACAAGCTTTTGTAACTTAATTGGGTTATTGCTTCAATACTTTTACACTTAAATCCACAAAGGAATTTTTAAAAACCATCCTATTTATAAATGCAGAATGGACCAGCTGTCCTGATTAATTCCAACAAAGTCTTATACACTTCAGATACCATCCTCTTGCCCTACAGTCTGCCATTCATTTGCCTGTGAGCAGCAAGTAGTAATTACCTGTTTGCACAGAGAAAGGGGGAAACTGCACTAACTGTACCCCAGCTGGCTAGCATGCTTCTCCCTATCCTGTAATCCTCCTCTATCCTGCGACAGGAGGGCTATATCTGGAAGATCAAGGTTGCCAGAATTTTAGCTAGACACAATTCTACCTGCTTGACCAGTTATATAACACGCCCCCCCCCCCTCCCAAAGGAGAGAATTTCAAGCATGAACAATTTCACTCACTATACCCAAAACCAGTTGGAAAATATTGGTACAATACACAAAATTCCTGTCCAACCTGAGTAAAGGGATAGAGTTTACGCAATTGTGAGGGATGCCAAGTTCTGCAAGCTACACTTAGCAGAAATTTACCCTTTGGTGAAATTCCATGGCTCTTAAATTTTCATACACATCTGTATCATATAGGAAAGTTCAGCGAGACAATTGTTCCATATACATGCTTTTAAAAAAATTCTTCAAGATGGATTCTATACATGCTTAGAGAAATGGTTTCTTTAGGGCCTTCTTCACACCATCACTTCAAGGGGGAAAAAATCACTCTACATGAGCTTGAGAAACGCTCTGCCATAATTTTGGAATAAGAACTTGGCACTCCCAGGGCCAATGCTGGATACTCTGAGTCATTTAAAGCATAATCCTGTGCAGAGCCACTCCAACTTAACTCCATTAAAATCAGTGGACATACTGGAGTTCCTGACATTTTGCCAGCAGCTGTGGCTGGCATCTTCAGAGGTGTAGCACCAAAAGACAGAGATCTCTCAGTGTCACAGTGACACTGAGTGACACTGAGAGATCTCTGTCTTTTGGTGCGACACCTCTGAAGATACCAGCCACAGCTGCTGGTGAAATGTCAGGAACTACAATGCCAAGACCACGGCTAAACAGCCCGGAAAATCCACAACAACCATAGTGCAGTGAAACTCACACTTTTCTGGATATATATTATTCTTGTCTCATTTCTGTGGCACTCTGATTTCAATTAGGGGCCTAGCGCCATCTTTTGCATTACTTCCTTAAGAGGCTCTTAAGAACACCCTCAACAACAGAATTTTGTCAGTTATAATTTTTGTAATTTACATACACAGCTTGGTGTTTCAGAAGAAAAATTCTATTTGCCAAACAATCTTGAGCCTAAAATGGCTACTTACCTGGTAACAGGTACATTGATTGACCCTTCCTCAAGTACTACTGAAGTACACAATTTTATCATAACTTGTGTGCTTAATTTTATGTTGTCGGGACTTAACTTCCATTATCTTAGACTGAAGAACTTGGGACCACTGCCAATTACTGATAAAATTCAAATGGTTTTAAGGAATGATGACAGGGCCAGCATATTTCTTTTCAAATGCATCTTACTGACACCAGGACTCCACATATAATCTCTCACATAACAAATAATCAACACTAACCTGAGGGTAGGGGGATAAGGAAAAAAAAAACAGAAAGGAAGCCAGTTTCAGAAACTGATCATCATGTAAAAATTTTGTCAACAGATCAAAAACAACCAGCATGCACAACAATTAGTACTGTGAGAATTTCCCAGTAGGAATTTCTTGCTATTAGAATTTCACAGTATGAGCTAATTTCTGTGCAAAAGCAAAGGTGGAGGCAGAAAATCTAAAAAAACCTCCAGAATTATTTTATTGTTTTAAATTAGGGCCAGTTTAAATATTATCCCAGCAGCATGGAATCTGCCTCTTCCCTGTGACCATGGCTCATATAGCATATTTTTCCATGCATCTTATAGAAATGCTTACAGCATTCTTCTGATTTTTAAGGAGACTTTTACTCTTCCCCGAACAGAGATTCCATATGATTCAGGAAAACCAAACAATATAGTAAGAATTCTTCTGTATATTCATGTCTCTCACATAGAACCTGCCCACACAGGGAAGCCATTTCACAGTGGCTTCTACGTAATTGGGGCAACATACCCTGGAAATCCAATTGGTATTTAAGGTGCTATTGGACCTGGATCTTGTTCTCTAACTGCAGACCAACGTAGCTACCCACCTGAAATTATCTTCATGTGGCAACATATTAATGGACCTCTAATGCGCACCCTATCTCATGGTTGCATGTGGCCTACAATATCTGTTCAATAAACTAATAATAAAACTGCTGAAACAGCCTTTCAGTTACCGATGAGTCACATATTGTAACAGTTTTTTAAACAATGAGATGGAAAAATTAGAACAGCTTTAAAGTTAAATTGCATAGCTGAATCCCTCCAATACCCATCTTGGCAAACTGGCCCAGAGGGGTACCATGGTTGATAGTATCAAAAAACACAAAGATGTAGGGGGGGCGGAGTGGGATCAGCATCGCTGCATTCAGCTGCCTTTCTCTCAGAGGAGGCTGAGAGAAACTGCTCTGGGCAACCAGGGCAGTTTCAATCCCCAAACCAGGATGGAAGCTAGATTGGAGTGGCTCCAGGCAATCCAACTCACTCAAGAAAGCCAAGTATGTATTCCATTTTCTATTTGGATATTTGAGTATTTTAAAGATCTATAAGTGAGCAACGGGGTCAGACTATAGTAGGCAAATGACAACATTTGAAACATATAAATAAGATTTTTAATTAAATAATTGTATAGAACCCCTGAATAGCTTTTATTCTAGGTATTGCATTTTTTAAACTTTATTTTCCATTTTTTGCAAGCATATTCTTTGAGTATAGGGGAGAGAGATTACCTAAATAAATAATAAACATTTACATAAAGCTTTCATTGTTCACTCTCACGTTGTTGTAATCCTTACTACAGACCCATAAGGTATCCCAATATTGTGTGTGTGAGGTGCCATCAAGTCACAGCCAACTTATGGCAACTCCTCATGGGGTTGTTCTAGGCAGCTACCAGAAAGAAGTCATCATGAGCAAGCCATCTTACATAATGGCACACAGAAATGCACCACTAGAACAAACCAGCAGCTCTTCTGAAATCAGGTTGGAAAGATAGGCCAAGTTAAGGAAAGTAGTTGACCCACATATTTAAGTAGGATTCTCTGTTATTTCAACCACCCAAACAATCCATGTGATGGTGAAGGAAGGACCCACCTGCCTCAGGATGCTTTCCCCTCCTTCTTCAGAACTTTAAAGCCTTCCTCAAAGTAAGGGGTGAGCACTTCAATGTTCGAGAACAACCGGTATATGGTTTGTGACATATACTAACAATTTACAGAGACTAGCATTATTTATTTAGAAAATGTATATGCTGCCTCACTAGACCTACTTGAGGCAGCTCTCAACAACAAAACAGACAAGCATACAATAAAAACATCATAAAATAACTCAAATCAATAATAAAAGCAAATACATAAAAACCAACACTAAAAGCAAATCAAGGATAAAAGCAGATAAAATGGAGCAGACGAAAATGATATTGACGAAACAGTCATCCGGATAGGAGCAGACTAAAACAGCTAAAAACAAAAACAAAAAACCTCCTGACTTTAAAGCCTGGGTGAAGAAAAAAATTTTGTCTGGTGTGTAAAGAAAAGGAAAGTAAGCCTTGAAGGTGAGACCATGTCAACATAAATGAAAAGAGAAATCAAAGGCATTAGCACTTAGTTTAAGTCATGTGAGTCACAACACTTCATATTAAGCCAATCTGAACCAAGCATATATCCCTAAGTCCTTTCTGCTCCCTGCACACATTTGCATTCTAGCTGAGCATCACCATTTTGAATTTAGCAATGGATGCCGTATATATAACATCTTGCAGACCCCTGAAAATGGCAGCCGCAAGCACCAGTATTGACTGCTGGAAACAGTGATGCTACATACTGCAATGCAGGCTGCGGGCAGAAGAAAGGGAAAAGGCAGGTGGTAAGATCAGTAGAACGTTACAAGAAAAGCAGGTAAGAGCCCCCCTCCCAATTCCTCACCACTTAGATCCCAAAGCAGGGCCCCTATGCATAGGTGTAAAAATGAACAAAACTGGGTTGCCATATTTATAATAAACAAACAAATTAAGTCTTTCCCCCTAACTTTTTGGTGCCCTTTGAGCCTGGAAGTACGTGGTAGGAATACGAATATTCTCACATGCAGAACATCACATATGCTGAAGCTGCAAGGCTTGAAAGGAAGTGGAAAACTCTGGTGACACCTGGGGAACATTAAAGCCAGCTTTGGTTTCAAAGTCAGAGACTCCAGAGAAAAAAGGGGTCACTCTTGTCAAAGCACTTCTTCCTTTCCAAACACAAGCCCCCCCAACCTTTTCTTTCATGTTTTGACTAACATTATTAATCCTAGAAAATATTTTCCTTTCCTTTGAATCTTCCCTGATATATAAGCCAGCCTGTTCTACTTCTTTTCCATATGGAGAACTTGAGTAGTTGAGATAACTAAGTTGTTCAAGGCAGCAGCAAAACAGGTCAGCCAGTCAGTGACCCCTAAACGATCATCAGTGTATTTTCTGCTTAATGCCAGACTCAGCACACATATAGGAAGTTACCATGACCATATGGTCACCATAAGTTACTGTTAAGTTAGTGTAACCAGAACCCACTTTTCATCATAAATGTAGCTTTGTACTATAAAGCAGCAGACACAAATCTACCCTCAAGTACAGAAACAGATAATTGAATTCAGAGTTCAGAACAATAATTCAGCCAACTGAGTATCCTGTCTGCCAAAGTGGCCCATGATCCAATCCCTAAGAAAATGAAATAAATTGCCTACAGAGACAGAGCTTGTTTGCTGTCCACAGCCAACCCATACTGACAGAGCAACAGTGTCCCTCAGCCTTCCCACACCAAACACATGGAAACTTGATTCCATTCTTGCAATCCAGTTTTGCCATTATACTGATTCAGCTAGTCCTAAATGCAGCATGTTTGAGTTGCTTCCTCTCATCTCTGCCCTCAGTTGTCTCTACGAGAGAGAAAAAGAACAGCTCCATGTTGACCTACAGGTTGTAAAGACTGCCTTGTGCTTTTTAAAGGTCAAGGAGGGACATTGTTTCAATAGAGAAAAGACACATCAGAGAAACAAACATCACACAATTCAGGGAGGCAGTCACGGGACACAACCAGGAACTTTTATGCACCTGCTCTAACGGCGCACAATCTGAGGGTTTCCCCCGACTAATGTCGTTGCACCTGCTTCATAAGCTGTTCAGGCAAAGGATGTGGGCTGCCTGGAAGCAGTGCGATGCTTACACATGATACACAGAGGCAAGAGACAGATATACACCCACAGACAGTCACACATAAATACTTGACCTTAAATGTCAACACACAAGAAACAAAATAGATGGGAAGCAGCTTCTTGTGAGCGGACGCAGCAGTGAAGCTCTTAAACCACCACAGACAATTTAGAACATAGATACACACATATATTTGAAAAAACAGTTTTTAAATTTTAAAACATTTGTATCTGCTGCAAAAACATTTATGCTGAACATTTGTGCAAAATTGTTTCAGGAGATCTTATTTATATGTACTGTGCCATACATGTTTTAAGCAAATCTTCCGTACTACAAGAACTAGAATTTAAAAAAAAAAAAATTTCAGAAGGCAAAATGTCTCTTCCCAAAATCACTTTCTCTATTTTTTATTTTTCTTGGACTATTGCATTAATTTCCCATGCAAGCAAGTGATGCTCAAGAGTCTCTACAGCAGAGACTCTTACCATTTATGGAACAAGAAATGCCAGATGTTCAAGATGGATTCAGGAAAGAAAGAAGCACTAAAGATCACATTGCAAATTTATGATGGCTAATGGAACCTGCCAGGGAATTTCAGAAGAAAATCAGCCTGTGTTTTATAGATTACAGAAAAGCTTTTGATTGTGTGGATCATGAAAAGCTATGCATAGTGTTAAAAGAAATGGGGGTGCCACAACATTTCATTGTTTTGATGCGCAACCTGTACTCTGGACAAGAGGCTACTGATGGGGGAATATGGGGAACAGAATGGCTTCCAGTTGGCAAAGATGTCAGACAAGGATGCATATTATCTACCTACCTGTTCAAGCTCTATGCAGAGCATAGAATAAGGAAAGCTGGATTCGATCTAAAAGAAGCTGGAGTACAAATTGGTGGAAGGAAAATTAACAGTGAAGAAAGCTGACAGGAAGAAAATTGATTCATTTGAAAAGTGGTGCTGGAGGAGAGTTCTGTGGATACCATGGACAGCCAAAAAGACACATAAGTAGGTTCTAGATCCAATGAAGCCTGAATTCTCCCTAGAAGCTAAAATGACAAAATTGAGGCTATTGTACTTTGGTCACATTATGAGAAGACGAGATTCTCTGGAAAACTCAATAATGCTAGGAAAAAGGCAGCAGGAAAAGAGGAAGACCTAAAACGAGATGGCTTGACTCAATAAAGAAGCAACGTCCTCCAGTCTGCAAGATCTGAGCAAGTCTGTTAATGATAGGGTGTTTGGGAGGTCTTTCACTCATAGGGTCACCATAGGTCGGAGGCGACTTGACAGCACACAACACACACAACACATTTGTACTTTTATGGAAGCTGCAGCCGGGCACAAAGTTCTGATGATAACATAAACTCTGATGAATTTACAAAAGGGAAGACTGAAGGTAAACAACTTAAACACATACAGAAAAATCTAAATATCTCTTGAGTGAATTTCAGGGTGCTACTGAACCCTCTTCAATACAGAATACAAGGGATATTATTGCTCTGAACTACCAGTCACCAAAAATAGGAGAGCAGAGAGGACAAAAGCAAGAGTCCTTGCATTTTCACCTGACGAGGCAAAGATCTGGGGAGGTGATTTTTATGGAGAAGACACTGTGGACAAAAATGTTTACAGGCATCCTTCCCCCCAAAGAAATAAATTGCCTGCCCTGCAACTGCTTTTCCGTAATAACAAGGGAGGAAAACGGGGGGGGGGGAGAAATAGAGGGGCCCAATTACAGATCTCCTGCAAAACAGATAGTTTGGCCCTCAGACACCATGGGGAAGGGGTCTTCCGACGGTTAGAGGAAGGATGTTCTTCGCAGCTCATTTCACCACCTACTTGTCTTTCTACTCTGGCACATATTCTTTGCTCTTCTACATGCAGATCAAGAAGGGCTCTTTGGAAGCCTGAGGCTGGTTTCACCATGAGCATTTATGAAATACAACAAAACATTTTTGCATTAATTTTGTACCTGCATTTTTATTTACCATAGTCTTCCTTTCTCATCGAGATTCGCAGTAGATTACAAAATCAGAACGCAATACAATAAAAAGGTATAACACATACAACTATCACCACCACAGAAGTCCCAGCTGATGTAACATGTTACACCACCACTGATTCTCAGGGACTTTCTGACACCTTTGAGTAGTAGGTTTTTATGAAAATCAGACTTGTTTTTCAAATACAGGTTTGAAGAGAATTTTATTCAGTATTCAGGATATTGATTTGTATATAATTGCATGTATTGAGTCTTGCTTACTTTTAGTGCTATGCTAGAAAAGAAAATGCATGCTTTTTTGTACTTTTATTAAAAAATTTCTAATAAAAATATGTGATGAGCATTCCAGGACAAGTATGCCACTGGCTACTACTACTGCAGTGCTTAAAAAATAAGGCTCTATTTTCTCACACTGACCTCAGTTGAGCTTAAGATGTACTGATCTTGAGACACGGAAGTTACACTAAATCCAGACCCTCACGACTTCCTACAAACCATGACAGAAGTTCAAAGAGCAAATCCTGGCTGCCTTCTCCAGTAATAAATTTTTATTTGTTGATTGTTACTGAGAAACTATTACACTTAGTTCCTGGTGAACTACTCTGTCCTCAAAAAACCCTACTGCTTTAAAAACATGTGACCCAAAGACTCCTAAATATTATGTTAACTATTTGGAATATGAAAGTTCTCTGTTGGAGGGGTGGGGGGAACGTATGAAAGGTAGAAGAAACAACCAAGTGTGATAGCAAGTGAAGGATTTAAGAACATTGCTCCAGATGATAAGAGTGGATTGGTCTTTCAAATGAACAGTAGTTATGATCATTATTTAACATGACTGCTCTATGATAACAGAAACAAAGAGAAAATGCATTGCCATTTTAACTCTTTATGCATATTATAAACGCACAGGCATGTTTCTTTTTAACAAGAAAATGGCCAATTTTTTTTTCAAAGCTTCTGAATAAGCCTCTATCTGATAAAGCAGGCACCAATTCACTATAATTTTGTTAGTCTTTAAGGTGCCTGTGAGTACAGGCCGTAGCAGGCTGGGAAGGGGACACTATTCCATTCTTCCACGTTCATACAGAAACACTCACTAGAGTCAGGTTTGTTATAAGACTCACTTCATTTACAGCTTTGCAAGATGTAAGGATACAAAGCTTGGTGCCTGCAGATGGGAATGAATTATGCCACTGATTCCTCCTGGCCCCATTTCCTCCCTCTCCTAATCCAACCTCTCCATACCATTACTTTTAAAGCCTGCATTCCTGCCCAGTGGGGCAGACTGAATCCATCTCTTGCACACAAACATACTCACTCAGATCTTTCCTTAACTTAAAGACTATTCCATCTGCCCCTGTTGGTACCCCAAAGGCTAACCAGGTGGCTAGTGCATGGCCATGCAGTAATGGGCAAAGCCAGCTTCCTTGGCAATGAGGGTCATTTCCTGAAAGCTACTGGGTGTGACCTCTTTCCCCTTTGCTTATGCCTTCATTAGGGGTCATCATGATCGTGGGCCAAGGGATTGTCCATGGTGTCCCACTGGACAGAAACATCATAGTGCCATAGGAGTGTTGGTTGTTCTTGCTACAATGTATCAACGCAGGTAATCCTCTGGAAAAGTGATCCTCAGTGTGTGCCTGCCAATGGGTTTCCTGGTACGCACTTGTTTCTTGGACCAACCATCTCTTCCCCAAAGCAAAGAACAGACTCGGCTTTCCTACATTTTTCTGCAAAAGGACCTGCTTCAGAAGAACCCAGAAGGCATCACAGAAAGCACAAATTCAGAAACAGGTGACTCCATTACAGAAGCATGCTTGGTTTGCAGACTCTCAGTGCTTTGTGACTGGCCGCAGCACTCCCTAGCAGCCACTTATGACAGCCATTTTGTAGTGGCACCTATTTCCCATCCTTAAATTTTCAGAACTGCCCAGAGTCTCAAAAAGAATGAGGACCTCTACTTTGTTTTCACTCTTCTTTTGATTCCTTACTCACTCTATGCTGGGAATGCTACACAAGGCATTAGGATATGAGAACCTGCCAGAATCTGTCCCCCACCCCACCCCAAATTATCATCACATGAAAGGTAGCGAAGTACCTAGAAGCTGTCTCTTATCCATCAATCTCTGGGATCTCCCTAGCCATTGACTGAGTTGCCATGATATCAAAGAAGAGTGGAAGCCAGAAGTTACTTACCAAGCTGTCATTTCCATTTATGAAAGGAATGTGCCTGTGCCTATGAACCAAATGTATGGTAAATGTTGTCATTCAGCAACTAAAACTAGGTCCCAGGGTTCGGAGAGAATCCAGGAAAGAAAAAAAATCCAGACATTCCACTAAAACAAGTGGCTGGGATCCTGCACACAACATTCGCAGGTGCCAGACAGAGATGACTGAAGGCATAAAGATTCAAGACCAGATGGTAATGGCAACGTGGGCCAGCTGGAAGTGAAAGTGGATGACTGGGCAGAAGGCAGCTAGACAAGGCCCAGCAGCTCAAACAGGAACAGCAAGCCCTCACCAACCTTCTTCAGTTATGTAAAGCATAACACAATCCCTCAGGAAACCTGGGAATGGAATCTAGTCTACTATCTGCCATTCTGTTGGCTGGGCAACTTTATAGAATTGCTCACACGCATCCCCAAAGCTGTTAGAAGGGACTGACCTCTTCTTTAACAGATGGCCTTCTTTAAGGGATGGCCTTCAGGTCAATAGCATCATAGTCCTTGAATTCATCTCCCAGCATCCCCAATGCTTTGTGCTGGTTTCTATTCATCATGATCACAGCAGTCTACTACATCTACAAGATCATTACAAAACTCCTATTTATAGCCCATTATAAGAGTGGTTCCATAAAGGCACAAGGGAGCAAAAAAAAAAAATCTTTGAAGCAGGACCAACATTTTTACTTGGCTATTCCTTTTCAAACTGTTGTTGGTGCCACTTTGTACTCTCCTCTATTGCACCCCCCTCCCATTCTCTACTTCATGGAGACCAAGAAAGAAGTACCTTTAACACATTCTCTTACCTTGGCTATACTGCTGTTGTTCTGAGTCATTCTCTGCAGGCAGATTTTGACTCAACCGTTTTCAGGAAGATGAGGGCTGAAAACAAATCTGTGACTTCACAGCCATGTTCCTTAGGAAGGAAATGTGATCTGCTTTGTCAGGAAAGGGAAACTATTTGGAAGTCTAGACTGTCCCCTTCCCCTGCAGGCCTCTCCTCCTCCAGGGTATTTTCATTTATTGTTATAGAGAAAAGAAGGAAGAGGAGAAAGGGGAAACAGCAGGACCACAATTTCCAACTCTTATTTGTCACCAAAACAAAATAAGCTTTGATGCTCGTGTAGTTCTTGTACAGCCAAAGCCCAAACAAAGGAAACGGGAAACAACAGAATTAAGGAATTAATCTGAAATGAGTGGAGTTTAAATGTACAGAATTGACTAAATCAAACCACTAAGAATCACTAAGGAGATCAAAAGGAAAAAAGCAAGACAGAAGAGCAAAAACAGGAAGCCAGTTAGCTTGCAAACTACCTAAAACTGTATCAACTTGGTTTGTGTTTACATCACAACAAATAAAACAATGCTAGAATTACCTTTCTGGAATGATACCAGCCAGTGAGGTGAAAAGTAAAATAATGTTTAGTAAGCCATCATTAAATTTAGTTAAGTAATGCAGTAATGTCTGCGAATACAAAGAGAATCTCAGTGACCCTTAAAACAGCCCTGTAAGGTAGGTTAACTATTACGCTTATGCAAGTTGGGGACTAAAGCTGAAATGCCTTCCCTGAGACAGAATCAAGGCTGAAGAAAAAATTGACCTGGAATTGCACCCTTTAGTCACTCTGCTGTATAAACTCTCATACCAACTATAGTAAAGAAAGGACGCTTGATGCTATTGGAGAGTGAGAGAGACTGAGACTGAGAGAATGAATCAATAAAATGGATTTAGCAAAGCGTATGAAAAATCCTATGGATGAATGAAAGGCCAAAGAGAGACCTGAAAGCCCAGAAGAAGGAGAGAGAAATAGAAAAGTCCGAAAGTTCTGAGAGGAAGAGTCAAGAAGAAGAAGAAGAAGAAGAAGAAGAAGAAGAAGAAGAAGAAGAAGAAGAAGAAGAAGAAGAAGAAGAAGAAGAAGAAGAAGAAGAAGAAGAAGAAGAAGAAGAAGAAGAAGCATTCAGAGGCCCAGTGCAAAACCAAGAAAAGTAGTTAATGTGCCATAACACTGAGCCCTTCTAGTACTGCACTGCACCAATACACTGGTGGTTGATATATACATACATACCACTGAGGGAGGTTTAGGGTGTTCTAAAAGTCAAAAACCGAAACAGAGCATCAAAGATATTTAGGTCATTAATGGAAGAATAGGAAACTGAGCCAAGCAGAAAGTGTCAGTCTCACAAACATCAGATGTTTAGCAGTTAGTCGTCCTTCTCACATTTCTGTTTTACATTGCTGTGCTGAATTCATGTAAAGCAATTGGGGACGGAAGCAGCATTTACATCCATCTATGAACTATTCTAAACTGTGTGTCACTTATTCTGGTGCCAGAAGTGATTTCTGGTACCATCAGGATTTTTGCATTTTAAAAAAAGGCATAAAAATATTGCTATAGTGCTATAGTACTGTAAGGTGGAGCAATTTCTCTGAATTCCCAGCTTTCATTATATAAAAAAAAAAGTAAGTCTCTAGTCCCTTCCATTGTGGGGATTTGAGGAAAAAAAGACATTTCTCTGGAACAAAGGGGGCTAGAAACTTACTTTTTTAAAAAGAAAGCTGGGAATTCATATAATCTGCTACACCTATTATTACTAATCCATATACATTCCAAAAAACCCAGGCTGGAATTAGGCAGAAAAATAAAAAGGTGGCACTGTTGGAAGCACTACAGAAATTTCAAATAGTCCTCTGCAGTGAATGAGAAGTGCGTTAGAATCTTGAGAATGGAGAAAACAGGTTTTTTTTAAAAAAACAAAAAAACTCCACAACCCCACATTGCAAACAGGGCCGTTTCCAGATGGCTTACCTGCACCCAGTACGTCACGCCACGTTGCGGGGAAAACGCGACGTCGTGCAAAACTCACGCGAGAAAACGCGGTATTTCGCGTTTTCCCCACAACGTGGCCAGGTAAGCTATCTGGAAACAGCCCAGGATACAAGGTGCTTGTCTGAAAAGGTTAAAAAAATCTGTTAGTAACAAGGAGCCAAACTGACTCGTGTCTGAAATGGCCCAAAAAAACCACCAGCAGCCAAGGAGCCAGTGTGAGGTGATCTAAAAGTAAGAAAATGCATTCCATTTAATGATAGAACTAAACAAAATAATAAAATCAAAAAGTAATACCTGGATTAAAATGTGTTTTTTCCTGATGTCATATTCCTTATCATCATTGCTGCAATTATCTAAGCAGAATACTGCACTGCAGATATCATGCACCTGTGGACTGTGAGCCTCGAAAAGCAAAGAGGACTGCAGGGTTCATATTACAGACTAGGCTACCAGCATTAACATGCCCCAGCAGACAGACAAGCTTGGACTTGAAGGTCCCATTACAGCAACTGCCAGCTATTCACTATCTCCTTAATTGCCCTGTGCCTCCTAGTTAAACCCTATAGTGGACTTCATACTATTGTTATATAACAGCTACTGTTGGTTATATCATGCAGGATCAAGCAGACCAATATCAAATGCTGTATAGGAGGCATATATTGTTCCTGATTCATTGTCAGATTCTGGTGAATTGATGCTACAAATCTCTCTGCATGATAGTGGAGGAGCACACGTCGGTAGTTTCCCATCCATCAGAGGACATCAGCCCACTTCTACACAGACTGATTTTTCTGCCTGCCATGTAAGTATATGTTGTGAAACAGTTTTAATTAGTCATGGCAACGGGGCAGGGGGGACGTCTAGGTAGAAGGTTGCTTTGTATGCCCATAGGTTTTGCTCAAGAAGAGAAACCATGACTCTTCTTGTCCACATGTTTTATCCTTATGAAGAAAGTGCCAGAAAGCTGATTCAAAAGGATGGAGGAGAGACATCCAGCCAAAAACATGGTCTTAGAAAAAAGAGCTTTGCAAAAGTCACTGTGGAACTTCGGCAGTACGCTACGTTCATAACCTTTTATTTTAAAAAAGAAAAAAAATATTCAAAAGCTGGCACAGGGCCCTCCTAAGACACACAGTGAGGCTTATGAGGCCAATTCTGTTTGGTAAACAAGGTTAGCAAATTGCTGTGAAACTGCCCAAACTCCAGTAATCAGCATCTTGGTAATGACAGTCACTCACTCTCTCCTTTGATGGGCCAGAAATAGCTATTTAACTGAATCTGTATTGAACAACTGGTTTCAGCAAATGCAAATGTAATTTAGGCCGCTGTTAAGCCTTTTCATAAGGATGAAAGCACAGCATATATAGGCCAACATTTTTTTTAAAAGATGCAACCTGCTAGCATGTGCAGTTTCAGACTCAGGGCCATTCCACACATTCCTTCCAAATGTGGGACTGTGCAGTCCCGCCCCCCCCCCCCCATGTAGATTTCAAGGTGAGGCAATCTTGTGTGCATGTAAATAGGTACAGAGACACATAATGGGAAATCACAACTGTTAAGTAAACAAAGCACGAACACTTGAAGGTCCCTTTAACCGAATCAGACCACTAGATAGTAAGGTCAGCATTGTCCACTCAGACCGGCAGCAGGTTTCCAGGGTCTCAGGCAGAGGTCATTCATATCGCCTATTACGTGATCCTTTTGAACTGGAGGTGCAAGGGATTAAACCTGGGATCTTTCTGCACACCAAGCTGATGGAGCCACAGCCCTTCTCAAAGCATTTTGACCTATACATGGGAACCGCTTTGCTTACTGCAGAGAAACAACTTCCAGGACTGGCTGCGTTGCAGTTGAGAGTGAAACATGGCAAAAGCAGAGATCGCTGGTAGCATGGTCTTAACCACTGACTACATGTACAGGTTAAAACTTGAACACGGATGAACTACTGTAGGACCACACAGAGAGCTAGTTTGGTGTAGTGGTTAAGAGCACGGGACTCTAATCTGGAGAGCGGGGTTTGATTCCCCACTCCTCCACTTGAAGCCAGCTGGGTGACCTTGTGCTAGTCAGGGCTCTTTCAGCCCCACTCACCTCACAGGGTATTTTGTTGTGGGGATAATAATGACATACTTTGTAAACCGCTCTGAGTAGGCATTAAGTTGTCCTGAAGGGCAGCATATAAATCAAATGTTGTTGTTGTTGTTGTTATATGTAGGGCCAGGGAAATTCCAAAGAACTATCACTAGGGTTGACAGCTCCAGGTTGGGAAATTCTGGAGATTTGGAGGGGGGGGAGTGGAGCCTAGAAAAGGCAGGATTTGGGGAGGAGAGGGACCTCAGCAGGGTATATATAATCCCACAGAGTCCAAAGCAGGCATTTTCTCCAAGGGAACTGATTTCTATGGCCTGCAGATCAACTGTAATTCCGGGAGATCTCCAGCCACCACCTGGAGGCTGGCAACCATATCTATCACTACCCTCAGTGACCATCATCTGTTGTTGATTAACTGTATGAAAAGATCTATTGGGATCAAAAAGGTGCAGTTGTTACTGCTGATGAAGACTAAATAAATTCACAGATGAATGCCACAAGCACAGTACCACGCAGAAACCAATAGCTGGAATGGCAGAGGGCCCCAAAGTGGGTATTTTTCATGTTACCCTATGAATGGTCATGAGAATGACCATTCATTCAACAACTTTTCCCTAAAAAGGAAAGAGTTGAAAGTCTATATTTCTCATGCAAGGGATAAATTTCACTCTTTTGAGGCCCTAATCCATAAAAGTTTTACCAGCAACAATTAACAGCAGACCTTGCACTGACTGACATACCAGGGCATGCATCTGGTGTGTGTACAAATAAGTGGTTAAACCAATTTAACAGGTATCTAATTTGAAGTGAAAGGCCCTTTGTTAACAAACCATGGGTAACACAATTTTAAAAATCAGAAAATGGCTTCCTTAGCCATTTTGAAAAAATGTTCTTTTTTCGGGCTATAGCACAACTAGAAAAAGGACAGAAAATTTGTATCTGGGGATCATTAAGGTCACAGAAAACTTCTATCCAGATTATGATTCAGTACATGTTTAAGCAATTGCTTGGTTGAACTCAAAGTTCAGTCTAAAGACCAAATACCTAGAAGGAAACTCAGATTGTTGTTGACTACAAAACCTTAAGTTTTACGTCAAGGTTTGTAAGAGGTTATGACTTTTGAGTGAACAGTTCTGATAAACTATCAAAGTCTGATAGCTCTTTGTGCAGCAAGCTGAAATGTCTTTTGGGCAAATACATATTGCTCTACAGTAGAATTCCGGGAATGATCTAAATGCATAAGATTTATAGGCTGCATGCATACACTGGCGACTCTGAAATGAAATTTTAAAATCCCTGTATTTAGGGTCACACAAAGCAATGCTCTGCTCATGGACAAGGAGTATAGAAGCCAATAAACATCTTTACAGCTGGTTAAATACTGAAACAGGATAAAGCATCTGGTCATTGTAAAAGCAGCATTAAATGAGAGCTCTCCATCACTATGAACATTCTTATGACACAAGACAACAGAACATTTTATTGCTCCTATACTCTTATTTTTACATTTAGTGCTGCACAAATTTCTGAGATTTCAAAAAATCCCAGGAATCTGATTATTCAGAGTCAGATACAGAGGATGTATGCCTCATGTATAACTAAGCAAAACTATGGTTGCAAGAGAACAGGAGAATGAATAATTGATCCAAAAGCATTCTGAATGTGAAGAGACCTGTGCAGAGGATGAGTCTTCCAAAGCAAGCTTCTGAACAATAAGAAGATACATGTCAACTCTCATTCTAATCTGGCCCTTAAAACCTTAACTTTCCCATTTGTGGTTTGGATCTCAATTATGGTGTCTGCTGTTGGAAGGCAGAGCAGATTTTTGTTGCTTCCTCACTCCTGGTGTCCCCCCTCTGTGCTCCCTGAAATGTTGTTCTTGAGGGTCAAAGAAGAGGATGAGGAGGGAATCTGAAATCTGCAGCTGGGGGGGGGGGGGGTTCAGCAAAAATCACCTTCTGTTACTGGGCAGTTTAGTCTATGTATATGCAACACAGCAATTAGTGCTTTACTGTGGAATACATTTTAAGGGTCTAATTTTGGGAAGATCTATCCCACAGAGCCAACAGCAAAATGAGTGCACTTGATTAAACAAACGTTAAATCAAATCAAAGAATTTAACAAATGTTAAATTCTTCTGGGATACGATTGGCTAAAGTTGATCAATGTGTATAATCATAGTCCCGCTAAACGTATTTTATTTCTGTATGTAAATTTCTGCCTCCATAGGAAATGGCAATGACCTTTGACCGATGTGATAAAATGTTTGACTGGCTATAGTGTTTCTCCTGCAGTGTTTCAGAAAAGGGGGGGGAATGGACTTTTCCATTCTAAAATACTGAAAATTTAATCTCTTTTGTTTTCATGTAAGAATTTCAACTAAATGTCAAGTGTTTAGAAATAAAACATTAAATTTTTCCACAGCTTTCCTGAAAGTAATCAATGGGGTTCCCAAGGGCAGGCCAAAGCAATTACTATTTTGTCATGCCTGGGGGGGGGGGTGTGCTTCCAGATGGAAACCTGGGCACACTGATTCCAGACATTGGACCATCACAAGGCAGATGGAGACCGACTATCCTGTGTTCCTCCTTGCCAGTCCAAATAGAAAAGCAGCAGGTGGTTCAGTCAAACTGGGGGACCATCAAATCAGAACCTTGTGCTACTTAGTACTTCTTTCCTAATGCTGCAGAGTGAAATCCAAAGAAAGCAAAGACAATAGATGCAGAGATTGTACTAATTTCACGCTATGTAATCCGCCTTGAGTCTCAGTGAGAAAGGAAGACTATAAATGACATAAATAAATAATTCCTCAAGGCAAGCAGCAGAACTGATTCCCCGTCTTGATTGCAAGCCCTTTCCATCTTATGTAGGTGGCATCACATCCTCCAAAATACAAAGGAAACCGTTTCTAACATCAAACTGAGACAATCATAAAACGGCCTTCATGGCCCACCCAGTGAGATTTGCATCCAAGCTCTAAGTGGCCAGATGTCCCCTTTTCATTCTATCAAGCAATTTGGGAATCACAGCCTATACCTTGGAAACCAGTGAAAATTTCTAAAACATATATAATTAGAGTTGGTTTGGGTTTTTGCGGTTTTAGTAGACTTTTTCTAAACAGCTTTTCAGATTACAAAAAGAAGGGGAATTAAACATTACAAACACCTCTGATGCACAAGTCTTCTGTAGACCCTTCTAGGAGTACTGTGAACAACGAAATTGCAGTTTTGTTTTCTTAGCAATGGTAGTTTGACTATCTTTCAGTGCTGATAAGTGTTTTTGAAACAAAGCTCTATTTCTAAGAAGAAATAAAGAAAACTGACACAGAAGCAAGCTGAGAGTTGTCTTCATATATTACCAAGTGGTAACTAATGGTTCCTCTCTCTCTTCTTCAGTTATATGGAGAGATTTGAGCATCACCAATAGCTTGTAGAGATCAAGGATATCAGTTTGGATTGAAATCCTTAAGTCCTGCTTCTCTATCAGAGAAAACAAGAGGAATGAGAAAGCAAAGCTGACCTGACATCTTGTTAATCACGTTTGTCCCATTTCAAATGTTAGGCAATTAAGATCCCCAAACAATAACAGTTTACGGCCTTGTTTTTGATGTACAATGAAAATGTTTCTTTAGGTGTTCCAAAAACCCTGGGATGGATCTATTCAGCTTTTCCACTGGTGAAAAGGCAAGAAGGGGGTCCTCTTTGATCACCCAAAAAGCTGTGCTGGGGAACACCAGACCTGTATGTGCAAAAACCACGTGGGATGAAGTCTGGAGGAAGGAGAATGTGATGGCACTGAGTGAAAAAGCTGGCTGGATCCAACTTCATAAGCCTGATATTTGACTGTCACCATTCAGCTGTAAATAATGTTCCCTGTTCTGTGTATATTTTGAACTGTCAAGCTGCTTCACTGGAGACATTATGCAGGGAACTTTTTGAAAGCTCTTTTTTGGCAGTTCTGAATGGGTCCCCTAAATGGCATTTCAGGCTCAGGGAAAAAGCCTTCTACATTTTTCTCACCACAGTATTTAGATTCCAACTTTGAGATGCAAACAAAGCTTGAGAGACTGCACTCAAACCAAGTTTATGAATTTGTGGTTTTGCTAACTCCACAGCCAAAGCACCAGCCCTTCAAATGATCATTTCCACAAGAACAATGATGTTTCCCTCTACTACAGCTTCTCTCTTCCTGCTGATTTACAGTTCCATGAACAAAAAGTCCAATATAAGGCAAAACTGGTGTTTTCCACAGCAACCTATGTCAACTTTGGCTGTTGTGGGTTTTCCGGGCTGTATTGCCGTGGTCTTGGCATTGTAGTTCCTGACGTTTCGCCAGCAGCTGTGGCTGGCATCTTCAGAGGTGTAGCACAAAAAGTCTTTTGGTGCTTTTGGTGCTTTTTGGTGCTACACCTTTTTGTCTTTTGGTGCTACACCTCTGAAGATGCCAGCCACAGCTGCTGGCGAAACGTCAGGAACTACAATGCCAAGACCACGGCAATACAGCCCGGAAAACCCACAACAGCCATCGTTCTCTGGCCGTGAAAGCCTTCGACAATATGTCAACTTTGTACTCTTGTGTTTTAACAGAAGACTTTACATGGCTTCTAATTTCAATTGTTTGGATAACATTTTGTTATTCTTTAAGGTACTATTGGACTCCTGTTTTATTTTGGGTTGGATCTGGTACAGCATTTCTGCAGATGGGGGAAGGCAATTTTCACTGATTCCTCTCTCCCGCTACATACCTCAGGGGTTCCCTGTCCCCCAGGCGCAAGATTTCAGGGAAGCATTTTAGGCTGCAGGAGGACAGAGAAGCAATAAAGTCACACGCCACAGATGGCATTCTCGTCTATCAGGAGTAATTAACCCTGGATCCAAGCCATGGTTCACATGCAGGTTCTTTTTTTTAAGTCTACATTAGCATACCCTGTGCTCTCACATTTCTCTGTTCCACAACCACATCCTCTCCAGGAGCTAGCACAAACTCCAGGAACCTCAATCTGCAAGGATGATGCACATGGAGAAATCCATTCTCATCAGTCCTCTGAGCATTTCTGCTACTATGAAAGTAAGCCTGGGAAGAGATGCCCCCATTGTGCATGAAATAAACTGTGTAAGAAGAGACTTGCAGAGGGGAGAAATGAGTTTACTGGCAGAAAATCTTCTGCTGGGCAAGCCAGAGGACTTGGCTATTAAACATATACTATTTACAAACTGCATGAGATTTCTTCTAATCAGATCCCTCTCTCAACAAACAAACAGGAGAGCTTGGGGCGAGGGGGGGGCAGGACACAAACAACAGCTACTATTCAGCAATCCGTTGCCTTCACCAGCAATCTTTTAAAATTACTTATGGAGAAAATGTTTAAGAAAGATTTGTGTTCCTTTTTTTAAAAAAAAAGCTTATAAATAAAGGGGCCAATGGTAAGTGCTGGAACATTAGTGATCTAGTACACTTTAAGTTTCAAGCACCACAAACAAGGGGTTCGGTAACAGAACAAAGCAAAAAAATCCCATTCCAAGGGGAAATGCGTTGATGATTTTTCAGTTAGTTTAAAAAAGAGTACTAAGCAAAAAGAAATGAAGGAATCTAAATTCCAAAGCTTTACCACATCAAAACAAAGCAAGGGGTTACATATATACTTAGCATTGAGCTTACATCACTGTTTCAATGGTTTTGAATCTCTAGAGAACTGCCGACAAGAAGTGATAGCTTGTTGACCTCATGCTAATTATCTCATCCTGCTGAATGAGATCACGGGAATGCGGTCAACTCGGGTGCAATCATGTAAGTAATCCTGTAGTACTGCCAACTCACCCTAAAATTATCCCTTCTTGGTCACATGATGGGGTTGGGGGCAGCACAGAGCTATCGTCAACAAAACTGGGATGCCTCACCACTTTCTAAAGGATTTGAGCTCTAAGTTCAATTCACCAAAGACTCTCATCACTCCACAGGGTTGAAGCCACTGGTGTGTGAGCACTGCTATGTTACCAACTTCAAGATCTAACCTTGGACCCTACAGAGAAACTGACTGAATAACACTGAGCTCATGATGACTTCATTTTGGGATGCTAATTGTCTTCAGCCCATGGAGTGTACAAATTGGGTTTCACAGCCAAAGTAGAGAAATAATTTGGGTCCAGGGCTGCCAAGAGCCACCATGCCCCCCCCGACAAAAATTCCATCTGGGACCCCCCCCCCCCCATGAAGAAGAATGTGCTTTTAAGTTGCAGCTGACTAATGGTGACCCCATAGAGTGTTCAAGGCAAGAAATGAGCAGTGAAGATTTACAGCTGCTTTCCCCCATGTAGCAACCCCTCTCATCTAAAACAAATACTGTAACAAAACAAAGCATTTGGTTTTCTTTTTTTGACACCCTGCACCCCCTCCTCACACACACACACACACACACACACACACACACACACACAACAACAACAACAACAACAACAACAACAACAAATCAGAAGCAGGCAGAATCAGGAAGACTTGGGCCAAGCCAGAACACTCAAAACACACTATCAGTTAAATGCAGTGAGACATCAGTTTCTCAAAAAGTACTAAACTGAAAAAATACTTTGAAAATATTTCTACCAAGGCAAAACCAAAATGCAAACTCACAGTAATATGAAGGTGCTTAAAGAGGGAAGAACAACTGGGGAGATGGGACAAGATGGTTTTATTCTGCAGAGAAAAGAGTAGCGTGAGTGAGTCTCCATATGCTGTTGTCTTCCTGCACCTGCCCTAACTTTAGAAAGAGATTCTAGTCCCCAGATGCTGAAATATAAGATCTCCAGCTCCCATCCCCTCCCCTCCCCTCCTGCTGCTGCCTCCATAAAGAGAAAAAAGAAAACAACTGAAAAGACCCTGGAAATAATTTCCAGAATGCTGCTCCTGATCAGGGTGAAGGTACAGATCAAAGGGTACAGAATTGATGAGATCTTTTGGGAACAATCCTAAGCAAGTTTCCTTAGAAGCAAGTCTTGCTTTATGTAGTGAGGTTTCTTTCTGTTTCACTTGCATATATGCTTTTTAAAAAATTAACATATAATGTGTACTGCCTGCTGTTGTAAGTATGCTTCCACTGGCCAGATAGTTCCACATTAGTTTAATATGCCATGTCAATTTGCTTATGTTTTGTCTCAACATTGTTTTCATCTCTGTATCAGAGTTCTGCTGGTTCTCATATTTCTACAATCCCGACCCTATTTTATTGTTTATTGAATGTTCCAGCCATTGATCGTATTGACTTACAGTGAGAAATCTGCCTTCAGTCTTAGTGGGAAAAGCTGACTATAAATAACATAAATACAAATAAAATAAATAACAATAAAATAAGAGGCTTGCTGGATTTTACTAGAGATTGCACTAGTACAATGTTGTGTTACCCATGCTGGCCAACCAGATGCTTCTGGGAATCCCACCAGCAGGGAATAGAGGCAACAGCTATCCCACAAACTTGGCACTCAAGAGTATACTGCCTCTAAACATGGAGGTTCTATTTGGCCATCATAGCTAACAGTTCCTCATGGACCTGTTCACTTCCTTCTAATCCCCTTTTACAGTCTTCTAAACCAGTGGATGACACCTCTTATAGTAGTTTATTCAATGAATTACAACATGTACTGGTAGACTTATGTTTGTGTATATAAATATAAAATTGCAAAATCAAGACTGGGTAACTTACAGTGCTATCCTATGCAGAGTTACTAGGTTCTAAGCGCTTTGACTTCAATAGACTTGGAAGGGTGCAACTCTGGTTAGGAATGCACTGTCAAGGTACTTGGAAAAGATGAGTGGCTTGGATTCAGTCTGCACATGGGGAGGCAGTGTAGAGCACATCCAAACCAGTGCAACACCTCCATTGTTAAATCAGCTCCGAGTGCGAGTAGGGCTTATAAGGCCGGATGGCTTGAAGAGGTTCAGAGGGTTTCCAATTGTCAACTCATGCTCTGATGTTCAAAGGTGAATTATAAATGAAAGGTGAAAGGTGAAATGGATTCTCTGCAGGCACAGTCCTTAAAGGCTGCATATGGGTATGGATTACAGATGCATCCGGTCCCCAAAATTGTTTGTATATGTGGAATATCTGTACCTTGCCCACTGTGTGTCTAAACACAGAATAGCTTCTATTTGAATGTGTATATGCATTCCCCATTCATTACAGTGTCAACCATATTATCTACACTTTGAATATAAATTTTAAAAAGAAATTTGTATTATCTGTACATGACCTATAAGGTCAGAGCTCAGAAGGTCACTGTTTCTATCCAAAAGGGTCTAACATAAGTTCTAAGTCTCTCCCCTTCGTTGGCACTGAGGACAACAAGAAACTTCCTTATTGGTAACATCTAGGCAGAGGCCTGTTGAACAGGAGTGGGAAGAGGCCTAGAAAAACATTCATAGTTGTTCACAAGAAAAGACCAATGTCAACATAACTGCGCTTCCAGAATTCAGCTGAAAATTGCCATTGGCTATTATTGTCTATGGACAGTTAGTGACCGCCCCCATACAGAAGTTTCATAATTGAGGGTGACTATGATGCCTCTATTATGACTTTCTTGATGCTACGCAGCCATTTAGGAGTGCCAAGGTACCAGATTCTAGCCAGGAATCAGCACATTAGCCAGGGTTATGAGGTGGTCAGGTCAGCGATACCACCTCCCCATTTCTAGAAAACTCTATGCTCTATTTTCAAGTTACCCAGAAAGGTGTAAACCTGTTCTTGCAAAGGAATCATACAGTCCTTGGAGCAACCCCAAACCTCAGTTTAAGAAACTCTTCAGTCTTCTGTGGAAAAGTCTCAGATTTGGTACACTGTGGGTCCCTAATAGAGATTGTATCAGAAACTGGCCAAAAATGAATAGAAATAAAATCTTTTATTACATTAAATATGTAGGCAGACTAGTTACTTTCTGCACCTTAGATTTTAAAATTCCCACTCAGCAGGAAACTCACTAAACTTCTGTGGGCCAGTTGTTCAGTCTAATCCTTTCCCCAGGATTGTGGTAATAACAAAATAGGAAGAAATCATACTACCTTGAGTTCCTTGGAGAAAGGAGGACATGAAAAATGCCAAAAAGGTTATTTTAAAAGTAGCAAGATTTTAAGTTGCACAGAACTCTTCTGCCTAAATCAGTGCAAGTGAATAGCCTATCGACACAGCTGGTTCAGTACAAAATACATCACCTGAGCTATTATTTTATCTCAATTGAGTAAGCATGGCACACAGGGCTTCAAGCACTGTGTGGTGCTGTGACTTACTGTTTCCAAATTGTAAAGAAGTTGAAAACGATCAACAAGTGGAAAGAAATCTATTGTTTTCTCTCATCTCCAGCAGTTCCCTTAACTCATGTCAATATTATCACTGTCCCATTGCAGCTGACAGGTATTGGCAAGAAAATGAGACTATGGAAAGCCATTGGTTCGTGTCTGATTTGATACGCTATGCCTTTTCTTCTGGTGGGCGAAAAAGCACAGTGCAGTGCTGTTCTGCGTTGCTTCACAGTGAGCCACAAACCTGAAAACAATTTCAAAAAGAATACTTGCCCCTTGTTTTCCACACCAGGAAACAATGGTACAAATTTCCATGGCACAGCATACTACCCTTTTCCAGATGACTATAAATATTTACTTGTAAACAAGAAGTAGGTAAAATTTAGCAATGATTATTCACGGAAGTCATATTCCAACTCTCTCATCAATTTAAAAGCTTTTCCTGTTGCCTTGAATCAAGCTATAGAATTTTTTTTTAAAAAAAAGATTTTAGCAACAGGAAAATAAACAAAAAAACACAAGAGGCTTCTTTGGCCAACAGTGCATACGCATACCTCACTCTTCCCTTCTCTGCACTCAAAATACTTCTGCACATCCTGCCCACGTGTGTGAACTATCCTGCAGCTGCAACCCTGGCAAATCCAGGACCTCAATCACAGTAGTGAGTTTTGACAATTCACATCACCCTAAAAGGCATGCAAAGTTGCAGAAAACACAGATACTTTCATAGAAATGTGAAAGGCCGCTTCTAGAGTGCATTGAGGATCTTCAAGCAAATTTTCTTTAACATTCTGCAGGAATTTCCTACTTGGAACATCTGATAATTTTTTTGTCCCTGTCACCTCTCACTTCTGTCTCTAATACTACAATCCTGTGCAGAGTGACTCCAGTTTAAGCCAACTGAACAGCCTTAGATTAAAGGAAAATTTGCATAGGACTGCCACACTGTCAGCCTACTGCCTCCAAATGTGCTACCGGCAATGGATGTTCAGTTGTACATCTAGAAGGTGGCCATGTTTGTTTTGAACTGCCTGGGACTAGAAATCCCATCCCTATAGCCTTTTACTTCCTTTTCCTTCACTAATTCAGAGTCCCATCAGCTTCATTGCTAGCTCTCCTCACTGCCATTTTTTAAAGCTTTAACTGAAAGTGACAGGGAGCAAGAAAATAATGAGGGAAGCAACTTTCTTCTGTTTGCATTACCCTCCTGAATACTTACATGGAGCAAAATGCCTCCAGGGACGCAACTAATTATTTTTCAACTGGGAAAATAAATGGGGAGGGGGAGCCCAAATCAGTTAAAGAAAAGGTAAATAGATCCAACCCTTCTCTTGACAGGCCTAACCTGCATTCCTTCCTCTCCTGCAGAAGCAGAGCGGGTGGAAGTGCAGTGCTCCGGCAGAGTCTCACGGGCTGCAAGCTGCAAGGAATACAAGCTATGGACAGAAAAAGCCCGCAATCAAGATCCCTAAGAAGGGGGTCTTTGTAAGCCAAAGCTCCAAAAAGAGAATACAGAGGTAACAGAGACAGCCAGGGCAGGCACAGGTGACATACGGCAATTCTTACTGCTCAGACTGGGAGGCATGCTAACTAGACATCCCTCTGGAACCCCTCGCACCCTATCACCAACACTTAGCTGTTTACATGATGGCAGCAAAATTTCTTGAAATACACCAGCCTCCTCTCTTCTGTTTATTATTGGTCACGGTGCACCTTTTTCTGTCTCAGTGTGGTATATCAAGGTCATATTTTCAGCACATTCCCTCCAAAAACATGTCAGCAGTTTACTGTAAAGTACAGTTATAGACTGACCTGTTTTCCTATTGACATTGCTTCAAAGCAGATCAGATTACATTTATTGTGCAAAATTCCAAATATCAAGGAGCAGGGATGTTTGCAGTTCTATGAAAATCACAAGCATCCAAAAATATCAAAACAAGGAATCATTCTGGTAAACTTAGAGGTACTCAGTGTAATTTGTGCCTGTGGTTTTGTGAGAGGAAGCAAGTAGCATTCCCACAACAGTCAGCGCACCCTTTTGCATTCTGAACAATATTTGCCAAAGTCTTCTCCACCCCCACCCCCACACGCCACCCAAAATAAATCAGCACAGTCTCACAAATAAGTAAATATAACAAAAACACTGCCCGTAAATATATTCCTCTTTTAATGATGACCCTGTGAACTCAGACTGCGAGCCAGTTACAAACTCTGTATTTTGCTTACTATGAATATTATTACTCATCTTTAAAAAAAACCAACAGAAGTTGCATAAATAAATTTCCTCTCCAAGTAAGAAAGACATGGTGGGCAGGGATCCTACTTTAGTACAAGCCAGAGTCCAAATTTGGTAACCAAGATCCCACGGAATAGATTAGGCCAAAAATTATATCTGTTTGTTAAACACTATGCAGTTATTTGTATAACAAACTGAATAGGCTATGTAGTTATTAAGACCCAGGCTTTCTTCTTTCAGTCCAGGCCCTGACCTAATACAGAGATGCTCAACTTCCAAGCAAGACTGCTGAATGATGGGCCTTCAGATCATATGTAAAATTCATTTAGCTCTAGTAGAAATGGTAAAAACTGTAACAATTTGGCTGAGATGGGAAGCAATGTTCAACCTTTCTGGACAGGGACCAACATATAACCCCATGGAACCCACTGAACTTGGAGTGAAATAACAGAAAGTTATGTGACATCATAGCAAGAAGAGAAGCCAAAGTGATGACTTCACAATAGAAAAGAGGACCTCCAGCTGCAAGTGTGCACAGAGTATTGGAGGACTAACTGGATAGGGAAGGGTGAAGAGAGATAGGAAAGCAATTGCATATGCTAAAAGGGAACCTGCTTCACCTCTGAGTGACCTTGCCTTGCCGTGGTGTGTGCAAAGAGAGGCAGGAGGCTAAGGTCATGAATCTCAGGTTAAAGGTCATTGCTGTGCACTAACTGAATGACAGAGCCATGGCAAAAACATGGGCAATAAAATGATATGGATAGCCGGCAAGCGGGACTAAAACTAGGACTGTAGATCCTGAAGGCCAGGAAAGAACTATGCTCACTGTACAGACCCAAACCCCCAGAAAAATCTCTTGTACATGGCTTTGATTTTCTTCGAGATTAGGTCTACAGCCATGAGACTAATGTCTCCTTTTTCTACAAATCAGAAACCTGGAACTACCAAATACTCAATTGTTAGCATCCTGAAATCTAATTCATGGCATAAACGCAGCCAGGAAGGGGGGGGGGCGCGGGAAGAGAAAGTCAGATTCAGTTCTTCTGTTCTTTTAGACATGTTTATATATTGAATTCAGCTGGATTCAGGTTTAAGCAGACTCCACCTCTCCTCAGCAAGCCTCAGCCACTATACTAAGAAGCAGAATACAGTGTGTACCTGGGCTCATGATGATTCTACACATGAGTTACAGCAAGACAGAACAAGGAGTGGTAGCAGTGTAGTTCTGGGTAGGACAGCCAGCACAATGCTGGGAACCAGAGGAAGCCAAGAGGAAGCAACGTAATTTCCAGTTTGTACCTGAAAGTGACATTGCAACATTCTAGGAATTCACTCGTGTCTATGATTTTTTTTTGCCATATAGATGTGCAGATTCCTAGAGTGGCATAATGTTATTTCCAGGTATAAATCAGAAGTGAGGTCATGACATCGTATGGCATTGCTTCCTACCCACACCGCTTCCTCCTGCTGGAACAAAGTGGCTCCATGGACCCTGAGGGGTGGGACCTTGGCCACCACCCTAGCAGGGTGGCAGTTCCAGTTTTGGGACAGGTGGACAGTGGAGTCACATTGGAGGGGAAGTTAGCATGATGTATTGTTTGCAGGTGGGATGAGGGAGGTTAAGCTAGGCCCCAGGATTGTTGAGAAATGTTGGGGATTGGAGGAGGCCATAGCCAGTGTCTCTAACCCTCCCAACTGCCATGTCTGTCTGCCAGTGGATACAGGTATAGCCTTTGTCCCTGTCTAGTACATCAGCTCTAAATATTTAATGCAAACATATGATCTACATCAGAACGCTAAACGGCAAAATTCCTGGCAGCCCCTGAATGTCAGGAATAATCCTGTTCACATTAATTTATGATATTTAAGAATGGGCATGGTTTGGACCAGATCTTCTGACGGTACGTCTTCATCCTTATTAGACAATAATCTACTGTCCTGAGACATCGAGGGGATTCAGAAGGAAGTTTCATGAGTGTTCAAGAACTATAACAGAAACCATAAAACTGACTCTTGTTCTCCATTAATTGTAGGATCACCAAAAACTCAAGTACATACACACTGCCTAAATAGTCCATCCGCACACGGAGAATCAGTGATATGACAACAACCATATTTGCTACTAACACACTGCCTCAGTCCGCACTTTCATGCGATGCATCTGAGGCTCACAGCACATGCTATTCCATAAACACATCCAACTCCTGAAAATGACCACACTGCAAAATTATAGATGTACATGTAAGTGAGTCACATACACACTGGGAAGGATAAACAATAGGATCAAAACAACCAATATTACCATGTTCTAAGCAAACTTGTTACATAAGCCTAGCTCAAAGGGGAAAGGGGCTATTGCATCAGAGTATAATTGTTAAAGCACAAAAGAAACAAAGATTTGTACCATCATGAAGTAACGTCTATCTCTCTTGACTAGTGGGAAAGACACTGTTCAATGTACTCAAGCAAAGCATCTGGAGCAGCAGCAGAGACAAACAGTGATAACTGAAATTCACAGGATGAACTTCCCCATTTCAGAATTTCACGAGTGTTCCCTATATAGGCTGATTCCCAATGTTTCGGAAATTCATAATTTTCCTGCTCCCAGAGCCATCCTTGCTCCTTTCCAAGTACCACAAAACTTTCCTTGAAGTGATGGTGACAACACAAGAAGGGCTTCTAACATGGGAGTCGAGCTTAGGAGTTCAGCAGGAGAGGTCAAGGGGGAGCAGGAGAGAACCTCTCTAGTCCAAGTCTCCTGAGAAAGACAGACAGGCTCACATCAACAAGAAGAGTGGTGTGGCACATTATCCCTCCTGCTATGGAAATCCGCACAGATTCAGGTAAGCACCATATTTCAGCCTCTACTTTGCCACGGCCAATCTGGCCACCTGAATCCATGCCATGATAACATCAGGACTTGACTACTATAATGCACTCTCCATAGGCCTTCCCTCAAAGTTAACTCAGAGACTCCAGTTGGTGCAGAACACTGCAGCTTGATTATTATTGGAGCCAGCCTGCCCCCAGCATTGATGAAGAGGGGGCGCCGGGCGCAGCTGCTGACCAGGAGTGTGAGCTGTGAAGCTAGTGGTGGCAGCGCAGGCGGCTGAGCGGGAGGGCTGAGAGGCTTCTCGCACACCACCCCAGCCGCCTGCCACGCCAACAGCTGCGCCTGGCCCGCAGCTGTTGCACCTGGTCAGAAGCGCATGCTGGTAGCGGGAGGGCTGGGAGGCTGCCTGCGCACTGCTCCAGCTGCCTGCCGTGCCGATGTGGCAGCCGGCTCGCAGCTGCTGGCCGGGGAGCGCACAGAATTGTGGGCGCACTCCCAGGGGCGGCGTTCCCTGCGTGATAATATTACGTGCAGTGATGTCATCAAGCAGTCCAGGTGCACTCGTGCACTTTGTACACGCGCACTAATGGTCACGGGGGCAGCAACAGCCCTGGAGCTGCCCCTGGGGCCAGCGAGCCTCGCTATGGCCCTGGGAGCCAGTAGGAGTATGAATATTAATCCCATTCTGCAGTCACTCTGTTGGTTATCTATCAGTTACTGGAATCAATTCAAGGTATCACATACAAAGTTCTTCATGGCTTTAATCTATCATATCCACAGGACTACCTCTCTTCCTATATTCCACCATGGCTGCTTCATTCATGTGAACAGGACATTCTGCAGATGCCACCTTGCATGTGGGCAAAATCAACATCTGCCCATACACGTGCATTCCCTGTGGTGGCCCCCAACCTTATGAAATGGCCTACCTGAAAATGTCAGAAAAGCTCCCACTCTCCTGGCTTTGTGCAAGCTATGCAAAACTGAATTATTCAAGAGGGCTTTTTACTCAGACAGGAGGGCTGAACAGTCGGAAAGTGATCTCAAGGGGATGCTTTGGTAAGGGAGTGAGGACTAGACTACCGCTGTGTATTATCTGTTGCAGTATGTATGATCCTCCTGGGTAGTTTCTGTAGATAGGGACTATAGACTTTACTTCTATGTACTCTCTGTTGCTGTAATGTGATCCTACTGGATGTCATAGGAGTCTGCTTAGGAGTCTATGCTTGCATAGAACTGAGTAGGAGTCTGTTTCAGCATTTCTTTGGCTCTGTATTGGATTTCTACTGGTTTTAAATCTTTGTAAATTTGCATTTATATACCCTATTACATTGACTTTGCTGACTCACACTGTGTAATCCTCCTTGAGTCTCAGTGAGAAGGAAGGAAGGAAGGAAGGAAGGAAGGAAGGAAGGAAGGAAGGAAGGAAGGAAGGAAGGAAGGAAGGAAGGAAGGAAGGAAGGAAACCCTAGAACACCCTTAAATGATTGGGACACTTATGTGAGCATCCCCACAGCACTAGAATTGCTGGGACTTGCAGTGTGCATCTGAGACAGAATCTGTTGCACAAATTAAGGGTCTAATAAGGGGCCAACAACAGTAGTCTGGAGAATTCTCCACACTCTCCCTTCCCACATGCAGTCACTCACTGCTTGCAGAGAGACAACAAATGCTACTATTGTGGCTCAGAAGTGTCCCAGTGCTGCTAGTAAAGGTAAAGGTAGTCCCCTGTGCAAGCACCGAGTCATTACTGACCCATGGGGGATGTCGCATCACATTTTCTTGGCAGACTTTTTGTTACGGGGTGGTTTGCCATTGCCTTCCCCAGTCATCTACACTTTACCCCCAGGAAACTGGGTACTCATTTTACCGACCTTGAAAGGATGGAAGGCTAAGTCAACCTTGAGTCAGCTAACCGAACCCAGCTTCCGCCAGGATCAAACTCAGGTCATGCGAGCAGAGCTTGGGCTGCAGTACTGCAGCTTACCTCTCTGCCCCACAGGGCTCTTACCTGCTAATATTAACTGACAATTATACTTTCTATAGATCTCAGGTCCTTAGTAAGTAGTCAAAAGGGCTAGGAAATTTAAACGCCAGGGATCCTGACATTCAGGATGCTGGTGTTGTTGAATAAAGGCTAAAGCAGCAACACAGGAACATAAGAAGAGCCCTGCTGGATCAGACCAGTAGGAAGGGGGATAAGACCTGGAGTTCAGAGTGGGCCCAAGCTTAAAACAATTCACACCTGAATCAAATTAAGTACAAAACCCATTCTTAATTCAGCATAGGGAAGCTTGTCTGTCACTAAAGAAAGGGGTCTTCTGCATGCAGCAGATAGCATAGTCCTAAAATGGGTGAATATAGTGTGAAATATGCCTTCAGTGGAGTGAATAAAGATTTTAGCCCAGTATGTTCCCTGCTGTACTAGCATTTAGTGCAGAGAGGTTTTTTTTTCCTTTTTGTCTAGGGAGCATTCAGCAATGTGATCTTCCACCTATATGGTACTGTCTGGTCTACACTCTCAAGTCTCCATATTCTCATTCCCACTTCATTCCGATACTTAGTAGACCAGGACAGAGTTTAATTCAAATGTATAGCCAGATCCACAAGCCAAGGTCCTTGATGTAAGTCAGTGTATTTCTCACTGTATTAAAGCCAACTATTTCAGCTTGACAAGGAATGTGAATCAAGCTGCCTATGTCCGTTATGGTAAATATTTCACCACGGCATAAATAGGGATGTCAACAAAAAGGTCATATTTTGTATTCAGTAGGATGTCTTGTCTTTGTTTCTCACCCCTTGCTGGAAAGCACAAGGCCCTGCCTTGACAGGTCACAGGCATAGTTGCTATGATGGCAGTAGGCAGTGGAAGAAATCCTGATTAATACTTGTCACTGGCTGGACACTGATTGTTATTTTTGGAAGAAGCATATATTCTCTACCACACAATATACAGGGGCACTGAATATCCCATTAACAACTAAGGACTATGTATTCTTTTTTGTTTTTCCCATGCTGCTGTGTGCTGAATAGCAGGCACAATCAGAATTTTCTAGCTCTATTTGACTGCAAGAGAAGGGGAGGGAATTGCTGCTATTAACTTGGGTGCTTTTTTGACCCTTGGCATCCCAATGGTGTTAACAGCATTCTCCTATACTAGAAGTTTGCAACCCAAGAACTGTCTGGTAAATTCAAATCAATACAGTTTCAGGTGGATAGTCATGTTGGTCTCTAGTAGAAGAGCAAGATTCAGGTCTAATAGCACCTTAAAGGCTAACTAGATTTCCAGGATATGAGCTTTCGAGAGTCAGCGCTTGAGGTGTGCACCAAAAAAGTTTAATTTTTGCTTCCAGAATAATCCATTTCATTGCTGGTTTGTTCCAGCTGGGGCGGAACTGACTAAGAACTGTTCTATTTGGTTTTTCCATTCTCATGTGTTTCAGCACATGCTTCTTTTCAAGGGGGTGGAAACATGAGACTCTGGGGCAGCTGTTTTTGCACACAATGGCACCCAAATCGCACAGAACACAGTCATCTCTCTAAATAATTGGCCCACTGAGTTTGAGAGCACACAACAACGGGGTTCCATGTTTATGAACCCCGAGGAATGCTTGGGCAAGAAACGTGTCAAGGCAAGTTTTGGACAGCTTTACACGCACACACTCACTGTTCTTTTTAAGGGGGAGGGGAAACAAGGGTCTATTCGTGTTTAATCAAAAACTGCATCATCCCAAAATCCATTGATCCAATGAGTTTCTTACACAAGGGACCCCAAAGAAGGCACATGTTGGCGGCTTGGTACACAAAATGGAAACTTACTGGCAAAGTGGTGCCAGTATGCTGCGCAAGCAAGAAAGCACTCCACTGGCAACTGGCACAGCACAGTGATTTTTTTTAAAATCCTACTTTAATAACAAAGCCAATAAATTTTGCCATTGAGTCCTGCTGTTATGTCACGTTTCCTTGTGCCTTCTAGTTTCACTTCCATGACGAGGGGCCATTTAGATGAATCCTCCTCCCTAATCTGCTGTAGGAGCCCAGGCCAGGACTCCTGGCTGCGGGCCTGTCCTTGCGACTGGCAATGGCGATGCCACAGCATCATGCCATCTGCTGCTTCCCTCCCTGGCCCAAAGCAAATCTTTTGCAATTTGATCCCTGTGAGCCTCAATGCCACTGCTGTACCTCTACCCAGGAAGCACAATTCCCTTCCTGCCAATGGAGTTAAGGCCTCAGTCTCTCCCCTTCTTGCCATTAAGGAAAACAAGTGCTGCCGCTGCTGCCAAGGGAGCTGCTTCCATCAAGGGCTGGGCTTTCCATCTGCCCGGCCCCGCCCCTTGTTGCTCCAGCCTACAAAGGTTGTTGTAGCCTGCACTGCTGCTGCTGCCGCTGCTGCCAAGGGAGCTGCTTCCATCAAGGGCTGGGCTTTCCATCTGCCCGGCCCCGCCCCTTGTTGCTCCAGCCTACAAAGGTTGTTGTAGCCTGCACTGCTGCTGCTGCCGCTGCTGCCAAGGGAGCTGCTTCCATCAAGGGCTGGGCTTTCCATCTGCCCGACCCCGCCCCTTGTTGCTCCAGCCTACAAAGGTTGTTGTAGCCTGCACTGCTGCTGCTGCCGCTGCTGCCAAGGGAGCTGCTTCCATCAAGGGCTGGGCTTTCCATCTGCCCGGCCCCGCCCCTAGTTGCTCCAGCCTACAAAGGTTGTTGTAGCCTGCACTGCTGCTGCTGCTGCTGCTGCCAAGGGAGCTGCTTCCATCAAGGGCTGGGCTTTCCATCTGCCCGGCCCCGCCCCTTGTTGCTCCAGCCTACAAAGGTTGTTGTAGCCTGCACTGCTGCTGCTGCCGCTGCTGCCAAGGGAGCTGCTTCCATCAAGGGCTGGGCTTTCCATTTGCCCGGCCCCGCCCCTTGTTGCTCCAGCCTACAAAGGTTGTTGTAGCCTGCACTGCTGCTGCTGCTGCTGCCAGGGGAGCTGCTTCCATCAAGGGCTGGGCTTTCCATCTGCTCGGCCCCGCCCCTTGTTGCTCCAGCCTATAAGTCTGCTGCTAGGGGACTGCTCGCCTTGTTACTGTTTATTGTTTTTATACTATGTGTGTTAGTTACTGTAGTCTATGTTGTTAATTTGGTAGGGTATTGGGGTTTTGTGTATGTTTGATAGCTTAGTCTGTGATAGTTGGTGGGCTGTTGATTTTGTGAGGGTGGTGGGTTAGCACTATGTTCATTGGTGAGGAGGCCGGCTTGGGGTCGGGGATCCCAGTGATCCGGGGACGCGGGAGGTATGGTGGTGGGAGCAGATTATGGAAGGGAAGGGCATTGAGACATGGTAGGGCTCGGTGCCCTTCCAATCTGCGTCCCATCCCAAGATATACCTGTTGTGGGGCTAGGATATTAAACCACTCTCCGACACTGGCGCTGTGCAATGCCAGGTCCATAAATAATAAGACCAAAACGCTGCAAGATTATCTTGCAGCATTGAATGTGGACCTGGCTTGCGTGACCGAGACATGGGTGAGGGAGGGCGAGACGGTCGCTTTGAAAGAACTAGCCCCCCCAGGTTATACGGTCCTCCACCAGTCCCGGACAAGTGGTCGGGGGGGAGGCGTGGCTTTGATCATTCGGGAGTCTTTCTCCTTCAGACCACTCCCCACCCCAAAAATTACTGGCATTGATTGTGTGGGCCTAGTGTTGGACGCCGAGGAGAGGTTGGCAATATGCGTGGTGTACCGACCGCCTACTGCACCTGCATCTTCCCTGTCTGGTCTCTTGGAGGCGGTGGCCAGCTGGGCCTTGGAATTCCCGAAACTTTTGGTTCTCGGGGATTTCAACGTCCATGCTGACGACGATGCCTCCATGCAGGCCATTGACCTGGTGTCCTCCATGGCGGCCCTAGGACTCTCCCAGTTTGTTTCGGCTCCCACGCATCAAGCAGGTCACACGCTGGATTTGATTTTTGGGGCAGGGATGATGGTGGTCCTGGATGCCTATGATGCAGTGCCATGGTCAGATCACTTTGTTCTGAAGGCTCGTCTGAGCATGCCGCTCCTTTCCCGGGTGGGCGGTGAGCGGATTTACGCTCGCCCGCGGAGGCTTATGGATCCAATTGGTTTCCAGGCGGCTCTGCGGGATCCGATGCCCCCTGGCAATACGTTAGATGAGCTGGTGGATGATTGGCATGGCCGTCTTTCCGAAGCCATCGATGCTATTGCCCCCTGCCGTCCTCTCCGAGCCCGCAAATGGGTAGCTCCTTGGTTTACCGAGGAGCTTCGCCAGATGAAGCGGTCTCTGAGACGACTAGAGCGAGTGTGGAGGCGGGGGCGCAACGAAGAGGCAAGAACATCTTATAGGATGTTTATGAAAGCCTATGAGGTGGCAGTGAAAGCAGCAAAGAGGGATTTCTTTGCTGCTTCCATTGCATCCGCTAGCTCACGCCCGGCTCAATTATTTCAAACAGTTCGGTCCTTGGTCTCCCTCTCTCAGGGAGACCACCAAATTCTTAATTCAACTATTGGCTGCGAGGCTTTTGCGAGCTATTTTGCGGGTAAAATCTTGTCCCTTCGCCGTGGCCTGCCACCCACTGTTGATACAGTAAGGGAACTGGAGACCCCTTGGCCGTCTTCTGGGTCCGTATTAGACCATTTCAGCCTGCTCTCTCAGGACGATGTTGACAGGATCCTGCAGGGGATGAGGCCAACCACCTGTCCTCTGGACCCCTGCCCATCCTGGCTGGTGAAGGCCAGCTCGGAGGGGCTACGGGACCATCTGGAGGCCATTGTTAACATCTCCCTGAGCTCTGGGGTTTTTCCAGGAGTGTTAAAGGAGGCGGTAGTGCGGCCCCTCCTGAAAAAACCATCTTTGGACCCCACCGACCCGTCCAGTTACCGCCCAGTGTCGAACCTCCCGTTCCTGGGCAAGGTGATTGAGCGAGCGGTGGCGGTACAACTGCAGGAATTCCTGAATGATGCTCTAGTCCTGGACCCATTCCAGTCTGGCTTCCGTCCTGGCCATGGGACGGAGACAGCCTTGGTTGCCCTCACAGACGACCTTCGCAGGCATCTGGATCGAGGCGGGTCAGCGCTGCTTGTGTTACTTGATCTCACAGCAGCGTTTGACACGGTTGACTATGATTTGTTGGCCAGCCGCCTTGCCGACGTGGGGATTAGGGGGACAGTCTTACAGTGGCTGGTCTCCTTTCTCCAGGGTCGGGGACAGAGGGTGGCGCTCGGGGGAGATCTATCGGCCCGTCACCCTTTGGTGTGCGGGGTTCCCCAAGGGGCGATACTCTCCCCAATGTTATTTAACATCTATATGCGCCCCCTCGCCCAGTTGGTGCGGAGGTTTGGGCTGGGTTGTCATCAATACGCGGATGATACCCAACTTTTTCTGTTGATGGATGGCCGGCCAGACACGGCCCCAGACAATCTGGCCAGAGCTTTGGAGGCTGTGACGGCGTGGTTGAAACAGAGCAGGCTGAAATTGAACCCAGTGAAGACGGAGGTCCTGCAGCTGGGACGGGGGCTGCCAGATGTTGGGATCCAGCTCCCTGCCCTGGATGGGACACCACTGGCAACTTTGCCAGTGGTAAAGAGTCTGGGTGTGTTCCTGGATGCCTCCCTATCGATGGAGGCCCAGGTCACGGCGGTTGCCAAGTCTGCATTTTTCCATCTTCGTCAGATCAGGCAACTTGCCCCCTACCTGACGCCCCAGGACCTGGCTACAGTGATCCATGCAACGGTCACCTCCAGGCTAGATTACTGTAACTCACTCTACGCTGGGCTACCCCTGGGCCTGATCCGGAAACTACAACTGGTCCAGAATGCGGCGGCACGGGTCCTGACTGGTATACCTTACCAGTCACACATCACACCTGTCCTGCGCCAGCTGCACTGGCTTCCAGTTGAATTCCGAATCAGGTTCAAAGTGTTGGTTCTTACCTTTAAAGCCCTGAGTGGGTTGGGACCGGCATATCTTCGGGACCGCCTCTCCCTGTACGTTCCCCGGAGATCGCTCCGATCAGCAAATAAATATTTACTTGTGGTCCCCGGCCCTAAGGAAGCCCGCCTCGCTTCAACCAGGGCCAGGGCTTTTTCAGTCCTGGCCCCAGCCTGGTGGAACGCTCTGTCAATGGAAACCCGGGCCCAGAGGGACATATTATCGTTCCGCCGGGCCTGTAAGACAGAGTTGTTCCGCCAGGCGTTTGGTGATTGAAGGGGGCGGTGCCATGTCGGCCTCCCACCTTTGGGGTGGGGAAGGTTCTCCCCACCACTGCACCTTGTTAATTTGTTTTATTATTTGTATATTGATTTTAGTTTTTGTTTTTATCAATTTTAACTGTTCACCGCCCAGAGCCCCTGGGATGGGCGGTATATAAATTGAATAAATAAATAAATAAATAAATAAGATGCTGCTGGATGGCCTGCCCCACTGCCTGGCCTGCCTGCCTGGCCTCTGCATAGCAAGTACCAAAATGAAACACACAATCTTTTTGGGGGGGGGACTTGCCTTGACATGTTTGGGGGGGGTTGCTTGTTACAGCTCCATTTCCTGGATTTGGTTCAGCTTTCTGGAAGCTGCTTTAATGAGCTGAACCACTGGGTTCTTTGTGTAATTTTGGCTCATTTTACCCTAGTCAGAGCTCCCTTCACCAGATACAAGATGCTAATTTTCTGAACTTTGTACACAGGCTCTACCAGGCTAACTACAACATTATTATAGCTAGCTTTCTGACACTATGATTTACAATACCCCTCCTAGCCTCTGCCTGGATTAGAAGGACCTCTTTCTTTTTCCATTCCTTGTTTCTGGTGAAGGGAGCTCTGACTCAAAAGCTCACACCCTGGAAATCTAGTTGGTCATTAAGGTGCCACTAGACTTGAATCTTGCTCTTCAAATCAATATGTGTGAGTCCACCTTAGAACGTCCTGGGTCCAACTGCCTCCTCATTGCCAAGTCACAAGACTACACTGGCAAAACTGTCAACCCTTGTGTTTCCTTGGCTACATGGCTCCCACACCCCATCATACCACTTCCTCCCAGCTCCTATACCCAGCAACAGGTTTTAAGTTTTCCTCATGTGCTTGCCACTTCCTTCTCAGCCCACAGTCTTCTTGGTCCTAACTTCCTTTAGCTTCCTTGCCTTTCAGCATGCCTCCTGTACACTCCTGTCTCTCCTTGCCCCTCAGCATACATGCCTTAATTACACCACGCACCTGCTATTTTCCTTTTCTTGGCCTCCATTTTCATGAGGTTCCTATTTCTCAGTTTACTACTTGTTCTACACCCTCCTTCAGTCACTTTGACATTGGAGCCCCTTTCCTTCAGCTTCTATGTCTTTTCCCAGTTCCAACTGTCCAGCACAACTACTTGTGTGAGATTTTAAGTCAAGCCAAACTAATAGCTTTCCCATACAGAATATGGACTGAAAAAAACTCCTCATCTCCATGTAGCTGAAAAGTATATAAGCACTGCTCAGCCAATCACTTACCAGAGGCTTCAATACCTACATTCAATGTACCACAAAGATAACAATGACCTGTGGCCTTGCTTTCATTGATCCCTATGCGCAGTTTAGAAAGAAGCAGCAAACCTGTGGGATCTAACCTGAGTATATTCAAGCAACCACATGTAGCTTGGTCCTGCTTCCCATAAAGGTGTGCATTATCCAAACTATCTTTGACACACAAAGATTCCAGAGACACCTTTTACAGTACTGGCAATTTCAAACTTGTTCCAAAATGCCTGTGGGCTTACCCACCAGCCATGTTTGTGACAAGTTTGTTGTATGCTACCCTGAAATCTCTGCCATCACACAACTTTAAACAGTCATTTGATATTTCTACCATTATTTTATTATATATTACATTTGATCCCACCCTTCCTCCAAGAGTTCAAAGCAGCAGACACAATCCTCCCCTCCTCCACTGTTTCCTCACAACAACCCTGACAAAGAATGACTGGCCCAAGTGACCCAGTGAGTTTTCTACAACAAGCAAGGATTGGAGCCTGGATCTCCCTAGGTCAATACTCAGACCACCGTGCTACCCTGGCTCTCCAGTGTGCCATGTATGCACTCCCACTACCTTTTTTTGTGCCAAAGTAACTAGTTTTTCTTTCATTAAAAAAAAACACCTCTTATGGCTACAAAAATCCTGGTGCACTTTAAGCATAATACACCCATAAGATAGGTTTCAGTAACACATAAACCACACGAACAACCACTCATAAGCAACCAACATACACACAAAACTGAGACCTTGTGGGGTTTTTCCTTCACACTGCTTCATATACAACTAAAACAACCACAATGATCAAGGCAAGGCAGTTCTAACAATACATTATGAATGTCATCAGTAAAGCAGAATTTTGGTAAGGTAATTATAAATTACAAAGGTGCAGTAAATTGGATCATTTCTAGGTTATCTCACACTGTGGCAAACCTCAGCAATTTCCAGGGCTCTGAGTGCATCTGTTTTGCACCTTATCAATTATGCTCCACAGGCTTCTCAGTTCTTTCTAATAAATATTGCCAGTATCGATAATCCCACCTGAAATATGAAGGCCAAGAGCAATGGAAGAGAGTAGAAACTGAGAAATACAAACTGACCTGTCAATCTAATCCTTCCAACATAATCTCTCTTCCCCAAGACATTGTAGTTGCTCTGTCAGCTGGTAAGAAAAGCTTACACTCAACTATCCTGAGATAACTATGCTCAATTCACCATCTGATTACAAGAGTTTGATTAGAAAGCAAGCAAACTGAAGGAGATGGGGGAGGCTTCTGCCATGAAGCACAGGCCAGTCACTCCCGCTTAGTTTAACCTATCCCACACTGTCATGAGTGAAAACAATGGGGGCAAATGTAAAACTGAAAGAGCATTCATACATACATACATTCTGGGACAGCTGTAAAAATCAGAAGATGTTTCTGGGCCCTGAGATTCAGCAAGCACCATTTGCCACCTTGAAACACTGCACTTCTCTTTAACACTCTTTGGTATCATCTCAAAGAATACAACAGAGATAGGTTCGTTTTGCATTCAAATCAACAGTTGCTCCCATGGTGGGCCGCACAGTGGATGTCAGCCTCTGCCACTGAAGGAAAAAGGGATGTGGTACCTTTACGGGAAGGTGTCAAAAAGTAGTGAAGAGACAGAAACCTCTTCTCTGAGGTTAACATGGGTGATTCCCACCAGTTAGTCCTGCAGGTAGAACTTAGATATTAATTTCCTGTTTCCACTGGTGGAGCATACCCACTCTTCAGTTTGGCACTTCCCCAAGCCACAGTTCTCCTTAGTAATTTCATGACTTAAACTGAGAGCTAGAGGCACTAACGTGAACAGGTAAGAATCAGTCAAAATGACAGAAAAAAGTGTTAAGAATATCAATTTGAAATCAATAGAAAATCAGCCATCCAGATTCCATCCCACTTTAGCCAGAGTTGGGATAAGGTGCCCTCAGGATACCAAGAACTTTCACTGTTAATTTCCAGCATTCTTTTGTCACTCTAAAGGAGAGGGCATCTTAACATGGAATGGCCAAAATCTTTTCTCCCGTGTTGAGTGGAAGGCTGATTTTATTTTGTGGATAGCACCTACTGCAAAACTCTTCAGTCAAAGGCAAGGGAGTTTATTTTGTAAGGCTTAACAAATGTTGATGACAACACTCAAGTGGCTGCCCTGCATATCTCATTACCTGCAGCATTAGCATCAAAGGCTGCTGAGGCTACAGCACTGCAAATAGAGTGGGGTGTCATGCCCAGTGACACCAGATATTTTTGTGTCTGGTTACGATATGCTAGGACAATGCTGTCTAAGCTGCCTATTCAGTGTCGCCTTGGAAACCTTCATCCCTAAAGGTGGAGGATGAAATGTGGTCATGTCTAGGGATGTGCAGGGACAGAAAGATTCGGTTTTCCCACTTCGGAATTTCCGAAGCAGGAAAAAGAATTGCAAATAAGCAATTTCTGAAGCGGCAAGCCACTTCAGAAACTGCTTATTGCTCTGCTTCGGTATGTTCCGTGAAAATTCAGAGCACATCAAAACTTCCCACCCCACCGCTTATTTCACCTGATGGGAGGGGGAGGAGAGGGTTCCCTCCTCCCCCTCCCATTGGATGAAATAAGCAGCAGTGGGACTTCCCGCGCTTCAGCTGGCCCGCGGGGGGATCCCCCCCGTGGGCCAGCTGAAGTTTAAAGGGCTCTTTCCCTGCTGCAAGCAGCAGGGAAAGGGCCCTTTAAACTCCAGCTGAAGCATGGAAAGGGCCCTTTAAACTCCAACTGAAGCACAGAAAGGGCCCTTTCCCTGCTGCTTGCAAGCAGCAGGGAAAGGGCCCTTTAAACTTCAGCTGGCCCGCAGGGGGAATCCCCCCTGTGGACCAGCTGAAGTGTGGAAAGGGGGATGAAACAATGGGTATGTGTAGGCAGGCCTCGTGTGTGAGATCTATAGAAGTGAGTAAGTCTTTGTAACTTAAATCTAAGGCTCTACATGCAGAAGTGTCTGTGTTTTACAAAGCTGTTTAGAAATTTTAAGTCCTGTATTGCTCTGCAGTCCCAATTTTTCTTGGGAACTGTGAAAAATACAAAGTTAATTCCTGAGAATTTTTGTGATGAGGGCACTTGCTCTATAGTTCTGATTTCCAATAGCTGATGTATTGCAGCGATGGTGTGGTAGTGTTTTTCTGGTCACCTGGACATGGGAGAGGGCACTGGATTGGCAGGGGAATGGTCACAAACTCTGTGACACGTCAGAGAAAAATGCATCCCTGAAGCACTTGTCTACAGAAGGATGAGACCATGTTTGATGGAATATCTGGAATCAGCCTCCTATAGGAGGAGGAGCTTTGGAGTTAATGTGATTCTACTGCAGTAGGCCAAGTTTGTGTTGGCCTGGGGAAATGCTTTTCCCCAATTAATGGATAGGAGGTAACAATGAGTTTAGAGTGATAATCTGTGTACCAGGATTTAGCCACAAGTTATGTCTGATTAAAACTGCAGAGGACATGGCTTGAGGTGCAGATCTTAGTGCATCCAGGCTGGCATTTACCACAAAGGTGGAAGCTTTGAGAAGTCTAGAAACTCCCTCCTTGGCCCTCTTATTGTCCTCTGAGACCAACTGGAGCAGTATATACAGGGGTCATTTTGTAGAAAAAGAGCTGCAGGAATTCATTAGCATAACTTATTAGCATATGCCACACCCACTTGATCAGGCCAAAATGGCGGGGATTTGGCTGCTGCCAGATGGGGCCGTTTTGGCCCAGATTCGGGCCATTTTGGCCCCAATCAAGGCCTAAATGGCCCTAAAGTCATGTGGGTGGGGCCACCTGACTTGGGGGAACTGGTGGAACGCTGTTCCGGTGCATTCCCCCTTGAAATGAGCCCTGAATATATATGCACATACTATCAGTTACAGTGGTACTTGCAACATATCCATAGCTGTTAGGTTGTATATAGCATTTTTTTGTCATTGAAGAGATTTTGTCTGTTTGAAAGGGGGAAAGAGCACTCTGTCTTCAATTTTTCTTTCAAAACAATCTGGAAAAGGGACTACCATTTCAATTTCTGGCAGCCTTGGAAAAAATTCTTTACTGCCTTTGGATTTGTCCTTGGGGAACATTTCATCAGAGTCTGAGGGGTGTTCAGATAGCTCTATGGCTGAAACTGCTCTGGCTAGAGAGACTGGCAGTCATTTGGATTGAAGAGGCAAGCGGGAGGCTCTCGTTCAATAATATCCTCTTCTGAACACTCCTCATCCTCTTTTTCTGATGGGGTTTCGGACACTTCAGATATCAGGCTTTGTGAATCCATTTCCTAATGGGAACATTGATCACAACCACAGGTAACTGTTTTTATTTTTAATGGCTTGAGAGGAGAGTAGAACAAAAGAAAGAGGAGAAGAAGGTACAAGAAGAAGGTACAGGATGCAAAAAGAAGGATGAAAAGGAGATCTGACATAGAGAGTGCCTGACCAAGCTTGTACTCCTATTCTAGGCAAGAAATGAAGAGTGGGTGACCCACATACCCTATCGGTGGAAACAGGAAATTAATATCTAAGTTCTGCCTCCCATCATAGTGAGAAGAGTGGTATCAGTAGCTGAGTGCCAGAAAAATGCTGTAACCACAGTGCCTCCCTTCACTGCCTCCTGACATAATCTAATAAGGAAACTACATCCTCCTTTCCCATCAGCAGTGGACCTGGAATCTTTCCTGCAATCCATGGTGCCTGCCAATGGTTCAGTTACTCATACACCAAGTTAAGTCAAATGCATGAAAATCTCATGCAGCTAATAACACCTCATTCATAAAAATATGGTCTGAGAACTGGTATACACGCGTAGGAAAACACACTAGTAGAACAGACTGCACCAATCTCCTCCATATACAGATCCAGAGGAGTTAGCCATGTTAGTCAGTAGTTGCAAAATAGTAAAGAGTCCAGTAGCACCTTTAAGACTAACCAACTTTATTGTGGGATAAGCTTTTGAGAACCACAGCTTTCTTTGCCAGATGCATGGAGGGTATGAAGAAACTGGCCAGAGATATATAAATGGCGAGGGGAGGGGGGGTGCAGGGAGTGAGGGCCATGTAATTGTACATCAGTTGCAAAACACCCTAACATATAAAAACATTAACCTATTAAGGAAAAAGATTCTAGCTTAGTTCTTCACATACTATGCTAAATTTCTAATTACAGGATATTACAAATGTGACGGAAATTTGGAAAATTTAATGCTTCACCTGCCATATGGAGTGGTCTAGTTCCATTCTGTCACGTCATTAGGTTGCAAGTGTAGCCCAATGCCTCAAAATGTTCAGCCAGATAAAAGGGGGGAAACATACTGTGATCACTCCTTTACAGTAATACCCTTCTTTCAGCCACTGTTAGGACAACACAAGATGTCTTGGCCTGAGAACAGAAAAATCGCCTTAAAAGCATGGTTCATATTAATCGTGTTCCTCTGAACTAAACTTGAATATTCCACCGGACCTCCATCTCCTGCGTAGCTTTGCAATTATTGTTAACCAAATGTGCGTGACTCAGCAGAAACAGGAAGCCAAACAAAACCGTTTCAGATAGCAAAACTGGAGCGAGGGACAATAGCTGCCACCTCCAGAAAGGGAGAGATCTGCGGCCACCCATGTTTAATGCAGATAAATGAGAACATGCACTGCTGCTCTCTGACCATGGAGAGGCCCCATCAAGGGCTGCAGCTGCTCCTGCGAAGAACTGGGTGGCCGTTCCTTTTCACAGCAACTCCTAAGAGTTTCAGATTGAAAACATTAGCGCAAAAGAAAAGTGGGCTTGCCCTCCTGCTGAATGAAACTGAGAGATTAACAAGGAGGGTGGCTCAACCCCCCCGCCCAAAAAAACATTCTACTTGAAGCTAGGAAAATCCTCTGCAATGTTCAAGCTAATTTTGTTAGAGGGCCTGATGTCACAGAACTTTACATTTCCAAGAACACAAATGAGAACGGTAAAGCGCAGCAGCAGCTTTGCACATTAGAGTGGCTGAGGAAAGCACAGGTGTTGCTGCCCAGGATCACCAATGCACACTTTAAAATGTTCAAAGATGTGTGGGTGCACATATGTAGGATGTTTACATTTTGTGAGTTTGCTGTGGGTTGTTAATAGAGAATCAAATTCAATGTGTGGAGCTCCTCCTTGTTCCCCTAACTGTCCCACTCTCTAGCTCTTTGGTACATTTTTGTACCACCTTTGCTTCATAGAGCTCAGACTCTCACTTCCCCATTTTATCTTGACAACAACCCTGTGAGGCAGGTTAGCTAAAAGAGTGAGACTGGCTCTTCCAGATCCTATTCTGATGCTAATACCACTATGCCACATTTTGCTTCAGCAGCAGCACAGCTCCACATACCATGAGGATGGCCATACAGTGAAGACAGATGTTACATGCAAAATGCTTATTCTGTAATATTTATCAGCAACCATGATTTCCCACAAATCATAGTTGTATCATGTGAAATCACTTCCTGATCCAAATCTAATCAATTTACAGACAAAAGCAAAATTATTAACAGGTGAGTCTTTTAGAAGCGATTCTAATTTGAATTTTGCTTCCCCCTCCCTGGCTTTTATACCTTCTTCCTGCGTTCCAATAAATTAAAGCTAAATTATAAAAGTCCCTTGCAGAACAAGATCATTTGTACGTCAGAGAACAATGCTATAACAAAAAAAAAGACATATGGTTCTAATTTATTAATGAACATTTGCTGTCTGTAATTTTACTGCACTCCTTCTATTACTGCTTGACATTTCCTATTGTCATTGCTTGCATTTATAAACAGTTCCACATGACTAAAGCTAATCTCTGCAATGCATTGAAGATGGATGGTAAAAGAGTACTTGGGTATAAGCATGAAGCACAGTTATATCTCACCACAGGGTGTAGGACCCACTGCACAGTAGAAAAACATTCTTTTTTCAGATTCATTACATATTTCATATTACTATTAATGTCCAGTTCTATAGAAACACTAAACATCACACAAATCCACACAAAACTCAGATCATTATTTCACTCACATACAGTGCATACTTAAAATGCAGGGCAAGCCAGGGAGAGGAATAATAATCCTTTCTTAAGTTAATGTGTAGAGGTGTTCTGAAAGAAGTCATCTCAGAAATATAGAAACTTTGGTTGGTTCAGATAAAACGATACTGTTTCTGGTACTAGAGTCATTGGATCCCTCTGGCTCTATGCATACTATCCTTATGTTCTTATTACATAAACTGTTACCAAATGGATGGTCTCCTTGTGAGGTGGGGGAATTAGTGTACAAGGAGAGGCTGCGGCAGGGGGTAATTAAGGGAGATCTTCCACCAATGTGATGGTTCCTCTAGAGAACTCTTAATGAAAACAAGCGGACGCTCAACCAAAAGAGTTTTTATTTATAAAATAATAATGACCAATTGCATACCAAATACACAGCACACACTCAGAGCTAACTAGAAGGGAGGAAAAGTGGAGAGGATTGCAGGGTTAGGTGATCATTACCAGTGCAGAAGAGGAGGGATGTCCATGAGAGAGTAGCTTTGAGCGACCAGCGTTTTGCGGCAGGAAATGACAGGTTCAGACATGTGTCTGAGGGTGGGTGTCAGATCCAAAAAAAAAAACACATGGAACTATGGCAGAGGGTAGCCCAATTATACTGTGGAACATACCCTGGGGCAAGATTGCACCTTCTGCCAAGAAACTATAACTTAATGGCTGTCTCCTGGGTGAGAGAATAAAACTGGGAAAGGTTTGATTAAACCTTCTTGGGTGTTACTAAAGGTAGAAAAGGTTCTTGATGATACACAATGTCTGGGACAGATGGGGCTTATCAGATCCCTGAATAGCCCAGAATGGGAGAGCGGATAACAGGAAGATTATCAGGTGTGGAGGTGATTAGTTCAGGAACTCCCAAAGGACCCAATTGTCTTAGGATCTTTGCACATCTCCAGGGGTGTGGGGCTGAAAGCTGGTCTTGCCTCGCAACTCACATGCCCATGGCTGGATCTACAGGGAGCAGGGGGGGTTGCCTGCTCCCGGCGTCAATGAAGAGGGGGTGCCGGGTGCAGCTGCCAGCTGGAAGCGCATGCTGTGGAGCTGGCAGCAGCAGCACTGGCAGGTGAGTGGGAGGGCTGGAAGGCTGCCCCCGCACCACCCCGGCCACCTGCCGCGCATGTCCCGCAGCTGCTGCGTCCGGCCAGGTGTTGCAGGTGGCCAGGGTGACGCACAGGGCAACAGAGCAGGAGGGCTGGGAGGCCACCCACATGCCACCCTGGCTGCCTGCCACGCCGACGGGGCAGCCGGCTTGCAGTGGCATGCCCTGCGTGATGGCGTCATGCAGTGATGTTATTGCACAGTCCAGGTGTGCACGAGTGCTCAGGGGGGCAGCAGCAGCCCTGGAGCTGCCCCCGGATAATGGCGATCCTTGCTATGGCCCTGCACATGCCAGTAATTTTCCAACTCTCAGCTAGGAGTTGGCAGCAATTTCCTGCATTGCCAAGCAGTGTTTCTGTGTTTAAAAAACATGAGAAGAGGGGCTTATGATATAGCCATATTCATAAACTCCCTTATTAACATGAGGTAGGTTCAACTTCTAACAAAACAAGAGATCTTTACACCATTTGCTCTTCGTATGAATACACAGGTACTAGAAGTACCCACACTTGCCCTTTTCTGACATAATTAAGTCAACTCTTTCAAGAGACACAGGATAATAATGTTTGACAGAACAACACACTCACATATGAATAAGAAAAGGAACAAAGTGAACCTAATTAATTACAGTTATTTACCTGTACATATATTTGATTTTTTATTGATGATGCATCCCATCAGTTCTTACGGCTGAGGTCGGTAACTTTGATGATGTCTTCTTGATCATCTACAGCAACAGTTCAGAAATTTTCAAGAGAGTGACACCAGTGAAGCTGTCTTGTGCTCAATGATTGATTGAAGATACATCCTAAAAGTTGAGAAAACAGTTATACCCCCAAAACTATGGGGAATCATTGAAAAACTGACATTTCCAAGCTTCTTTCTAAAGAAAGCAGTCATTGGTTCAACTATACCTGGCATTAATAGCAGCACAAGGTTAAAAACAGTAAACACTATTTTCATGCTTTAGTATTCCTATAACATGTGCTCATTCTAGATTCAGATTCAAAAATCATTCATAACCAGATCTTGTTTTATTTGCCAGGGGAGTGCCAGTTTTTCTGCAATATGATCACTGCCCTTGTCATAACATGTAGAATTTTTACCTGATATACTACTGTTGTGTTTTTCAAGCCTCCAAGCTCTGTCCCTCATTCCCCTAGCACTGTGTGGCAGGGAGAGAGCATGGGCACACTTCTCAGGATCCAAGACTTCCAGAAGGGTTCAGCTCAGATCGCAAATGGTTCATTTAAGTCTTTTCAGCTATCTAATAGCTGAAAAGATCTTACCTTCCTGATTCATGAGCTTGTATGGGCTGGTGTTGGGATGGCTGGGCTTGGTCCCTCACTCCAGTTGCAGCCATCAGGAAAGCACAGTGGGAGTACGATAGAAGCAACCCTTACGGTAAGCAATACTACTTGTTATGGCCAGGGCTCATTTCGAGGGGGAACGCACAGGAACGCAGTTCCGGCTGTTCCCCAAAGAGATCACATGTCAGGTGGCCCTGCCCACCTGACTCTTGGCCATTTTGGGCCCATTTCGGCCTGGACTGGGGCCGAAATGGCCCGGATTGGGCCTCTGACGGGTGGTGGATCATGCTGCTGCTCATCAGTGGCCTGATCCTGACCATTTTGTGCCCCTTTTCAGCCATTTTCAGCCCCTTTTACCATTTTGGGCCCAATTTCGGCCCTGAATGGCCAGGATTGGGTCCAAAACAGCCAGAATAGGTGATGTCAGGGGGTGTGGCATATGCAAATCAGTTATACTAATGACACTTCCGGTGATGGCAAGAGGCGTGGCATATGCTAATGAGTTATGCTAATGAGTTCCTCCAGCTCTTTTTCTACGAAATGACCCCTGGTTATGGCTAGGATGGAGGTCACTTGGCACGAACAGCCCATCTGGGTCAGCATCCCTCTGGCCTATAACATGCCTTTTTATCAACAATCCCTGTTTATAGTGACCGTGAACATGCTTCTGCATGTGTTTACCCAAGTACAATTTCTCCATTGTGACAAAATGAAGATCCTCAACTGTAGCCTATTAGAATAACTGCATTATACCTAATTGCATGAAACCAGAACTTTCAGACAATACTGAATTACTCATGGAATTATTTATTTAACAAAAACGATGAGAGCAACATTTCATCTGCATTTGCAATCAGAAGAAATGTTAATACAGAATGGGGAAAAACACATTCCAATTTGTTTGCAGGATTCACTTTGAGGCCAAACTGCTCATTCCCTCTTATGAAAATATGGAAGAAGCTTTTTTACTTGCCATTTCCCCCAGCTGCTCACTTCTGTATTTCTGAGTATGCACCAAAGTATGTGATCATCTACAATACTTTATGAACAATTTCAATACCTAATGGTACTATTCCAGTGTTATCTACTTATCTCTTTACATATTTAAGGTCTGAGGGCCAAGTTGCACTTACACATAGCAAATGAACGGGTGCAATTTTTCTAAGGAAATTCTCTTTGGAAAGAGGTAGTTTTTAACAGAGAAATGGCAACACAAGGGGGCATTTCCTCCTTCTCCCCCCCCCCCTTTTCCACTGCTAGTCCCCCATCCAGCTGTTTTACCCAATAGTTTCTGGACATGTGTTTGTAAAAATAATCATATATTTGAAGGCTTGCAAAGAAACACTGCTAATTTTTATTTAAAAAATTAAAACACTTCAGGATACTGTTGCCAAAACTTATATACCTCCCCCCCTTGACACAGGAGGGCCCAGTCCTCGACAACAAGAATTACAATGGGGAGGCATCATATAATGTGAGCTGTTTCTCAACAGGATCCTTGCAAATGAAAATCCTCCCCTCACATGACCCCCTTTCCCCTCCCTCCTAATGGTAGGGAATAGGATTGTGTTAGCTTTCTACAGCCAGCAGATATTGAATCATAAGACAAAATAAGGTTATATTTGACAAGAAAGAGAAAGAAGAAATTGTTTCAATGGGTTTACTATAATTCTATAGATTTTTTTAGCATGCTTGTAACAATACAAACCTACAATGGAAGCCTATTACTCTAACTATGTACGCACAGCAGATATTCCATTATCTGCCTCAAAGAGCCACTATGGCGTATGCTGAGAATGCATCTTAAGTAGAGATGATAATGCATAAGGGTCTATATTTAATTCTTCTCCCTCATACTGAATAAAGGAGGTTTGGAATGCCACCTGAGAGCTGCCTCTTCAGTGTTGCAAACCATTTACTATAAAACTGCATTTTTGTCTATTTCTAATAGTTGACAGCTATTCTCTTTTAACAGTAAGTCGGGTTCTATGGAACACTATGCTTTACCATGGCTACCTGACATTTTTAATCTCCACATCTTTGTGGAGAAAGACTGTCATTAGTGACCAGCTCTCCTATTTTATCAGCTTTGTACACCACATTTCCCTCCAAGAAAAGGTAGCATTATCACAACTTGAAACGTACTGGCACATTAATAGGGTTGTTGAAATATCTCTGAAGCTCCAGTAATGGATTTTTGCAGTAATTCCCACAGATATGTTCCATAGCTTTTAAAAAAAACTTTATTTTTATCCCACCTTTCTCCCCAATGGGGATCCAAATCAGCTTACATCATTCTCATCTCCTCTGTCTTTTCCTCTCAACATCCCTGTGAGGTAGTCTGAAAGTTTGTGACTAGCCCAACGTCATCCAGTAAGCTTCCAGGCCAGAGCAAGGAATTGCACCTGGGTCTCCCAGACCCTAGTCCGTCACTCTGACCACTAAACAGCCCTGGCTAGAGACTGCCCAATGAGATACACCTTCATTCCTTATACTATGTTCAATATTTTAAAATGTGAAAGGCATTTTAGACATTATTATTATTATTATTTGTCTGACTCACAGGTAATGCTAAACAGAGTCAATGGCCTTAGAAGGGCGTAACTCTCTTTAGGATTGCACCATCAGTCAACCAAAGAGAGTATCAGCCAGCTCTAAACAAATCATAAGTACAGTTTCTATATTAAAAAGGAGAAAATGATGATCAAGAGAAGAGGGAATTGTCAAAGGGCCAAGTGTAATCAATGAGAGCTCAATTATTAGATTAGCAAAAGGCAAGACAGTATGGCATTAGCTACTCCCAGGCTGAAGCCCTTGTCTGCTTTTGAATCAAAACAATGTAATACCCCTTGTGTTGATACTGACTACATTTCCCATTCAGAGTGTCCAAGATGGAGCCTTGTATACTGTACATATCTGAATCCAGAGTTTTTTTTTTAATAACATATAGGCTCATTCTCTGGACACAGAGAAATACACACAAAACAGAACCTCCACCACAGAGCCCTTATTAAGGACAATTACAGAGAATGTTAACAAACTGTTAATAATTAAGTGTTGTAGTCTCTTAAAGACTGTGTGGCAGTATTAGAATATATTATTACAGGAACTAATATCATCAGCTATAGCATTCAATGCTATATATGATATATGCAATGCACATGATATATGCAAACGTCATATACTCTTTACATAGGACAAAAGGATCAGTGACTAAGCCAAAGGATAATTGAAAACAAATCTGACATTAAAAATGGCAAAATTCAGAAACCAGTAGGATAAAATTTCACCCTAGGAGAGATTGCTAATCTAAAAAGTCTGTTTTCCAGCAATACGACTCCAAAGTGAGACTCCAGCATGAAACTGCTGGATTAGAACTCATGAAGAAATCTGATATATCTACTGACCTGGGGTTCCTTAATCATTACAGATATTAACAAACGTAGTAAACTTGGGGAAATTATGTTAACATCAATTCCTGCTATTGTAAATAGTCAGTATACTTAATTTCATTTTAATTTTATATAGATACATCTTACAAACTTCCTGGCTTGTTAATCGTTAAGGTGCCACAAAATTCCTCTTTATTTTTGCTTTTAAAAGATGTTGTACTAAAATTTTAAAGTGTCAGTAATTTGTTTTGAATTGTTCTAGGCAACTATATAGGTTTTGTTTTTACTCCATCATCTTCATTGTGAAATGATGGATATGATATCCTATAGAAAGTGGATGAAGTATACTAGGAAATTAGGATGTACCAGGTCCAAATATGTGCAGGGCAAGGGGGATGAGCTCTCCACTTAGATAAGTTGCCCTCCATTGTTCTGAAAAGTTCATGAGCTAACCCTGAAAATTCAGGCCCAAGTATCTGAAAAGCAGTGTAAAGAACTGTGGTGGGGGAAAAGCCTCTGAAGAGTTGAGTGTTTTATAATGTGCACAAAATGTACTTCTCTGGCAAGGAAGCTCAGCAGTTGCCTCCATAAAAACTACAGCTCCGTTCTTGTTCCAGACGGCATGCAAAATAATTTATAAATGACAAAGATCAGTGGGCTTAGAGCAGCTGTTCAACTCCTGCACTTCTGGCCACCCACTTCAGTAGAACTGAGAGATTTCAATCAACTCCTGACTCTCACAGGCCTTTGAACAGAATCAGAACATGTGTTCAATATGCTCACAAAAAGTAGCCAGCCAAATATGAAGGATTAGCAGTCCAAGCATCCCTACAGTGCAAATGCATGAAGTATTCCCTTTCCCTTTTTTCTGAACATTATCAATGTCTTCATTGAAAACACAAGTACAACAAAGTAATTTTTATGTCTTTGATGATGCTTTGCAGCATATGCAAAGAGAGCTCTAAATATTACCTGATAGTATGTCAAAAGATCCCATGACAGGGTATACCAATAACAATTATTAAATCCATTAGTCCTTCTTTCGCATTTAGGTTGCTTTTCGTTTAGATTGGTTTTTAGCCCCTTCTGCACCAGGGACATAACTCCACGCTTTCCCTGAAGTCAAGCCAAAAGGCATGGAATTGGCTTGTATGTGGCCATTCGCACCTCTCAAGTTTGGTCAACATGGTGCCATTTTCTTTTTAGTCCTCACCATGTCGAAAAGAGTCGGGATCATGAGTGCTTGTTGTCGTCATTGATGCCATCATTTGTAGTGTCAGAGCACCAGCCCTTTGTTCCTTTTTTATTTTTACGCAGGTGCTGAATCGATGCATCACTGGAGAGCTGGATCAACCTATTTCCTGGATTATAGCCTCTGTCTCCAGTCCACCCCTCCCTTTGTTGGTCCTGATTTGCTGATTCGCCTGTGCTCCTCTTCTTCCTTTTAAGGAACTCCACATGTGATTGGCTGTGAGAATCACCTATTGGCCAGCCAAGCAGTGGAAACAATAGGGAGGGTGATTCAAGCATGCACTTGAATCACTTGCGTGAACGAGGAAATTTTTTTCCCCAGAAACAAAGAGAAATATTTTTTTAAAGGAATTTTATTTTGAAGTGTTCATCTCATCGGAGCAGTAATGCATCACTGGCAAAGCTCCGTTCCTGCCTCCTTCTCTGTTGCTCCCAAGCATTTGTTTCTCCACCATGAGATAAAAAGAGAATTTAAATTTGGTATTAAAAATCTTTATTTCTGATACCCAGATATTCCTACCTAGGCCAAAGCGAAAAGGATAAAAAGGGAACTTCTCCCTGCATGATTTCAAACGAGCCATTCATCGATCCTGTGCTGGAATTAAACTTTTTTTAAAAAGAGGAAAAATGGGAGGGGGAAGATTAGAAAGGAGGGAGGGGGAGTAGCTGGATAGACAAGAGTAGCCAGTCACAATGCAGTGGGCTGTCACGGGGTGGGAGAAGAGTGGAAGAAGGTGGAACATCAAAAAGCAGAATAAAGAGTATAGATGGAAAAACAGCCCACCGCAAACCAGATATTTTAAAAAACTTGGGGTGTAAGCAACTCCAAGGAAAGCTGCAGAAAAGCTGCATAGAGGCTGGAGTGACTACTCATGGCAGCAAACCAGGTGCAAATAGTCATGAAAAAGCTGCTACAGTATGGGAACTGAACCAGTGAAATTGGACGGTGCAAAGGGTTCCTTTTTAATTTTCTCAGATAAAAAAGAGATAGCTGAGACATTATAAACTCTTGCTAACGCTGTTTTTTAAAAAGAAGGATGGTTCCATACATCTCATACTTACATCTAAGTATAATAAATAATTATACTCACAAATAATTATAATTATTTCTATCACCACCCCTAAACTTCATAGCAGCTTCAACACACAGTTAAACATAAGGTTATATGTTGGGGGGGGGGGGGGGGGTGAGGAAGGTCTTGCTGGCTTGCAGTCAGCGGACCAGTAGCAGCAGAGTTCCTCCTGGGTCATCCTCTTTATACAAGGAAGATCTTGGTCATGGCCAGAGGAACGAGCTTAAGGGCAAGCCCCAAATGGCTCTCAGCCTGTGTTACGTAGATGGTGCCCTTGGATGAACCAGCAACTGCACCCTGACCCACCTGACATATTGTCATTTTGTTTTGTTTGTTGTGGGTCTCCTTATATTTTTGTTACAGCAAGATGAGAAAAGCAGCATATAAAGACTTAAATAAATACATACAAACATACCACATATGATGTATTGGCCCAGACACTGGTTTACATACCAGGATTCATCTCTAGAATATGAAACGAGTAATGTTCTTTAAAAAGAAACTATGAGTAGTGACCAACTGAGCATCAACTCACATCTCCACTCCCTCTCTTCTCCTTATTGCAGAGAAGGGTGAAGGGAATTTCATCCCTGAACACCGGGAATTTATGTTGTGGAGCTATGTTTTATGCCGCTGAAATTGGATCTTGGATCTTCTGATTCTGTGATTTTACTGTTTTATTCATTGTATTTATTTGTATACTGTAATCCGCCCTGAGCCCACTTGCAGGGAGGGTGGACTATACATTTAATAAGTAGGAGGAGGAGGAGGAGGAGGAGGAGTAAATGTTTAAGAACGAAAGGTTGTTGTTGTTGTCTCCTTGCTGACTGTGCATATGTATGTCCTGTTATGCCAATAAAGGTATTCAATTCGATTCGATGTTTAAGAATGCACAAAATGCATTTCACTCACTGTCAAGTAACCACAGCTTTCAGGTCAGAAGGACTAACTTCCTGCTAGGTCTGAACATAACCACCTCCATTTGGAAACCTGTATTTTCAGACATGGGCGTGATCTCATTAAGTGAAGCAATGCATGGTTTGTACTCAAAAAATCATGCTGCATAGCCTTCAACAGCAATTCCGTGGCCACAGTTTGACTCATCTTGTCTCCTAAACTATTCTATCAATATGAGTCTAAGCTCTGGTTCCTATGTTCCAGGAGCAGCATGAAAGCTGTTTGTCAACCAAACACTATAAACACCCCCACCCCCTGTGCAGAGATAAGGGGAGAAAATTTTTCCAGTGCTTTATTTTCCACCAGAAATTTTTGCATTTATAAAGACTGCTTCATAAAATTAACAACAATGAATGGATTCCATTGCCAATACAACATTAAGCAAGCCAGAACAAATGTAATATTCTTATTTCATCTGACTTCAAGTGAAACCTAACCCCCAACCCGAAACATTGCACGTCATCACGCGAGAAAATGCAATATTTCGCATTTTCCGCGCGACGACGCACGACGTTTCGGCATGGGGAGGGCCATCTGGAATCGGCCCTGGTTAATTTTTTTTTCCATTTTCAACATACACCCATGTGCAACTGCAAACACACCACACTCAATGTTTCACTTTTTTCCCCAGGGAAGGCAGAAGACTTTGTATAAGGGTATTTGTGAATGGAATTGTAAAAAAATTAATTTCAATCAAAACAAAAAAGGGGAAATAAACAAATAACTTATTGCCTGGCTAAGTCTGTTTCTATTTATCAAAATCTCATGCATCTAGAGAATCAGTCACAAACAGAATTAGAAGAAAAGATGGAATGCAGTAATGTGCTATTGCCAATAGACTCATTGTTAAAATCATCCTTTAGCAAAAGAGAATGTGGTCCAAGCAGTTCTGAATCAGATTTACTCTTAGCCTGATAAGAAACTAACAAGTAATACTATGAGGAGTAACAGTGAGGCGTGCAATCTGGGATTCGTGATATGGCTTTATAACGGACTTATACCAATCTGGCATAAACAGGCTATGCCAAATCACGTAAGAATCCCAGATCAGATCTGGGAATCTAGACTGTGATGGGCCGGATTATTCAGCCATAGAGACAGCCACAACAGTGAAGGGCGGGAGCAGCAAGGCTGGCAGGCAGGAGAGCTGGTGGGCAGGGGAAGAGCGGCGCATGGCTGGCAGGGGACAGGACACAATTGGCACAGTGAATTCCCACCCCACCCTGCCCCTTCCCACCACCCCCTACCCAAGCTCCAAAAGAATCCTTCAAGCTGCTGCCAGCTACATTTTTAAACTCTGCATGTCCAATGGGTCTTCCCCTCCTTTGCTATAGTTTGGGAGGATTCTCTGGTTCAGTATTAGGGTTCTCTGGTTAGACACTGCGGTTCTCTTGTTGGACATTGGTTTCCTTGCTTCACATTGGGTTTTGCTGAGCTTTGTTGGTTCAGCTTGCATTGGGAGTGGGACTTGCATTTGGGACTGGCTTTCGGCCAGAGATTGTATTTGCTTAATGTTTCCCTTTCCCTGGAAAGCCATGGAAATGTTTCCCCCATAGAAAACAGTGGAGAGTGACTAGGAGCAGCGTGTTCAGGGGCCTGTAGAATTGGACCTTGTGGCCCAATCTTTCCAAAATTTGGGGGTCTTTAGTGGATAGGAAGGAGTAGGTTCCCCGCAAATTGGGGGGAGTTTGTTTGAAAAATGACCCTCCCTGCCCCCTCAGATATTTTCCCCATAGGGAAATAATGGCAGGATAAATTCAGGATTCTCTAACTGTATCAAAAAATCTGACCCAGATTTCAGGCATACTAAATTCTCTTGGTATCCTTGAAACCTAGATCTGGATTGCCTGGATTTTTTGGCACACATGCCTACTGAGGTGTTCCAGTCCCCTGCAAGGGAAGAGAGTTAAATTCTGCTGAAATGGATTAGCGGAAAAGCATATCCACAGTATATCATGCACAGAGCTTTGAGTGTGTTTAAACATTTAAACTGGTGTTTAAACATTTTTCAGTTCCTTATGTAATTCAGTGGCTCCACTGGTAGAACATACAGGTTCAAACTCCTAACATCTCCATTTGAAATGATCTCTATAGCAGGTGTGGGGAGAGCACACATTAGAACAATGTTCTCTCTCAACATAAGACTGCTTCATAGGTTTATCCATGCAATATACATCTAGTATAAAATAAAAGACAGGGCTGACAACATCACTGCTGAGTGCTGACCAACCCTGTACATCAAAAGATGATGGAAACTGGTACAGGAATAATTAGTACTGACATCACCACCTCATTATTGTAGCAAACATGCAAAACAAAACAAAATACAGCTAAAGATATTTCATAGAACACAGAACTAGATCCTGGAGACTAGTTTGAAGCAGCATGCCCTAAGTACCTTGGGTGTCTCTTATTTATGGTTATTACCTGGTCTCCAAAAAATAAGAGGTTTAAGGAGACCAGAACTATGCTATTCTAGAAAGCAATCCAATGGGACATTGTTCAACTAAAAACAAATGTTAGCTGGCTCTTCATGATGCATGATATTTGAGAGATATAAAAGAAGACCAAAAGCTTTGTAGATCAAAAAAACAGTTTTCTTGATTGCATTCTGCATTTGATTGCCCAATGTGAAAAGCTGTGTGATTCCTATCAAATGCTAAGATAAACCAAATAAAGGATAGTCCTATTCCAGTTAACAGGCTATTTTGTTGTTGTTTTAAGTGAACAGGATTGATTCTTTTTCTTTTTTACCCTAGCCTATCATTTAGATGGAAGCAGTTAGAAGAAGAGTTTGTATATTGTGCTGGCTACTGATCATGATGTGTAGAGTATGGGACACATCATAGAGGATAGAGTATTTCAGTTGTACCCCATATTGCACAGCCTATTCATGTTATCATATAAAAGTCAATGGAAGTTAAATACATGTTCACACACATTGTATTAGATGCGGAACATCACATTTCAAGGTTGTCCAAATCCTGCACAGCCCTGAATTTCCCATGTCTAACCCCCAGTCTCTCAAAGCAATGCTAAAATGAGAGGATGGCAACATGGTAACAACACACAAGACAAAATACACTTGCACATCACAACAGTCCCTGAATTCAAAGTACAAGGATTTACTCCAGCTTTGCTAGCATGCACTTTCGCCCTTTGAGCAGTCTGTGTCTCCCTCATGCATTATGAACCATTCTAGCATCACTAAATGCAGGGCTTTTTTTCAGGGGGAACGCAGGGTAACGGAGTTCTGGAACCTCTTGAAAATGGTTACATGGCTGGTGGCCCCGCCCAGACAGAGGGGAGTTTAGATTGCCCTCCGCGCCGCTCCAGTGGGAGAAACAAGAAAGTCCTTCCACACAGAGAAACTTTGTGCTGAACCCAACCCACAACTTTAAACAACCGAAAATCATAATAATAAGTGGGCAGCTGCCAGTCACAGATAGTATAACTTAAACTGGAAAATGACCATAAACAATGGCAAACTAGAAACCTGCAGCCAAAGAGCAGCAGCAGTTGTTTGACACATGATTAGTACTGGCATTGAGTGTATATAAGCACACAAACAGTTCAGTGTATTAGTAAATAAAATGAGAAGTTGTTTCACAGCTCCCAATCAGGGCAGGTTTCAAGATGCCAGCCACCACAGTTATTGCTTTCCTTTCTTCCTGATTCCTCCAGACTGCTTTCTAAAAATCCTTGCCTTCCATACTCACTATGACTCCTAAATTTATAATACAAAAGTGAAAGATTTTTAAACACAAATGTAATGTAAAGCTTTACTTTTTGTAAAAGCCAGAAATCAGAAATTCGATAGATTTGTTCCAAAACTGACTTGCCATTAAAAAAAAACAGCTATATACACCTGCCATTAGCCCTTATATAATTCTTGATGGGGGGAAATAAAAGAAGGTCAGTGAATGGAACCCTGTGAAGTCATACAGACTGCAGACCGAGTGAAGGAACAGAGGGAGGGAACTGAAGAAACTAAGAGGACAGTTAGCATCAAGCGACGCCAAAAGTTCATAGAAAATGGAGATAGACTGGTAAATTGTGATTGAAAGAAACATCTGAACTCTGGACAAGAAAAATCAGTAACTTGGGAGTTGGGTTTACTTGCATGCATTAGAATTGTCAGTTCCTTAGTTTTTTTTTCTGCTTAAATTTAAGTTAAGACATAACTCAGCCTAAGTTAAAGTTGGTTGACAACATGCCTCACCTCTTTGGTAACTGATTAAGAGCTTTCCGCATTGCAATGTGCTATGTAGTGATCCAACCAAAGGTATTTTAAAGTCCTATTAAAATTTCTGTGAGAGAGATTTAAGGTCATGCTTAACTCTCCCATTGAAATTAACGTGATTTAAAAGTGCTGCACACATACTAATTTAATCTTTTATCCTCTCTTCTCCAACATCCCTTTTGACAACACTGTCTAGGTCTCGGATAATCAACAAAAATCTATGACATCCATGCACAAATTCAGATGATCTTCAAGACTAAAGAGCACTGAAAACAAAAACCTTACTGAAACCCCCAAAGGGGGTTGAGTTTAAGAGCTGGGAAATCATAAGGGTCTTCAGGTTCTAAAGTTGCCCAATTTATGCCATTACAAGATCTGAATTAGTCTCATAATTATTCTCTTATGAGTTCTTCCTCTTTTAGACAGAAACATATCCTTTTCAGCCCTCAGATGGCTTACTGGAGAACACATGGGGGGGGCAGGGGGAAGTGAAGACAAAAATTATTCCATTTCTGTATGTTCAAAGTAAAAAAGCAAACTGTATATATCTTTACTAGCCAATATTTTTTTTTAAATTGTTCATATGAGCATGAGGAAAGGATAATGATTTCTAACAAGTCTACCCCTTCTTGCTGCAGCCTACTACCGCATAGAATTATGTTCTCTGAAATGTCCCCATCTCTCAACAACAGCCTTTTAGGGCAGAGGGGAAAGGAAAGCCAATAAAAATCACAACCGTAAACTCACATTCATGAAAATTCAGGTATCTGACTACTTATGTTTTTTTGGGGGGGGGGGGGGGGTCCTAGTTGAATGTCACATTTAAAAACAGGTGTTAGGTCAACAAAAGAGTGTTAACAAATTCAAAAGATCAGGTTTTTGCTGGTTCTTCCCCAGATCCTCTCTAACATATTAGCACTGTACCATATTTTCATTACTCTTGTATCTTTAAAAGCTGAAAGGCCAGGCACATTTTTGGTGGCCGTCATCCTAGAATAAAAATACTTAAATGATTCAAAGTAAGTATCAAGGGAAGTAATTGTTTAAAAAAATGAATTGTATAGGTATAAAATTATTGTAATCTGAAGAAAAATAGTTGCTCATAATCTTTACCATTTTAAGTTTATAAATTCATTTTTATTCTAAAATGCAAGCTCCAGATAAAATTCAAAATGGTTCCTCTCATAGATTTTGAGATTATACCAATTTCGTCGTTTTGTCCACCTCCGATTGTTGTTTGACATTATTCTTTGAGAAAAATGACAAAATTCAAGTGATCTTTTTAAAAATAAAAAGCTACAAATTAAAGTGGCCATTACTAAAACATCAAGCTGCATTTAATGCTGCACATGTTTCCCTGCTGTTAGAAGGCTTGAAGCAAATTAATGTCAAATTAATGTGGAAAGGGGAAGGCGGAACTGAATCAAACAAGGGGGTAGTTAAGAGGACTGGCCTAAATAAAGCCAGATAAGGCGGAATCATTCCAATTCTTGCCCTCTTTCCTAAGCAGGTCAGCTAAAGAGTTACATATTCATTATCTTGCCAGCAAAGGGGTGGTAATTCCCTTGATTGGGGGAGATGGGAGAGCCACCTGTTATCCAGAAAGCAATCATCTCATTTGAATGCAGGAGGTATTCAAAGTGAAGGACTTGTAAAATTATTCAGTAAGAAAATTATTGAATTATCTTGTGCTGTGCATAAGGCTAAAGAAATCTTGGTCAGTAACCATCATGTAGTAATAATGATGATTACTGCCCTCTGCTATTTGCCCTTTTTACTTAGAGGCAGATTCCAATTTACAAGGGGGGGAAAGCCTACTTTGCCTTACTAACTTCACAGCAATGGTGCTAAACCATGTCTTGTTGCTACATGAACAAGCCTGGTTTGTGTTCACTGGTTGACTCCTAATTACTGGTGATGACTCCTGGTTTAACAGAAGCCATGGTTTGCCTTTAAATCCCAGTCTAACACCTAAGGTTTGCTCTTTGCCATGATGATTTGAAGATGATTTGTAATCCTGGTTCACAGAGGAAATAGAAGTCATTATTTTCTAGTTCAGCACATAGCACAAGGCACAGTTGCACCAAACCACAGTTATGGCATTAGGCCATAACCATCCGATTCACTTTCACATATTACTGCCTTCAGCAAGTCAGCCATAGCCTGAAGAGTAATTTCTTAACTACATAATAATAAGTTCAGAGTTATAATTTTCATTTCATTCTTTGAGGTCTCTCACCTGCCATGGAAAGGTGGCCCTAAATGTTCATTATTATTACTACAACTCTTTGTTCTATCTCACTGATTCAGCTTTCTCACATAATTGAGATCTGTTACTCACTGGGTGGTTTAAAGGTATATCAGAGATCCAGAAAAATCTGTTCTTGTGTCTGCTAATTTAACATGCCAAGAATGAACCTACCCACTCATGCCAGACAGAAAATGTATCAGGAAAACTCCATGTATGTACCGTTGCCTTTATCCATAATAATCCCACAATGGATGCTTGTTTTCACTCTTGTGCAAGCCCTCCTGCTTTCTTCAGCCATACATAGTAAAGAAGATCCCACAAAGACTGTCTTCATCTATTCAAACTTCACAGTTACTGAGTTCTATGTTCATAGATCCAGAGGAGTTAGCCGTGTTAGTCAGTAGTAGCAAAATCAAAAAGAGTCCAGTAGCACCTTTAAGACTAACCAATTTTATTGTAGCATAAGCTTTCGAGAATCAAGTTCTCTTCGTCAGATGCCTGATCAAAACTGGGCAGATACAGAAGAGCCTCTTCTGTATCTGCCCAGTTTTGATCAGGCATCTGACGAAGAGAACTTGATTCTCGAAAGCTTATGCTACAATAAAATTGGTTAGTCTTAAAGGTGCTACTGGACTCTTTTTGAGTTCTATGTGTAGCTTAGCTATACGATCAGCACACTCTCAAGATGCAGCTGTTATTTTCTATGCACAAGAAAGGCCTTAAACAGAAAGAAATCACTGCTTGTTGTCTCCTACAGTTTTTTATTACTCAGTAAAAAAACCTCTCAATGAATATATTTGCATATTATATTACAGATGCCCCTGAAGAAGCCTGCTTGCTGAAATGCATAGGGAATTTTAGATTTTTTAAACTGAGTTATAAAATGTGTATATTTTGTACTTTCTGGCACCATCACCACAGTCTTGTTTTTATATCTCTCTGTGACTGGTGTGGCACTTCATTTTCTGTCTCCTACAGTTGCCAGGTCAACCACTCCCATATATCATCATTTGTCCACACCTCATCCTGGATATTTATCTCACGCACTGTTAGGTCTTTCCCTTACCAACAACAAAGAGTTACTGAAAGTAGGTACAAACCAAGGGACCACAACAGCCAACAAACCACGAGTTGGAACAAGGCCTAGGGGAAAATCAATCTCCTCCCTGCTCACCCCTCAGCACACTGGGGAGGGGCTGAGGTCATCTTGATCACTCCTAGTGCCCAATCAGCAGCCAGAGGGCTGGCAATCACCCTGGTATTCTCTCAGGTTCCTGATCAGACCTGGGCGGAGCTTTGAGTGGAATCACGCTGAAGCCTCATGACAAGGTGGCATGGCTGCCTCATGCTAGGACCACAGCCCAACTGTGAGGTCAAAAGATGCACCTCAGCTTTGCCACCTGCAAGCAGTGGCTATCTGCGGGTTGCTTGTCACTACTCTTGACTGTCTGCTTGCTGCAGCTCTCCACAACTTGCCCACCACTGTCCTTGGTCACTTGCTTCCCCCCCCCCCCAAATGGGGTGAGTTGAGGGCCCCAAGGCAGCTGGTTGGGGGGGTGCTCTGGTTGGGAGAAGGTTTCTGAATGAAGCCCTCTATAGCTGTCTGGGCTGTCTGGGGCAGGTGGAGGCTTCATCCTTGAACAGCATCGTTTAACAAAAGAACTCTATAACTCTGAAAGGAGAATCCAGCACAAAATTTCTGAATTAGAATTGATCAAGAAACTGAATTACATTTTCCGATGTCTGAATACAGACCAGGCATTTCCAATGCACTGCAGATGCCAAACAACTTAAAAAAATTAGGGAGTCTACATTATCATAAATTACCACTATTGTGAATGATCACTGTACTTACTATGAATATAAGAATGTATACAGAGTATATAAGAATGTCATACCATATACTACTTGCATTTCATGGCACTTAATATATTTTCCCCTGGAACATGTATACGCTCTCACAGTAATCTTCCCAACAAATTTTGCATCAGTAAGGGGAAAAAATCATATTACCTTCATGTCAGAATGAAAATCAGAAAAGATCATTTCCTTTTGAGACATACAAAATTCATATCATCTTCTAAAGACTGCAGTTCTAGTAAGTTATTTTTCATTAACGCTTGGGCAATGCCAAGCTACTCTTCCTATCTCCTCGTCACCCTCTGTCAGATTGATCCTCATCAGCCTAGTTTGGATAAAGTTGATCTACTATAGACTCTTCTGCTGGAGATAAGAGGCTAATGATAACTTATCATCATGACAACAGCCTTGAAACAATTTACTGCGGTGATGAAAAAGCAAGCACAGGTTGGTGCACAGATGCCTTCCCAGGAAGCAGCACTTTCCAAATACTTATCTTCCCACCTCATTTGTTGGATGAATGAACAATGCCTGCAATGCGGGCTTAAATGTCACCATGACACATCACACATGCATGCAAACAGAAAATGTTATCAATGAGACAATCAATACGGCAGAAACAGCCAAGGGTAAGTCTATGGATAAGGATGACATTCCCCATATTTTAACTCTTTTTCTTTGATTCTTCAAAATAATGCTGTGGGGATCCCAGGGGTTGGCATCTGCCTTGTACTTGGCCCCCACCCTCTGTGGTCCCAGCCAAGACCCTAGGGCTGGCAAAGGCCCCAAATGCTAAGAAGGAACAGGGGTGACTCTCTCTTGATCTTCCTCTCTTCCCAATCCCTTCCTTAGCAACCTAGAGAGATCCAAGAGCATCCTGCCGGGCCTGCTGTTTGGTCCATTATATGAGCCATGTTTAATCATGTGCAAACCCAACAGACTGCCACACCTACCCACACCTGTTCCTCCTTTGCTTGACAGCCAGGCAGTGGCTCCTTAAAGAGGCTGCTCAGTTAAGTGCGGGTGCTGTACTTCATCCAGTCAGTTGGTGGCAACCTGCAGGGAGCCAGGGTGGCCATTGGGGCAGTCAGCACCCCAAAGTTTGGAGCCAGTGGTATGTTCACCTGCTGCAGCCAGGGCAAGCCTGGGGGCAGCACAAGGGCCAGGAGAATTTCTGATCTCTGACAAGCACCTTGTGATACTCCTCTGGCTAGAAATTTGTATTCAAAGAACTGTCCAGTTCAAATCTCCTTGTAAAATTCAGCCTCACTCTCTTGTCTAGCTAGTTCTAGGTTGTAGGGTTGTCAGTTTTAAAACCTGAGGCTTATGCAAGTAAAGTTTTTCTCACCATTTATCAACACATTAGGAAAAGTTTCACCTTTTACACCTCATATTCCCATTTCTCAATCCACTGTTCACTTTGTTCCTTTACTTGAGCCATACACTCTCTCCCCCACGCACCCTGACTCAGGTTCCCTACCTTTTGGAGGGGGTCTCTTTCCACTCAGTTTTTCAATGTTCAACTTGTCCCTTCCCACCCCCTAAGGTTGTTGTAAATATTTAATAATGAACTGTACTGACAATTTTCCATCTGAATGTAAACACTGCACTACTGAAAGCGTTGCTACCTGAGCTGCTAGAATGTTCATGAACGTTCCATAACTCACATTGGCTTAGTCAGAATCCAAGGTTTCACTGCCAGAAGTCCAATACAATACAGATCACTAGGAAAACAGGAAGCTTATACTTTAGCACAGTGGTTAAGTGGTTGGGTTGCAAATCAGCATTCTGCTGGTTCAAATCCCACTACTCCCATGAGCTCAGCCAGTGACCTTCTCAGTTCCCTAGTTTTATTGTGGGAATAATAACAACATTGACTTTGTTCTCGGCTCTGAGTGGGGCACTAATCTGCCTAAAAGAGCAGTATGTTAGCCAAGTTGTTGTTATTATTGTTGCTGCTGCTGCTTCTGCTGCTTTCAGGGTTTTGTGGCCTTCAGTTGGTAGAGGAACAAAGGGCTCCTTTTTCTCTCTGTTCATTTAGTTATGCGACACTCTTATACTGACCACTCCCCCTTTCCCCATCCATTCTCTCACAAGCACTCACACCTCAGTAAATGTATTCATTTTTAGGTTGCCAGTTCCTGCATCCAAGACCTTGACAACAGAGGCATCCAGGCATTCACACTCTACACACGCACACGCACATGAGTGCATGCACACATGCGCACGCACAAACACACCAAAGATCACAATATGTCATAACCCTTCTGCAATTAGAAAGCAGGAATAATGAAATGCATGTAGAACACATAACAAGGGAATCAGCCAAGCCATAGATTACAGGTCAAACAAATGAAATATATAGTCAAATTAAGTAGGAGTGGAGCTGTGTGTTTGAAATGTTGAATTCTAGAGAAAAAGAAAAGGGCACAGAAATGACTACTTTAATTTAAAAGAATGCTATGAAAATGAAGAGACATTTGCAGATTCTAAAACAAATACTGAAGAGCAGGAATAATGCCTGTGTATACCACAAGAAATACAAAGCACTGAAAATATACACCAATTATTTTGAAAAGTAGTTCTGATGAAAATATTCAATTTGGTGGTGTTCCTTTAAGTGGCTTAAGCAAAGTGGCTGGCAATTTTCTGTTCCATATAGATAGCAAAGATGAAACATCAAGAATGATTTCCTTCAAACAATGTACTTATACACAGTGAATTTTATAAGGCAGCAAAAGGTAACACTACTATTCATATTTGTTTAATGGTGTGGGGGGGCAGGGTATGAGCCATATGCTATTCAACATCCTTGCTCTGTGATTTTAATTTCCCAAAGATCAGTCACACTCAGGGCTTTTTTTCAGCAGGAACGCAGGGGAATGGAGTTCCGGAACCTCTTGAAAATGGTCACATGGCTGGTGGCCCCGCCCACTGGAGCGGCGCGGAGGGCAATCTAAACTCCCCTCTGTCTGGAGATCAGGGGGCGAGGCCACCAGCCATGTGATCATTTTCTCCAAGGGAAACCCACTGAGTTCCACCACCTCTTTTACCAGAAAAAAAGCCCTGGTCACACTTATTAAGCAATAGCTTTTGTCTTGACTAGAGGTCTAAAAGTGACCAGTGTTTTTGAATTAATAAACTACACAGGTGTGGGTCTGATCATTTCCTGGATGAAGAATCACCTGGAAGTCCTGTGTTACTGGCACCCAGTCTTGGAGAAGACTCCAAGCACAATGTCAGCAGTGAGTCATTTTGGCCAGTAGACGCCAGCATCACTGCTGGCAATGCCAACTCATTTTTATCACTCCATGGAAAATAAAAGTGGCTGTTGCAATAAAAGTTTTTAGCATTTAGTAAATTTATTACATATGTCCCCATTGAGCATGTCCTTGTATAGACTGGCCACTCTTTTAAGTAATACTTGAGCCATAGCAATTGTAGAGTACATCAATCTAGTGGTATTTTTTTAAATGTTGTGGCTGCTTCTGTTAAGAGAAGGGCTATACAATTTAGATATGAAATATATTCATTCTGAACTAGAGGCAGGCACGAACTGAAACATGAATCAAAGTTCGTCACGAACCGCGCTGGTTTGTGGTTTACAAACCGGTGGTTTGCGGGAGCTCATTTCTCACAAACCATGACAAATTTTAGCTTGGTTCTCGGTTCGTATTTTGGTTTGTCACTGCAGACAGCATGGCACCTAGGCAATGGGGGCGGGGGGAGAGGATGGGCTCTCTGCAGACCTTCTGAAGACCTGTAAGTGATGTTTTTATGAACCAGTTTGCAAGCTGGGGCAAGTTCATGAAAGTTCATGGCTTGTGAAACATGCTGAACCATGAACTCCACAGTTCGGAATTTTCCCAGTTCATGCCCATCTCTATTCTGAACTGTTTGGGGGTTCTTCTGGATCCAGCTGGCCTCTGGAATTGTAGAGGCTGTGATGTGTAGAAATATGCCCCACAAATGGGCAGGACTGTGATAACCATTTGCCCACCTGCCAGAACAGGTAAGATAGATTCATTTTGATATCCTGAGTTTAGGGCCATAAAGACCAAGGATGTGCACTTTGCTATGACTGGGTAAAACTGAATGACCAGAAACATGGGGTCTCTGCCCCTATTTCAGGTGAGATCTATCAGAACTCCTCCCAGCAAAAAGTTAAAGTTCTAGCCTGCTCTGTGAAGGGCACACAAGTCGAGAACTGGCAAATGGAGAGAAAGTGCACAAGGTCCAACCTCTGTTTCAAAGTTCCTCTGAAAAGAATTTTTTAATATACTTATGTTATTTATAGTCTGCCTTTCTTGATGAGACTCAAGGCAGATTACATAGTGTATGTCAATATGAACTATAGCTAGAATATCTCATAAACAATGCAATAGGTTACAACAGCAGTCACTACACAGTACTACTGTCTGCAGTCCCTAGCCCTTTTCCAAAGCATTTATCTGAACCATTTAGATACAGTACAGCCCTCCTACCTGCGTAAAAAAGCCATCCCGAATAATTCAGTTTTGCATAGTTTGTGGAAAGCCAGGAAAATGGGAACCTTCCTAACTTCCTCAAGTAGAGCATTCCACATGATGGGTGTTAAGGTAAAACAAGTGACTTGTAGAACGTAACTAGCCTCACATTTTAATTCTTTTCTTAGTTTTCTATAACACTTGTGCTGCTGTACTCATACCATTATGCTGTCTATCTACACTCATACTCACACACACACACACACACACACACACACACACATTAGCTGAATAAAGATGGTTTCCTTCTAAAGATCTCAGAGTGTAACTTAGTTTTAATCCAAGTGCCTAGTTGTTTACCCACGAAAGACCAAATCACCTAACCGGACTAGAGAGTTAACAAGCAGGAGAGAGCGGAGTGAGTAGCCTCTTATGCACATACATAGGCAGCTCCCACTCAAACAACTGACAGGAAGGGCAGGGCAGATAAGTTTGAATAGGTGGCACAATTCTACCTGAATGATAGGAAGGAGAGGGCTAGTGGATTCAAGCCCTCTCTCACATGCACACTGATTGCCATCGCCTCTCAGGTATTCACAGGCAGTGAGAGCAGAGAATGGGGGTGATAGATCAAGATTGTTGCCACCGTTGTTCATGCTAGGGTTGCCAGGTACTTTTACCCTCCTGGCAGGAGGGAGGAACCGGTGCTTACCTTCCTGCTGCCCCAGCATGCATCTCATGCACGTGGTCCTGCACCGGCATGACATCACTTACGGGAAGTGATGTCATCACACAAGGTGGAAGAGTGCAGGCATACTTTTCAACAGGCTGATTTGGGGCCCAAACTAGTCCAATTCAGCCTGTTTGGAGCCCAAATCGGCCCACCACAAAGCACGGGAGCACCCTTGAGGCAGCGAGATGATGTCACTGACGTCATCACACCGGCCCCGGGAGCATGCTCGGAAGGCCCATTCTCCACCTTCCCCACACACACACCGGCCAGGTAAGAGGTGGCAACAGGTAAAAGGTGGGTGTGGGGGATCCCTGCTACTACCAGAGAAATGGGACCCCTAATTCATGCTCTGATGACTTTCAGATTAGACTACTGTACTATGTTGTACACAGGGATCCCAGGTGCCCGCCAGTGGCAGGCAATCACCCGGCAGTGTCCTTGTTTGCCCACCAGTTGCTGGTGGGAAGTTTCAATCAGCCTGGTGACTGCCTGCCACCAGAAGGCACCCCATGCTCTCCTGGCAGATGCAATGATGTCATTTTCAAAAGTGATGTCATCCTGCCAGCTGTGGGAGTGCTCCCACACTTCCTTGGCAGTGATTCTTTGAGAATCAGCCCCACAGAGTGTGCAAAGAGTGTGGACAGAATCTCGCACAGAGCACAGGAGCACTCTTACAACCAGCGTGATGACATCACTACTGGAAATGATGTCATCGTGTTGGTGCTGGGAGAACACATACAAGGAGGATCATCCCAGTGAGTACCAGATACCCCACCTCCTGCAGGGAGGATACAGGGATCTGGCAAATATAGCTGTACATGAAGCTGTCTTGGGACTGTTTCGGAAACTTCAGCTGATCTACAACACTGCTCCTGAACTATTGCCAGAAGGGAGTGCATTAACAGCTTCTGCTCCACAAATTGCACTGGTATCTCTGGGCACAATTTAAAATGCCTTTAGAGCCTTAAAAGTTTGAAGTCCAAGGTGCCCCCAAAATGTCTAATGTTGTATAATTCCACCTAGCGTTGAGATCTGTCAGGGTATGCCGGGTAGTTGCACGATAAGATCACATGCTGGGTAGTTGCAAGATCAGCTTTAGGAGGAGCAGGCCCTGTTTTCAGTAGTTGCTCCAACATGGAAGTCACTCTTCTGAGGTTCTATTTTCCCCTCTTGTATAGTTTGCGGGGGGAGACATTGCTACTGAGAAGCAAGATAGAGAGCTGCTGTGGCATAATGATTAAGTGGTTGGGATGCAAATCAGTATTCTGCCGGTTTGAATTCCATTACGACCATGAACTCAGTAGGTGGCCTTGAGTAAGCCACTGTTCTCAGCCCCAGCCCCCAGCAGTATTGTGGGGATAATAATAATGCCAACTTTGTTCACCGCTCTAAGTAGGGCACTAATCTAAGAGCAGTACAGAAACACAGTTATTATTATCTCTACCAAATGAAGAATGGGAATGGCGGAGGTGCTGTTTCTGATCTTATGATGACTTTATGGTGCTTTATTGGGGTTTGAGCTTTTACTTAAAGGTGATATAGGCGTCTTACAATAAATGATCAATTAATAGTATTTCTTTCCCAATAGTATTTCTTACCAAAGAGGCTAACATGTAAATAAAGCTTTACTAATATCAGTAAATTCTCCTCTCCTCTCCTCTCCCCCCCTCTCTCTCTCTCTCACACACACACAAAAAGCTGTTTGCTCTTAGATCTAGTAGCAATGCAAGTCAATAGGGACAAATCAATTTCTTACTTGAGCAAACAAGAGAAATGGGCAAAGATGGAATGAGTTCAAAAGTTATATCCAGATGGCCACTTCCCCTCCAGCTGCCCTATCATCACAGTACTAGATCAGAAGAGTAAAGGAACCACAAGGAAAAGGAATCCCTAAAGCTGGGGGTTAGGTATAACGCATTTCAATCAATGTAACTGCTATAAATTCCCTCCCAACATACACATGCCTGTGTCCCAAGACACAGTGTATGAGACAAGTTTCCTAAAAGGAAATAAACTCCCTACAGAATGTCTGAACTGGTTATAAGGCATCCATATTGCTTTATTTTTAAGATTATGGTCTTGGGGTTGCAAACAACAGCACAACAACATAAAGATAAGAAAAAAAACAATTAAAACAGGTTCAAAATACTAAATGAAAAAATCAGGGCTTTTTTTTGTGACAGTGGTCACTGGTACTAAGTAGAGATGGGACAAACCGAAATGCGAACCAAAGTTCGTCACGAACCAAGTCAGTTCGTGGCTCACAAACCAGTGGTTTGTCAGAGCCCGTTTCTGACAAACCGCCACAAACTTTAGGGAGGTTCATTTTTTGGTTCATCACTGCAGACAGCCTGGTGCCAATCAATCAGTTTCCTAGGCAACGGAGGTTGGGATTTCTGCAGACCTTATGCTGACCCAGAAGTGACCTTATGCTGACCCGGAAGTGGTGATTTGCTGGCCCAGAAGTGATGTTTTCACGAACCAAAATGAACTGATTCGTGAACTGGGACAGGTTCGTGGTTTGTGAAATGTGATGAACCATGAACCACATGTTTGTTTGTTTTTCCTGGTTCATGCCCATCTCTAGTACTGAGTAACAGCACTTTGGGGGGGGAGGCGGCTATCCCAAGTCCTGAGGGGGAAACTGGTGGAAATTGGTGCAAGCTTATATATGAGTACTGGCACTTTTTAAAACAAAAAAGTACAAGTAAAATTATAAATAAAACAGCTTCAAAACACTCCAGAATGAAACCAGTAGAACAGAGCCAGAAATATAAATCCATAATGTAACATATAACTATAAAGATTTGGTGTTAAAAATCTATACTAAATAAAACATTAGCAGAAGATAAATAACTATACAACAGCTTCTAGTTCGTTGTTATATAGTTCCCTGCAGAAGGAAGTGTGTGCCGGAGGGTTGTAAATCCAAACTAAACAGGGCACTAGCTGATAGTACTTCCTGCATGGCCTTTCTGCACAGTCACAACACATACTGTTACATCTAAGGTGAACTTCTTGTGAAGGTTGGTGGTAGCATCTGACCCTCAGGTTTTCTTCAAAGTGATGTTCCTGTTCACATTACCCCTCCAAAATGTACTGTTACCAGCTGGCTTACCAGGCTTCCAGCAGCCTTGAGACCTTCAAATATTTTCTTTACCTTCAGGCCTTTTGTTTTTTTTTTTGAAAAAATTTTTATTGGGTTAGAATCCGTTATTTTTACATTACATTCAATTTTCCCAAAATTTTTCATTTCTAACCCCCTCCCTTTCCCCCCCTTTTGTTGACTTCCAACAGCTTTCCCACCCTTTGTCCCTTTTCCCTTGCTTCTATTAAATTCCTCTGTCTAAAACAGATATACATTCTCCATTATATTAAGCAGTACATCCTTAACTACTTTTCTTGTTATACACCCAAACTGTAAGTCTTTGTTTCCATCTTGGATAAACAATTTATCCCATTTTCCAGTTTTAAATATTTCTATATATCATATACCTATATATCATAAACCATAAAAATCTTACATTTAAATCAAACAATTTGACTTGTTCTCTATATATTACTCATTCTATCTTTTTATGGTAATTCTATATAGCTCATCACATAGTCAATCAATTTGACTCTTCTGTACATTCAGTTTGGTGCATATAAATCTTATCAAAGAAAGAAAATATTGTTGGTTATTCAATCCTCGTATTTAAACCTTATCATTAATTATTTTCTATCCATATTCTATCCGTTAACCTATATATATCAATATATATATCAATCTGTTAATCTAACTGCTTATAAATTCACATTTATCTCTTCCTCCCCCGGTAAAGTCACCCCTCTCTTTTATACTTTTATTATACTTCAGTAGTTCTCAAACTGCCACAGTTTTCCTCCCACCTCCCATTTCTTCTCCAGATATTGTTTCAGCTTCTCCCAGTCTGTGTTAAACTGCCCTGAGTCCAGATTTCTCAGTTTTCTTGTCATCTTGTCCATTTCTGCCATGTACAGCAATTTGTAGATCCAATCTTCAATAGTTGGCACTTCTTGTACTTTCCATTTTTGCGCGTACAAAAGTCTAGCTGCTGCTGTCATATAAAATATCAACGTCCTATGATGGGCTGGAATTCCCTCCATTCCCAAGTTTAGTAGCAGGAGTTCTGGGTTCTTATTTATTTGAAACTGTAAAATTTCACTCATTTCTCTTATTATTTCCCCCCAGAACTGCCTAGCTACCTCACACGACCACCACATGTGATAGAGGGAGCCCTCATGTTTCTTACATTTCCAGCATTTATTAGAAGTATTCAAGTTCCCTAGCGCAATCTTCTTTGGTGTCATGTACCAACGATAAATCATTTTGTAAATGTTTTCTTTAATATTAGTACATGTCGTTATCTTCATTGTAGTTTTCCACAAGTATTCCCATGCCTCCATTGTTATTTCTTTATTGAAATTTATAGCCCATTTCACCATCTGTGTTTTAACTATCTCGTCCTCAGTATACCATTTCAACAGTACTTGGTATACCTTGGATATTCTTTTCTTGTCTTCTTTAAGAAGGGTCTGCTCTAGTTCCGAATTCTCTGTTCGTATGCCCCCCTTTGCAGAGTCCGAATTGTATAAGTCTCTAATCTGTCTATACTGGAACCAATCATAGTTAGGTGATAGTTCCTCTTGCGTCTTTATTCTAAGTTTAGATACTTCAGTTTTAGTTATTTCTTTGTACGTTAAACATTGTTGTTCATTATCAACAGCTCTCGGATCTATCACCTCGTATGGAACCACCCACAAGGGGGTTCCTTCTTGTAGGTAAATTCTATACTTCTTCCAGATTGTATATAAACTTCTCCTTACAAAGTGGTGCAAGAACATCGAGTTGACCTTTACTTTGTCATGCCATAGGTATGCGTGCCATCCGAAAATTTTTTTATATCCCTCTAGGGCTAATAATTTCTTGTTCTTTAATGTCATCCACTCTTTCAACCAAACTAGGCAGATTGCATCATGATAAAGTCTCAGGTTGGGCAGTTGCATTCCGCCTCTTTCCTTTGCATCTTGTAAAACTTTTACTTTCACTCGAGGCTTCTTGCCTGCCCAAACAAAATCTGATATTTTCCTCTGCCATTTTTCAAATTGTTTAGAGTCTCTGATGATTGGTATTGTCTGTAGCAAAAACATTACTCTTGGTAACACATTCATCTTAACTGCTGCAATCCTGCCCAACCATGACAGGTTCAGACTATTCCATTTGATCAAGTCTCTCTCTATCTGAGTCCATAGTTTTTCATAGTTGTTTTTGAATAAGTCTATATTCTTTGCAGTCAGTTCAACTCCCAAATATTTCACTTTGCTTGTTACTTCACAATCCGTTGTTTCCATTAATAATTGTTGTTTCTGCTTAGTCATATTTTTACATAGTATCTTTGACTTCTTTTTGTTAATATAAAAACCTGCCAAATCTCCAAACTCCTTGATCTTATCTATCACTTTTGGCATGTTCTCCAATGGGTCCTCTACAATTAACATTATGTCATCCGCGAATGCTCTGACCTTATATGAGTAGTCCTTTATTTTTATTCCACGAATTTCCTCATCTTGACGTATTTGTATCATCAGAATCTCCAATACTAAAATGAACAACAATGGAGATAACGGGCAACCTTGTCTTGTTCCTTTACTAATCGTCAATTTCTTGGTCAATTCATCATTCACTACAATTGCTGCAGTCTGGTCTCTGTAAATTTCCTTAATTGCTCTGATGAATCTTTCTCCCAATTGTAGCTTTTCCATAGTGGCAAACATAAAGTCCCAGTTTAAATTGTCAAACGCTTTTTCAGCGTCTACAAAGAAGAAACCAACTTCTTTGTCACAACGCTTGTCATAATATTCAATAGCATTGATCACTGTCCTTAAATTGTCTCTTATTTGTCTGTCTGGCAAAAAGCCTGCTTGTTCCTCCTCTATGACTTCCGAGAGCCACCCCTTCAGTCTCTCCGCCAATATCTTCGCAAAGATTTTATAGTCATTGTTAAGTAGTGATATAGGTCTATAATTTTTCACGCTAGTCAGGTCTTGGCCCTCTTTTGGGATCAATGATATATTCGCTTCACTCCAAGTATCTGGAATCCTTTGATCCCTAAAAACTCCATTCATCACCTCTTTTAGGAATGGTGCCAGTTCATTGGCCATTGTCTTATAAAATTTAGCCGTAAGTCCATCTGGCCCTGGCGCCTTTCCTAGATTTGCGGATTGTATTGCCTTGCTTATTTCCTCATCAGTTACTTCACTGTTCAACTTATTTCTCCAAGCTTCCGAAATTTCTGGAAGTTTGGTTTTCTCCAGATATGATGCTATTGATTCTTTGTTTACTTCTTTTTTATTATACAGCTTAGCGTAGAATTTATAAAAGGCTCTACTAATGGTAATCTGCTCCAAGTACGTTTTATTATCTTCACAGATTTTATTTATTATTTTCTTTTCCCTTTTCTTCTTCAATTGCCATGCCAGGTATTTCCCAGGTTTATTAGCACCCTCAAACGCTTTTTGGTTCAGTCTTTTAAGATTCCACTCCAATTCTTTATTACTCATTGCTGTTAGCTGTTCTTGAAGAATTTTGATTTCCTGGTATACCTTCTTTTTCCCTGGTCTCTTTTTTAACTGTGTTTCTTTGGCTTTTATTTTCTCCTCAATCTGTCTTTTCTCCTCTTTCTTTTTTCTTGCTCTGCCATTTAAGTCCATTAGTATGCCCCTTACAACCGCCTTGTACGCATCCCAAACTTTGTTGGTTGGTACTTCTTTATTCACGTTGTATTGTATAAAAAACTTTGTCTCTCTTCTCAGTATTTCCACATTCTCTCTTTCCTGTAACAAGTCCTCATTTATTCTCCATGCTTTCCTTTTTCTCCTTTTTCCAAATTTCCACATAATTGGGTTGTGATCTGAGCCTACCATCGGCATTATTTCTACCTCCTTAGTCCATAACGCTAAGTCTTTTGAGGCCCAGATCATATCGATTCTTGATAATGTAAAATGCCTTGCAGAATAGAAAGTAAACTGTCTACTTTTAGGATATTCTCTCCTCCATACATCTTCGAGAGTCTCTTGTTGAATCAACTCAAAAAAAAGCTTTGGTAATAGTCCTCTTTTCTTTTGTACCGTTGTAGTCTTTTTGTCTAGCTCCAAGTCTGTCACTCCATTGAAGTCTCCAGCAAGAATTATCTGGTCATATACAAGATCGTCTAGATGCTTCCTTAACTCCTCAAAAAAGCTTTCTTTTGCACCATTAGGTGCATAAAGTCCGACTACCAACACTCTCTTTAAATTCCAAGTACATTCCACTGCTACAAATCTAGCTTCCACATCTCTCATAACAAATTTTGGCTGTAGCTCCTCTTTTATATACAACACCACTCCTCTTTTTTTCTTATTAGAGGCCGCTACAAACTCCTTGCCCAGTTTTCCAGATTTTAAATATTTTACATCCTGTTTTCTAATATGGGTCTCTTGCAAACAAACAATATCACATTTTTGTTTTAGTAGCCAATGAAAAATATTTTTCCTCTTATTCGGTGAGTTTAGTCCATTTACATTCCAAGATATTACTTTACACTCCATATTCATAGTCTTGTTGGTAAGTCTTTTTCATTGTCCTTAATAAATCTCTCCATCTCTCGCTCAGATCTGATGCGTTTTTTTGCCCCTCCAAACTCAAAGGACACTCCTTCTGGTAACTCCCATCTATACCTGATTTTCATGTCCTTCAAAATCTGAATTAGCACTTTGTATTTTTTCCGGTCCAATAACACTGATCTGGGCAGTTCCTTCATTATAATAATCGTCTTGCCATCAATCTCCAATGGATCTTGAAACTGTTTTGTCACAATCCTCTCTTTCATGTTTCTTGTTGTAAACTGCACAATCACATCCCTTGGTAATTTCCTCTGGGTTGCAATTCTCGAATTCACACGGTATGCCACATCTAGGATAGCCACAACTTCCTCCTCCTCCTTCCCCAGGTATTCAGCCAACACCTCAGTCATCTGTTCCTGCGCTGACTTCCCTTCCACTTCTGGCAGACCACGAAAACGTAGCTGCTTCTCCATGTGTTTAGTTTCTGCAACTGACATTCTCTCCTTCACCAATCTCATCTCTGTTTGTTGCGTGTCTATTAAATTCTCCATCGCGTCTTCTACTGTTTTAACTCTCTGCTGCGTTCCTTGTAATTCACTGCGAATCGTTTCCATACCTTTTTTCATTTCTGACAGCTCCGACTTTACTGTCTGTGTAACCTCTTTAACCTCTTTAATAAGCTCCAATTTCGTGTCCTTAAGCTCTTTAATCATATCTAAAAGTTTTTTGTCCAGATTTTTATCCAAATTTTCTATTGCCGATTGCCACTCTTTTTTCGACATCGTGGGGCTTGCTTTAGCTCGCTCCCACGAATCCGCTCTCTTCCTTAACTCCGTGGCGTAAAATTAAACGTTTTTCTTTTTCAAATGTCCCAATCTTCTTGCCAAAATTAAATTTTAAAGTGACCAAAATGTCGGGCGTCTTTTCTCTATGGTTTCTCTATGATGTTATAATCCAAGATGGCCTACTTCCTCTTCCGCTGAAGCCGCGACCCTTCCCCTTTCAAAAATGGTGATTCCCTACTTCCTGTCCTCCGGCAAGGGCCGCTTCTCTCCAGCCACTCTATTGTTGTTACGCACTTCCTGTCTCCCGTCTTCCCACAGCAGGTCTCGCGATGGTGTCTTTTTCCCACAGCTCCAAAGCCACAGGTATTCAAAACAATAGTCCGCTTTCTTTAATAACTTCTTTAAACTTATTCTCTTTTAAAATACAACTCCTGCCGAGTCTTCACCTCCTTTTCACTAGTCTGTTGCAGTTTAAAAATCTACTTTTTTTCCTCTCTGTTTTTGTCAATCTGTCCCGTATCAAAAGATAGCGATCTTTACCTTCTCTTCACTTTTCTCGGGTTGTAATCGCTGTTTCGATCTTAAATTCTCCTCTCAGCTTCCTTTCCCAATCGAAGCTTGGGTATGTAGGTCTTATGCCAGCCGAATTGGCCCCAAAACTGCCGCAGAGATTATAGCCGACCCGTCGCAAGGTGGGACCTCAAGGATCGGGGGGAGACTCGTTGTGTAGAGCCCCCCCTCGTCCGAGATCTAGCTCACCCTAGGGTCTTGAGCGTTCTTTGCCTGCTCCCCGCCTGAGAGCAGTCGGCCGCGGGCTATTTTCACCCCTCCGGCCGGTTAAAACGGCAGTCCGGTCAGCTCCGCGAATGGAGCTGCGTTAGACCTCCATGAATCCCAAACCGGAAGTCCACCTTCAGGCCTTTTGTTGAAAAGCTCTGAAGGACCTGAACAAGAAGTTATCCATTTTCCCTCGAGTCCACCAAGGTTGACTTTCTGGCTGTAGAGAAGGCCACAGTTAAATCTTTTCCTGTGCCAGGACTAACTTAAATTCCACTCTCCCACCAGTTTCTTTGCTTAAAGCTTTTGGTTGTTATGTTTTATCCTTGGCAAACCATAGTCTTACTCTGTCTGAACTAGTTACTTTAAAGTTGTCCTCCTTCATACACTCCAGCTGGGGATTGAGAATTTTAATTCTGATTGAACAGACTTTTCTGCCTTCCAAGCTAATGGGCTAGACAGCCTTTAATTTTTTTTTAACTCAAGGACAGTATTGATTTCATGAAGCAAAAGTTTTCTCTCATCTATGCATATTTTACACAAAATCCAGCCTCATATTTTAAAAAGGAAACAAGATTTATACCTTTAAAATATAGATTTCAAATGTAGCTAGCTAGATGTTTGCTTGGACTTCCCCTGCTGAGATTTCTTCACTTTTACCATCCCCTTCAGTAATCAGAATCTCAATGTGATGTAAAAATTTATATACAGGCCTTCTGACCATCTCTCTCACCCACTCAGCTTGCCAGAATGTAGAACTCTGGCAAAACTACTGCCTTCCATGATCACAAGTGCTGACAACCAAATTTATATTGACTATTCTAATAAGCATGAGAATAGGCAAATAAAATTCTTTAATACTTACAGAATGAGGAACACATCTGTAGACAATGCAATCATTCAACAAATGGAACCTGTTCTGTGAGTAAGTGGAGTACAAACACATGTTTGTTTTAGAAATTTTAGAAGGCTCCTAGGGCAGTCAATAAGGTGAAATCCAAGAAAATGCAACAAATTTCAAAATTGTTTCAAAACACAGCAGTTCAAAAACCTGGCAACCGTAAAATGAGTAATTCAAGGAAGAAAAAGATGGGAAGAAAAAGAAATGAACCACTTGCAAAAATACCCAATACACTCAATCAAACAGATTGATAAATATGACAAAAAATAAGATCTGGCTCATAGCAGGCTGCTACAGGAAAGATGTTCCATTTAAAAGGATGCAGAATAGAAATGGCCCTCTCTCTGACAGACATCTACTTGACTTCCAAAGATGCGGGCTTTAGCTGATGACTTGAGTTGTCCAGCAGGCCCTACAGGAGTAAACAACCCTTTAGATTTAGAGATATTGTATATTGATACAATAAAAATATGTACAACCTGGGAGAGGAGGGAAACTACAAGTAACAGGTGTGAGGTAAATAACTAACCTACCACAGCACACCTGCGACCATATGGGACGCCATATGTCCTGCAATGATTAGGTAATATTCTTTTAGGTTTTACATTATTTATATTCTCCATAAATCTCAGCTCTTTCAGTCCTCAGCTTTTCAGATATCTTACAAACCTGTGGTCAAATCAAGATACATGGCTGCCTCCCTCTTCACCATACTGTCCCAACAGATATCAGGGAGGGACTCAATGACAGAACATCTGCTTTGTCTACGGAATGGCCCAGGTTCAGTTATTGGCATCTTGAGTTTCAAGGTTTTCAGGTTACAGGGGTTATCTTGTAATGTTTAGGTTTTGTTTTTATTTTTTAATTTTGAAGCCGCCTCGGGCAGGTTACGTTTTCTAAGTAAATACATAAATTACACAAATGGAGGAAGAGAACATTTGATTTATATACTGCCCTTCAGAACAGCTCAGAGCAGTTTACAAAATATGTTAATATTATCCTCACAACACCATGTGAGGTGGGTGGGGCTGAGAGAGCTCCTAGAAGCTGTGACTGACCCAAGGTAAGCCAGCTGGCTTCAAGTGGAGAAGTAGGGAATCAAAGATTAGAGTCCTGTTGCTCTTACACCAAACAAAATAAATGGGGGTTGAGAAAGTCTTCTTGAGTAAACATTGTCATTCATTGTAGACAAAAATAAGCTAGATGGACCAATAGTCTTACTTTATCTAAAGTAGTATCATTTGTTTATGTTGACAGTCACCTGTGTGTCAGCCTGAAGGCACGATGGATGGTTTTACTTCACTTACTTCCAACAGATAATTGTAGGAAAATAGATAAGAATGGTTGGGAATTCACTTTAAGGGACCAAATGGATCAGACCAAAATACTACTTAAAAGTAGTTACTAGTTATACTACATGCTAAGTGTAAGGAATCTATGGAACAATCGCTGCTGGGCAGTTGGGCACATGCTGCAGTGAAATGTTTGTATATCAAAGAAGTTCTACTTATCTCCTATTGAAAACAGTGACATTAAAAAAGCACTGACTCTGTTTTGCTAATACCTTTTCTAGCTGATTAGTAACTAAGAAATTAAGCAACAAATCAAGAAGCCCAGGATCAAATCTCACAAATTTTCTTAACACACAAGTTAAGAAACTTATCTAGCAAATATAACACCCTCATGATTTTTGTCACATTTTCCCTAATCATGCCTCTAGTGCTTCTAAATTAGAAGGCAGAGAAAGTACATAAATAAATCCACTTGCTTCATTCACAAGAATGAAAATGTATATAAGTACTATACATAAATAGTAGGGTTACCAAGCTGGGCTGTAAAATTTCAAGGGATTTGAGGGTAGAACCTAGGGAGAGTAGATTTTGGGGAGGGAGGCAGCTCAGCTGGAATCTGATGCCATGGAGTCCATCCTCCAAAGCAGCCATGCCCTCCAGAACTGATCTCTGTACTCTAGAGGATCACTTGTAATTCAGAGATCTTCAGGACCCACCTGCAGGTTGGCAACCCTGATGAACACCTAAATCCAAGCTCCTGCCTTCCTGGAAAACAATATAGTAATTGAAACAGAAAAATGAGGAAAGGGTCAATCAAGACTATACAAACAAACAAACAAACAAACAAAAGCACTGACCATTGAAGGCTGAGGTTCTGTCATGATGAAAGAGATAAGGAATGTGGTACAAGTCTAAACGCAACAGACCAGCTGATAAAACAGAGATGAACAAGATCTAGTTTTAGGTGGAACAAATCAGGGGAGAGACAAAAAAAAATAGTGATACCAGCACTAACAGATGAAATACGAACATTTGCCAGTTAATGCATGGTATTTAGTTTTATTTAGCAGATGTGCTATAAAGGACTACTTATACTTGCATTTGTCTATTTACTAGTGATCAGCACAAGCACTTTGTGTTCAATACGTGCATGTCTGCAAAACTTCTGTACACACACACACACACACACACACACACACACTATCTATTTGACACACATTGCACAGGAACCACTCCCCTTCCTCTGCTCACCACAACATCCCTACTCTGCTACAGCTCCTGTTTCCTGAAATCTGATGACCCTCCTTTTCCTAGATCACAATCCCTTCCAAACTGTCCCAACCTCCACCCATTAGACAGAGGATCTTCAGCACACACCCCTCAGCAGTCCCCTATCAGATTTTTTAAAAAAAAAATTCATTGGAGCACACTTGCACGTTGTATCTTTGACCTTCAAGTTCCAACATTTATACAAGAGTTCAGAGGAAGAGGATGCAGTATAAGAACTTATTACTAGTAATTCTGACTAAGTGTCATTAGGTCTGAACATGAATTTATGGTAATAAAGCTCATAATAAATTTAACTCCCATTTGTTATAACATCCTTGCATGACATGTTTCATGCTCCACAATGAGGGTGAATTTTAAATTGATTGGAACTCTAGTGTGACTCATTCTATAGGACCTACATAGCTGGGAACTTGCATATCTGAAAACACACTTCTCATATAAGACCTTCGACTATCTCCTACAAGAACTGCAAGGGAGACTCTAACTAGTGTGCTCTCATTTTATCAAGTAACACCTATGAGGGACACAGCACGGCCTTCTCTGTTGTCTCACTGACAGACCACAAAGAAGTGATTCCTATACCTTATGACATAATATTTATCCTTATGTCTTCCAGACCACTCCACGAGTCTGATGGTACAGCACAGCGGTCAACAAACTTTTCTTTAATGAGAGTTATTTCTGAGTAATGAAAAATATCCTGTGGGAGGGACTGTGGCTCAGGGGCAGAGTATCTGCTTGGCATGCAGAATGTCCCTGGTTCAACCTCCAGCATATCCAGTTAAAAGGATCAGGTGGTAAGCAATGGAAAAGGCAACTGCTTGAAGCCCTGGAAAGCCAATGGCAGTCAGAGTTGGCAATAATGGCCTTGATGGACCCATGGTCTGATTCAGTATAAGGCAGTTTCATGAGCCCTTGTATCCTGAGCTACTTCCCACCGACCTCTCCCCCAGCACGTTACTGAGTTTTGTTCTATTTTAGAAAAAGAATACGGATTAGGAAGAGCGTTAGAGACGAAGCTAAGCGGCACAGAGAAAAATCTTATGAAAGCCTTAAAAACTAACCAACCAACCACAGGGCAGATATTTCCATGCTCCTTTCCTGGGTTTTCTAGGGGATGCATGAGCTACTCTGCACCAGCTGCTAGCTACCCAGTTCACTAGCTATTTGTTATAGAGACTCCCCTGGTGGGAAAGAAGAGATGGTAAAAAAGCACAAGAATGAAGAACAAATAAGTTGTGCCCTCCCATAATTTTCTGGCTATGCTGCCTTTGAAGGTAAGCAGATAAGACCAATCTAAAATAATTGTTCCTATATGGAAGGAAAAAAATGTTAGTTGCTTCTTACTCAGAGGCCTAGGTGTTTTTTTTTAAAAAAAATGAAATGCAATAAACTCAAGTTCAGAATATTTACGTAGTAACCAAATTCTCACATTCTTTTGACATTTGATAGCAGGGTGTTGAAAATTGCCATAACCCTCAAGGACCCATCAGCATCTGACAGCTTTATAGGATTATGAAGAAGGTTTCACAGCAGTAGGAGGGTAATTTAAAACCAGGCCTCCTCCTGTTGTGTTTATGGATGCAAGCAGATGTGTGCTCATCATTCCCATACCTGTGTACAACTTTCTGAGCCCTTGAACTTAGTTGGAACATGTCCCCGGAGGATTATATACTCTAAGAAATGAATTTTCAGCTTGTGCATATTTCAGGTCAGACTGAGGCGGGTTATTTTGGTCTTCCTTTAACATTCTGGAGGTATTTTTTCCCTATAAAAAATCAAAGATTCCTTATGAGGTTTTATTACCTGTATGTTTACTTCAGATCAATCCTAAAACCCTTTTAGTCAGAATTTATGAAACTTGGAAAAGGAAATGAGAGAAGCATTTTTTAAAAATCACTATATTTTTATATTGTCTTGCTTAAAAATACACTTCCCATCCTGATACTTTGTCCAAGACTGCATGAATATATACTTCTACATTTAAAATTTTGTTTTTTCAAATTGACGTACAAACTGGAATTTCAGGAGCATTTATTTCAAGGAGTCCTGCGTGGGATCCCCAAATGGGTGATAGTATAAGAAGCAGAGGATATCCAACAGCAAAGCTTGGAGGCCTGCACCTTTAATCAGATCAGCAATCTAGAAAAAATATAATCTGACATTTCCCAGAAGAGCAAGGCAGCACAGTGATGCACTGCTGATTCATAGCTATGACTGGGGCATTTATAATGTTAACTTTGGTAGCATTCATTCCAAAATCCCTTGCGCCACTAAATCCCACTGTCTCAAAGCAAGTGAAGTATGTCACATTACGCAAATATGTTTCTGCTGTGGGAGCAGGACTCTCCACAGACCCACCTTCCTCTGAGGATTTATTTCCCTTCATCTACATGTGCTGTAAAATTGTCATCAAGGAGGGTGACATAATGAGCACAGCAGTGAAAGAGGCAAAATTTGGAAATGGTAAAAAAGGAAGAGAAGCCTGACCACTGAGATCACACTGGCGCAGGTAATATTTGTGCAATGTCTATCATCAAATTCTTTTCTCCAGAGCTAATCTAGCATAACTGAACTCAATCACAACCTCACAGTATTATAGAAATAGTGGCCAATCTTTCTGGCAAGCATACCCAAAGTCCAAGATTTTATTTATTCATTTACTTCCTTTATACCTCACCTTTCTCCCCAGCAGGGACCCTAGGAAGGTTACATCTTTCTCCACTCTTCCATTTTGTCCTCACAACAACCCTGTGAAATAGGTTAGGGTAAGTGTGTGTGACTGGACCAAGGTTACCCAGCAACCTTCCGTGGTAAAGTAAAGATACGAACCTCTATCTCCCAGATTCTTGTCTTACCCACAAGTGTACATCTGCAACCTTCTTGATCTTGGATGCCATCTGACATTTACTCTGTTGAATCAGGACAAGGTAACAAGAAAGAACAGATCTGACTATGGGGTTATTCATTTTTATTTTATCTTATTTATGTTATTTATAGTTCACTTTTCTCACTGAGATTCAAGGTTAATTACAAGTCAATACAAACATTGGCAAGTGCATTCAAATTCAATACAACAGGGGAAGGACAACAGAAATGTGAAAACAAGAAGAAATCCAACACAGAGCTGAAGGAAAAACAACATTGAAACAAAGCATAAATCCGTGTTGGAACTATCAAGTAAAAGCATATTTACAGCAACAGACAGTACATAGTAGTATAGTCTATAGTTACCAATGCATCTTTCTGAACCATTTTCTTACAGCTCAGCCCTATTACCTGTACAAGAAACCCCTCCTGAATAATTTGGTTTTGCACAGTTTGTGGAAAGCTAGGAGAATAAAGCAGGCCTAGAAATAGAACCTTCACCATTTTAAGAACAGGGTTTCTCCTCAAGAAAGAAGCATAGAGCACAAGATTAACTATCCTACAAATCACTGAGAGCACTTTTCCAGGTTTTTTTTTCTTGATTTATACCCAACCTTTTCTTCCCAATGGGGACACAAAATGGCTTCAGTCATTCTCATCCCCTCCATTTTATTCTCATAACAGCCCTTTGAGGCAAGTTAGCCTGAGAGAATGTGACTTGCAAAAGGTCTCCCAGATCCTAGTCTGAATCTCTACATTACACTGGCTCTCAAAGACTAGCCAAGTGAATCGGGAGTGGAGAAAGAACAAAGAAACCTGTAACTGACTATGATCAATTAATTATAAATACCTTTGTGATTGGACCAGCCAGTTGCCCCTATCAGACACAGTACTAGCCCACAGCTACGTTGACTGTCATATTTGCATCCTTACTCACATTACAAGAGACTGAAGGCAATATTCTCAGCTCTAAGGAAATCTGAGGCCTGGATAAAGTTTACACTTACCACGTTCCTGGTTGGTGACGGGATGTCTGGTGGGAGTACTTGTCATATGTGTTGATCATTGCAAACAATAATATATGCTGTGTGGTAGAAAAGCATTTGGTTTTTTAAACTCCATCCCCTCTCACCTCTCTAATAGCTCTGGGGACGTTCATGTCTGATGAGTCATTGCTAACATTAAGAGAAGCTGTACAAGCTGCATCCAAAGCCTGTACATTGAAGGAGAACCACAGACATATAGACAACTACTGGTAGACAGTCTCCATTCTTTCCCAGTGTGGAATCAAAAATATAATGGCAGGCATGTCGATGGCATCATTAAAAGCTTCATCCCTCCATGATCGCAATGTAAATGTTCAAAGTACCATGGACCAAAATGATCACACCAAATCATCACAGAACTCTTGAAGTAGGTTACAGTAGTTGCAAGCAGACAACTCAACTTACCAAATACATATGCCAGCCTTCACAAAGGTACAAATAAGTCACATGAAAACAGAAAACTCCAGCTGTGTGGTTTAAACCATTCAAGTAACACAGTGACCATGCAAAGCACAGTGGCAATAGTAGAGTGAAAGATTTATATTTGTTACCTCAGACTGAACCGAAGGAGAGCAGGGTTGGCAGCATATAGGTTAAATGAAGCACTGGACTTCAGAATGGACTTCAAACACATGGTCTCCATTTCATTATATCCTGTGCTAAGAGCACTGATTCTATGGAGGGCTTGTTAAGAGAATTCATATCAGGTATTTGTCCCTTCATATTGTTCTTTCTGCTTTGAAAGTGAAGGAGGTTCAGAAGAACCAATAGGGCGCAAAGTCTATGAACTCTCTCTCTTTCTCTCATAAGTATGTAATGTGGAAAAAGGGGCTTCTCTACTTTGTACTGCAGACTAACAAGTCAGACATGATGAATGTTAAAGACTAGGGCACTATAAAGCTAACAATGAAATAACAGCATGATACATCTACTGGAATTCTACCCAGCCATGAAAATTTTTCACCCTCTCAAAGCAATTTTTGTATTGAAATTCATTCTCAACATGGGTAATCCACTGCTCCGTCTACATACAGGAGCAGATGAAATGAATCATATCAACTCTGAATAGCAGCTTTTAAAATATGCACATATTTATCAGCTTCATCCTACATCGATAAGTCTACCTTTACCATTTCTGCAAAACAGTGATAAACAATGTTTACAAGACTAGAAAAGCATGCGTATAAGATAAACCTGACATAGCATCTGCAGGTCATTCAAAAGAAAACTCTTTTTTCCCACAATTAAATCCACAGTATTATCAAGACAATCAGTTTATTTGAAGACTGCCAGCTTAATATATAAATTTCCCTTTGTGGTCAAAATGTCTTTATCAGATAAGATAGCTTTTGTTTAAACTACTATTTTCAGCACTTGCTTCGGGGATTTTTGAGTATGCAGCATGAAGTAACTGGAGATTTCCTAGCCTGTTTTAAAGAGTGTTTTTTCTGTCTGTCTGTATTTTGTAATTTCCTGTCAAATATCTCACCATAATTAACTTTCCTTGCTCCAATTGACTTTTTTCTTTTTCTTTTTAAACTATTCCCACTTCCTGAGGATGGTAATAAAATGCTGATTTCATGTGGCTGTTATCTGCATTTCCCTTCATCTTCCCCCAGTCCTCTCAAATGCCCCTTTGCTGAAACCAGTCCTTAGGTTTCAGCGCTTAAGAGGAGAAATTAAAAGAAACAGGAAGTTAACAGGATTGCAGGAATCCAGGATCATTAGCATTTATTGGGTCAATTTGCATCGGCAACCCAGGCAAAAAAATTAAGGTAGGGCTCCTTCTTAAGTGTGTGTCTAGCTGCTTTTCCAGGAAGTTCTGGATTTCCAGGCAGAGGACTGAATACTTCCTTTTTGTTGGCTGGCATTTTACATAAAACTGAGAGTGCTGGGACAGGAATAACCAGTATGCTGCATATTTTTCAGGACAGGACCTCTCCTCTAATGTAACCATCTTAATTAGAGGCTGGCACGGACCAGAAGAAAACAACAGACCATTGCGTTTCACGGACCATGGACCATTGTGTTTCACAGACCATGGACCATTGCGTTTCACGGACCACGGACCACAAACTTTTCACAGACCCACCCTGGTTAGTGAACCGGTTCATAGGTCCATGGTCCATCATTTCCAGGGGCCCTAGGACCTCCCCCTTCCCACTCAGAGATACCAAACTTGCAGCAAGTCTTTAGCAGGCTCTCCTTCAGCCATGCTCCAAGTTTGGTGAAGATTGGATTTCAGATATCTGAGTTATAGATACCCAAAGTGGCTGCTCCCAGGAAAGTTCCATTAGATATAAACCACTTGCCTGAGAGGTGGGGGGGATTTACTCCTTCTGCTCTCATAGAGAAGAACGGAAGTTCTCTATTTGACAGCCAGAGAAGGTCTGCAGATGTCCCCTCTGTTGCCTAGGGAATTGATTACTCGTGGCATGTCTGGTTTCAAGGACCAACGGACCGATGGACTGGCCCAAAAGTAGTCGCATCCATGAAAAATGCCCATCCCACAACCCGCTGATTCACAAACGCCAAACTGGGCCAGTCCGTGTCAAATTTTGGTCCAATTTTCGATCTGTGCCCACTTCTAATCTTAATATATTCCATGAACTGCAACCATACCAAACTTAATGACGCTCAGAATACATATCCCTGATAAAACAATAAGCAGAGAATGATAATCCACCAATTCTGGAGAAGTTTAAATTACTGGCATCTTGCTCTGCAGGATAACAGAAGAGATTTCAATACCACAAAAGATTTTAGACACCGAACAAACTGGCTGCTTTGGGTCCTCCTCTCTATAATGACTTCTGTGTAGAACACGAAGAGTGACACAATGACAACCCCATATGAACAGCAAGATATGAGTTCATTGGAACCTTAGAGACCAATAAGATTTTCAGGTTATAAGCTTTCAAGGGTCAAAGTTCCCTTCTTTAGATATAGGCCCAGATGGTTCTTCTGCAGCCAAAACAATAATATCTTCTAAACTGACTAGGGTTGGCAGGTCCCCTTATCCTCCCAGTGGGAGGGGGGACCTTGCACTTACATTTCTGCCATCCTGGGTGTCCTCCTCGCATGTGCTTGCCCCGTGTCTGCGCAATGTTGTCATTTCCAGGTGCGGGGGTTCGTGTACACTTTGCAGCAGGCTGATTTGGGCCCCAAACATGCCCCAAACATGCCCCTTTAGGGGCCCAAATTGGACTGCTGCAAAGTGCAGGAGTGCTCTCAGGGCGGCACATTGACATCACTCCAAGGAGGTGACATTGTCACACTGCCCCATAAGTGCTCCCAGGAGGTACATTTCCACACCTTTCACCCTGTCAGTCAGATAAGTTGGGGGTGGAGGCGGAAGCAGGGGATCTCCTGCCCCAACTGGGGAACCTAGGATCTCTAAAATCCACTGACTTCTACTCACTTAGAAGAGGGCAGGATAACACTGTATGACTCTTGTGGCACCTTAAAGACTAACAAATAGATGGTGTCATAATCTTTGGTGAGCTGGAGACTCTCATTCAGAAAAGCTTATGCCACAATCAATGTGTTAGTCTTCAAGATGCCGCAAGGCTCTTCGTTGCACTGACTATGGATCACAGAGTATATTGTCAAAGTCACAGAGTAACTACTCAATATATGGGTCAACTGAACTAAACACCAATGCTAGCATCCCATCACATACTCCATTCCTAAGGCCCTCATCCACTTTTGTGCTCCTCTTTTCATGCTTGTATCCTTTCAAGCTGGCTCCCAGTAGGTTGTCAAAACATATTTCATTCAAGATTTTTTCCAAACCTCTCCCTACTTACAACTAGACATGAGCACGAACAGAAAAAAAACCAGAACATGGTGTTCGTTGTTCATTGCCATCCATGAACAACGAACATTGACAAACATGATCCTGTTCACAAACATGTTCATTGTTCGTGGGAGCCAGCAGGCTCTCCTCCAGCCATCAAGATCCCTACCGCACCACTCCCAGAAACCTGACCTGAGCAGGCAGCAGGATAATAAATAATAGCTTGGCCCCAGAGCCTGGCAGCAGCCCTGGAACCTGAAGGGGTAGATCCCTATACCACCAGACACAAAGAAAATTCAAGCTCCAATGCACTCACCCTCTCTCTCTAACAGCAGCTGTCTCCCTGAAAGCCAGAGCTGGGAGCCCCCCTTCCCCCTGGACTTTGCCTCTTGTAACAAATTTGGAGCTCCAATCCACACTTGGAAGGAAGACCTGCCTATCAAGCTAAATTGGGCTTAGATTGGGGCTTCCAAGGCAACAGCAGGAATTCAGACAATCCCTGCCTAAGATGCCAAGGGAACTGATTGCAGGTGCCAGACTGTCTGGCTTAACAAACAGCAACGAAGGAGCCTTGCAACGACCACCTGTTCATTTAGAATGGGGCCTCATGAACAGCTTGTTTGAGAACAGCAGATTGGTCTGTTCATGGGGTTTTTTTTAGTTCATATTGCTGTTCGTGCCCATCTCTACTTACAACCCATGTGCTGGTCTTATTTTCCATGATCATCCACCCATTTTTTAAAAAAAAAACTCAGCTATTTCAAGTGGCTCCATATCTTATTTTTCTTCATATCCTTTCATTACAGGGATATTTTCTTTTTTATATGATTTATTCTTTGATGTTGCATTCAGCTGGTCTCCCATCATTTTTGTAGACTTAGCCTAAACTTGCCAGATCAATTTTTCACAAGTGGAATTTGATCTACCAACAATGCAGCTAACCAGTAAAATAACCCTTTTACTATACAATGTTTAATTTCAGGTCACAGTTTCTCAAGAGGTTGATTTCTGCACACCTTGAAACTACGCAGAATAAAAATTCTGGAAATTGCAAACATTTCCATTTTTTTCATGCTTTTGTATCTAACGAAATTTTCATCCTTCTTTTAGGTTCTGTATGTGTAAGTATTCTGTAAGTATAAGTGTAACTAATTCAAGGATTCAGCCCTTACAATTTCCTTCAAAATTTATGAATTGTTTGTAGCCAAAGAGTGGAACCATCTTTCCTAGTTGTCAAGAGCACCTTAAGAATATGGCTATGGTGTATCTCAGGGATACAAAACCAAACCATCAAGAATTGCATAAAAATTATTTTTAAACAAGTGTTATGTAGTCAGGACCTTGGATCAAAATCTAATAAAAGAAAGATTGGGATGAGAGGCCAAATGTGTTTTGCAATAAGAAATCTTCCTCCAGGAATGAGTCACCTTTTCTGGGGCACAGCATATATATGCTGTCAAGTCGCTTTCAGCATGGCAACCCTATCGATTAATGCCCCCCCAAACATCCCATCATTAACAGCCTTGCTCAGATTTTGCAAACTGCAGGCTGTGGCTTCCTTTATTGAGTCAAGCCATCTCTTTTTGTTCTTCATCTTTTCCTACTGCCTTTGACATTTCCTAGCGTTATTGTCTTTCCCAGTGAGTCGTCTTCTCATTATGTAACCAAAGCACAACAGCTTCAGTTTCATCATTTTAGCTTCTGTGGAGAATTCATGCTTTATTTGATCTAGAAGCTACTTATTTATCTTTTTGGCTGCCCATAGTATCTGTAAAACTCTCTTCCAGAACCACACTTTAAATAAATCAATTTTCTTCTTATCAGCTTTCTTCATTGTCCAACTTTCACATCCATACATAGTACTGGGGAATATCATAGTAGAATACATTGATCATGGTCCCCAGTGAGACCTCCTTAATCTTATGGATCTTTTCTAGTTCTTTCATAGCTGCCATTCCAAGTCTCAATCTCCTTCAGATTTTGGGTTGATGACTGAGCCATGGAATACAAAATCTTGAAAAATTGCCGTTTCTTTATTGTCAACCTTAAAATTGTGTAACTCCTCCGTAGTCATTACTTTGGTCTTCTTGATGCTCAGCTGTAATTCTGCCTCGGCACTTTCTCATTTAACTTTCATCAGTAATCATTTCAAGTCTTCATGATTTTCAGTCAGTAATTTGGTATCATCTGCATATCTCAAATAGTTAATGTTCTTTCCAACAATTTTCACTCCACTTTCATGTAAACCTAATCCAGCTGATGCACAGACAGTTATGTTTAATAGAACAGAAAACTGTATGGCAGAGGGATCACAGAAAGAGAGAGTTCTTCAGAGCTGTTGTTCTAAACAAAAACAAGTTTGGGAGTGTATTGAATAGGGGTATGCACAAAGAAAAATGCTATATTTCAGATTTGGGTATCTAGAATACAATGAATATTCAGCATTAGAGATGGGCATGATCCGCATTACGATAAAAAAAACCCCACGATAATGGTGATCGCGCGATCAGGACCCGGCGGATCGTGCTCGGCCACGGCCAACAATCCAGCGATCGGGGGGGGGGCTTGATCGGGGGGGGGGCTTGATCAGGGCGATCATGCTCGGATCGGGGATCCAGACACTCAGGCGCCAGCAATCTATTCCCCTGGCAATGGAGCCAGGGGAATGCCTGAGCTCTGTTTGCCCTCCTTCTGTCGCCCTAGAAACCTGAATGGAAGCCCAGCTTTCCTTGATCAGCAGGGCTTCCTTCCAACCATGGAGCAGCAAAGCAGTCACCAGTTGGGAGAAGACAGCCAGGGGATGGAGGGGGAAGGGGGTGTTCTGTAGCCATGGGCACTCCAATCTCATCCCTGCAAACCCTGATAGGCAGCTCTGACAGCCAAACACAGGCCAGACCCCCTGCCCCCTGAGGGGAGGTGGCTCATCGCAGTCTCCCCGTGCCTGCTGGGCCCAGCGGCGGCCGCCAGCACCCACCTTTCCACATAGCTGGGAATAGCAGCGCGCCCCAATTTGGCCTCCACAATCCACAATCCATGGATTAGGAACGGGAGATGATCGGTGTGGATCCTTTATTGGGAATCGTCGCCGGCGCCAATCCACGATCAGCTGGATCGTTAATTTATTTTGGATCGTGCCCATCTCTGTTCAGTATTCCCAATATTCGGATCCAAAAATACTGGTGTTTAGATTTTATTCAGAATTCCAAATATGTATGATTCAATTATTCACTATGGGGGATCTTTCTGGGGGACTGGAGAGGCAATTTTTCAAGCACACTGCACCAAAATTGTAGGGAGCCTAGTCCCGCCTGTCCACTAAAGCCACTCCTCAAGTTTCAAGTTGATTGGGTCAAGGAGTCCAGTTCTATGAGCACCTTAAATGGTGCCCCCCAGACATTCTCCATTATTTCCTACTTTTATTATATACTACTTTCTCCAGGGCAAAAATAGTACCCTAAAGAGCCCCTTAGCCCAACACACAAAAGCAACCACACTGGCCAAGCTTCCTAGTGCAAAAAGAACCAACAAAGCACAACAAAATCAACATCAAACCAGAGAGTCCCAGCAGAACCAGCACCAAACCAGAGAATCTCAGCAAGACCAAATTGAAGCAAGAGACACTGTTACTAGCCCACCTCAGCCAGTGTTACTCACAGATGCCAGGCAGAAATGCGAGCTTAACAGAAGCAACATGAAACTAGACAGTCCCAGAAGCCAAACTGGCAAGCCATTAGTAGCAAGGCAGCTAGCTAGACCAGACAATGGTATATGGCAAGCAAGCAACACTGATACACACATACACATACAGTAACACTGCCTCCCCCCTCCCTCAGCCTGAGAAATCTGCAAGGGAGGGATAAGCTGCTGCTGCAACCTTTAAAATGCAATTCCCAGATATTTCCAAACATATCCAGATTATTCAGGAATGAAAATACCAATTTATCTGAATATATCTGAATAAGACAGATATATCCAGATAAGCCCAAATAATAACAAATGTTGTGCTCAAGGGCATGTCAAGACTCCAGAATACACAATAATAAGGAGTCAAAGCAAATGTCGTGCCAAGGGCCGAGACTGGCACTTTTTACATTACCAGGGAGTCCCAGGATTCACTGATATAAGCACAATCAAGCAGGGCAATAGACAAGAAGCTGGGGATTCTATCCGAAAAATGGGGGAGCAAGAAGGTCTGGAGTTCAGACCAAAGCTGGGGAGCAGGACAGGAGGCAGGGGCTGGGTTCAAGCTGAAAAACAAGCACAGGTTAGCAGGACAAGAATGCAAAGCAATAAACAAGGTAAGCCTCTGTTCGCTGACAGAACCAGTTTACAAAGGGAGTAGCAAGCAAGGTTCCTTCCACACTATGCCTTGCTCCACTTGTTTCTTTTATCTGCCTAATTAACTGATCCATCCCTGAGAGATAAGTCAGGAGTTCCTGGCATCTTCTGTGTTCAGCTGGTTCAGGGGAGGTTGGCAACAACCCGTACCAGCTCCTGCTCCCTTTCTTTTGCATCCCGCCAGAATGAGCAACCCTCATTTCCTGATGCTTCTCTCACTGGCCCCACTTCTGAATCCAGCGACTCAGGCCCAGATTTTTCCAGTGCAGGGCCTCAGTCTTACTCAGTGGCTCACAATAACAAATAAGTATTTTTCAAGTATATTTTTAAACAAGATATACTGAGTCACACATCCTTAGTGCTGAAACTTTACAAAAGCCTGCAAAACCTATTTTATCAATCATGGCCTTTTTTGGCACGGGTGATTTTTGCTGCATTTTGCTCCATACCTGTTGTTTTTTTCTGAAATCCGATTAACTCCCCATTCAGATTTCAATGCAGCATTTTAAGGGTTCTCTTCAAAGTTTTCTGCCTGCACTTTTTCAGTGCAGGGAGAAAATTCAGAAGAGAACCCTTGAAACACCACATCTGAAGAGGGAGTTAATTGGCCAGAATTCTGAAGAAAACCCAAAGAGGTAAAGTAAAATGAAGTAAAATGTGGCAAAAGTTGTCCATGCAAAAAAGGCCCATGGCTGCAGGACAAGCAGATGTGCCACTGGCAACGATGCGGCTAACATACTGCTTTCTACTCTATGAAAAAGCAGTTGGCTCATCTCCAGCTTCTGAAAGTGAAGTATGAGAGTGTGTTGCTTTTTATTTCTGACTAAGACAGAGATATCAATACTTCCCCCCCCCAAATATATTGCTGAAATTCAGGAACACAGCAGGCAAGATGAGAAGAAAGTTAGGTAACAAACTTCCAGCCACCACAGACTTACTTGCCATGGAAAGGATAACGATTTATGTCAAAAACGCACATTTGCAATGCATTTGCAGTGCCATAAGTAACAAACCAAGACTCTGTTAAATGCATTTTAACTGAGTTACTTATATGCAGCAATAGCTACATCACATATATCCCATGCAAATTATAATTATGCACTTACAGGATGATGCCTGTTTAGAGAAGGTTTGGAAGATCACATATGGATTTCTAAAACGTAACCCCATAGAGAAGTGAATTTACAAAGTGAATGAACAAACCAGACAGCTGCCTCAATCAAAATCACCCCCACCCCCTCCGCCCAGTAAATAAGAGCAATTAAAGAATTCACTACTGAAATGAGTACCATTAATCAACTTGAGGCAACGGATTGATGCACAGCCATTAAAAGTTGTCTAAACAGTTTTGTTAACCTTTAACAAAAATGCACAGAGAGCACAAACTGCAGATTAGCTCACAGTTGAGCTAGATGGCAGTTTCTGTTTAATGGATGTGTGCAAAGTTTACTCAGGTTGCTTTAATTCTGCCAGGACAACTGCCCCCCTCATATCTAACACTTATGTGGCAGTTTCTAGGGTTGACAAAGTTTGCAGTTTTCCGGAGACAGGAGACAAAGTGAAGAACCTGAATGTTTAGACAACAGGGGATTCAGCCCACGGTTCCACAAGAGAGACTGATGTTATTAGTGTGCAGAAAGTTCAAAGAATCATTAAGTGTCTGTTCTGATGGATATGTCCCATTGCATGCTCTTCTGTCTGTATCTCCACTGTTTACAATACCAATCATTACAGACGATGGATAGGGCAGAGCCCTAATTTGATGGAGCAGATAAAGTCAATAAACATTGAGCTCCGTGTCAACAACGCAGGCCTTGCAAACCTTTGAGATCTCCTCTGTCCTACAAATTCAGTCTACAGTATTCTCATTACACTGAACTGATTTGAAGATTGCAAGCATTCAATAGAATGCACTCCACCTTGCCCACTTTTCTCCTTTGTGAAGCCTGACCCCTCTCGCTTTGTTTATTGTCTGCCTTTCAGTGTGGGACCCTTTCTGACCTGAGCTGATGTGGCTAACAACGCTGATATATTGAAATCATTGGCACTAGTGAGATGATATCAAACCACTGTACAATACTCTTCCTCAAGAAGTTGCCTAACCTATTCCAGACAATTAAGACTAGGCCCAAACTGTTAGGCTCAAGATGAATATATGGAAAAGCAGAATCTCTGACAAGCATACTGCCCTGGGTTGATCCAGTACAAAATTTCTGTGAGCACTAAAGCTCTTGTACAAGCAGAAAAGCAAGAAAAAGTAACTGCTTGTCCTAACACAAACTTATTGTAGCCTTGCCTTTATTTTTGTATTTATTTATAGTCTGCCTTTCTCACTGAGACTCAAGGCGAATTACATAGTGTGAGATTAATACAATCAGTAGCAAGGAGAAAGGCAGGTATTTCCATGCAGTATCATGGACATTTCCATAAACAATGCCATAGGGTAAATGAATACAAGTTTACAAAGTCATAGCATTAGCAAGGATCCAATATGGGGCTGAAGAATTGCTGAAACAGAACATAATCAATTCTAAGACTGACATTAGACAACATGAAGCACAAGTAGTATATAGGAGTACATATTTAAAACAACAGATAATATGTAAGGCAACATAATGGTGAAGTCTATGGTTCCTAACTCATTAGCGACACATCTGAGACCCCCCCCTCCCTACAATATCACCCTCTTATCTGAGTAAAAAGCCTTCTTGAATAATTCGGTTTTGCGCTGTTTGTGGAAAGCCAAGAGCGTGGGAGCTCTCCTGATCTCCTCAGAAGGCCATTCCATAGGGTAGGGGCCACCATAGAGAGAGCTCATGTACAGGCTGCTGTTGATTTCGCCCAAGTGCAGGCAGGCACCTGCAAGAGACCCTGCTCAGATGAGCGAAGCTGCCGTGGAGGGACATAGGGAGGAAGGCAGTCCTGTAGGTATGTCGGGCCAAGGCTGTGAAGAGCTTTGTATGTAATAACCAATACCTTGAATTGTGCACAGTAACTGATAATCCAATGGAGTGACTGTAGGATGGGAGTGATGTTGAAAGACATTGTACTCAGCATAGATGTTAAAGTCTCCCAGAACAATGTCTAGGTGTCTCAAATACCATGTCTGCTAGCAGCTCTGCCAACTCAGAAAGGGTACTTATGGGGGAGCTGGGTGGTATGTAAACAAGCAGGATACCCAGTTTATCTTTAATTCCCAGAGACAGAAACATGCTTGTTTAAGATCTTGTGCAACCAATTTCTGAGCACTGTAATATATAAGGCAGAAAGCACTAAGTGTTGCACAAGATCTTACACAAACAGAAGTGCTCTGGATCTATTTCTACTTGTGCACTGCTGGATCCAAGACAACGTCTCCTCTTCTATTTATAGAGCCAACCATCAAATTTTCTTCAACAATTATGTCTAGGAGGCACTTTCAACCCCATCTGTAATCTATTAAATTTCATGTCGTAAGAGTGTTTGTGTACTGTGGCTGAAATATTCACAAATATTCATCAAGGTATCCTTTCTTGGAAGGGATATCTAGAAGGTATTGGTGTATTCTTTACCTACAAGGATTTGTGTCAAGATGAGAAAAGACTGCCTCCCTCAGTTCTCTTTAAGGATGTATAGTCCTCCTTAAACTGGAGAGGGGGACATGAATTGAACAAAGAAGTAAAACCTAAAACAAACTGATAGAATAAACAGGAACAGGACAAGAGGCAAGAACAGAATACACGCCCCCCCCCCTCCATTCCCAAAGGAAGGAACAAAAATTCTTAAACAGCCTTGTCAGAGAAATTAATATGTCTAGGATAATAGCACAACACTAAATGTACACAGTGATTTTAAGGCCAGGTATATATCAAGTATTATTTATTTTTATAGCGCTTACAAAAACAACTAGCTACTAAGCACCTGTCAAAGCAATACAAAAGATGGCAGATATTTGAGAACTCAGTTATTATCCAAGCCTTTCCTGAGCCACTTTTGGTTCTCATGAGGTTATGCCTTGCAGTATAAGGGGAAATGCAGCTCCTTTACATTGTAACAACTTCAATCTTTGTGTTAGGACTGCAGCCATTTTGGCAAAGTCAGGTTTGTAACTGTCTCCTCCTATTAGGAAACACTCAGTATTGGAAGCCTGCAGGATGACTCAGAGTGAGTGAGCTTAACATATCTGGAGCCATTACCGGGGCAGCTAGATACTGGGGGTGGGAAGAGGAGCAATGCCTGATTTAATAGTACTGATCATCAGTTTTACAATCCTGTCCACTTCTATTAATTCCTAACACCACAATTCTTAACAGCTGTACATGGAAGCAAATTTCATAGATTTCAACAACACTTGTTTTCAATCAAGAAAGCCTGGAGATTGAAACATAAGTAATATTCCAAGAAAATAAATTTTGGGCATTGTTTATACCAGTAAATAATGTGTAAAACAAATTGGAACTCAGCCCCAACCACATGGTAAGCTATTTACAAACATTATGGCTGACACACTGAACCAAGTATGGAATTATATATGGAATGATCTGAAGACTGGGATCCCTTTCCCCATACTCCATGGGTATGAGCATGTTAATTTACCACTGTGATTGCTTCACTGTGGTCAGATCATAATTTTCCAGCTGAGCACTGAACCAGACACACAACAGACATGGTGTTTCCTTATCTCAAATAGCATTAGGGTTCCCAAACACCAGATGGTGGCCATTTTCACACTGCTTACCGGCCACGGAACATCGCAACTAGCTCCCGGAACGACAGCGTCTTCCTGGCACACCAGGAAGACACTGTTGTTCTGGGAGCTTGGCGCAATGTTCCGTGGCCAGTAAGCAGCGTGAAAACAGCCGGTGTCTGGAGATCTCCCGGAATTACAAGAGGCAACAGAGAGCAGTTTCCCTGGAGAAAATGGCTGCCTTAGAATATGGGATCTATGGCAGTATACCTAGCCAAGATCTTTCTTCCAATCCTACCATCTCAAGGCTCCACTCCCAGGAATTTCTCACACTGGAATTGGCAACCCTACATAGCGTTCACAAAACGTTGTTCAACCTTGGGAAAAAAATCATTCTGGATTGTCTATACCACACAGAATATAATATAATTCTATCTATCGATTATATAATATAATTCTATCAATCACATTGAGATCCCTATGTAGAATGGGATAAAAACAATCTCCTATGGGTCAAGGCCTCAGCCCTGCTCTTGCTTAAGATTTATCCTCCCCCCTCCCCTGCAAAAAAATCAGCAACCAACTTTGGTAACCACAGGACCCTGAAAGGGATACAAGTCTCTCATGTCCATCTATAGGTACAAAACTATTGGGGCAGCACTGGTCCTATTAAACAAAAATGATTAAGGCAATGTAATTCTATGAACTTTTATGCCACTACAATTATAATGGAAACTAACAGTGCTGACCCTGAATTAGTAGAGCGGTGGGGGGATATTATTGAAGATTTTGTGGATTTCTTTGCAATTTTGCAATGGAGAAATGTTTGCGGAATCACAGCCTTCAGTTCTTCCTAGATGCACTCCAAGAGCAATGTTGAGCCAACTCTCAAAGATTCTGAAGTTTCATACTTCATATGTTTAACCCCACCCCAATTCCATCTTCACAGTGGAACAGAATCTCCAGTCTATTCAGAGAATATACTGAATAGCAGAATCTACTTTTTAAATTATTATTCTAACCATCCTATAAACAGAACAAGCAGATTTATTTATTTACTCTGCTTATACTCCATCTTTCTCCCCAACAGGAACCCAAAACTGCTTACATCATTCTTTTCTCCCATCATTTTATCCTCACAATGCCCCAGTGAGGTAGGTTAGGTTGAGAGGGTGTGACTGGCCCAAGGCTACCCAGCAAGCTTTCATGGCACAGCAGGAATTCAAACCTGAGTCTCCCGGATCCTAGTCTGACACTACACCACATGGGCTCTTACTTTATCTGTTAATAAGGAGCTAAAATGGACATATCATGAAAGGAAGAAAAAGCACATATTTCTAAAATGCAAACTGAGACAGGTTTTGTTTTATTATTTATTTAACTGCTTGCTTGCTTACATACTGATTTATTGCAAGTTTTGGTTGCTGATCTGCCCCAATCAGATCCTGAATACTAACTGTTCAAAAATGGGTAGTTTGTTAATCATTTCACATGATACAAAAAACACAAAACTGAAAAGACCTCTTTCTCCCTTTATCTGCTTAAGAACCTTGGTTATAACTTATATCCCTTAGCAAACTGGATCTTCCTAGGACAGTGATGGCGAACCTTTCTGAGCCCGAGTGCCCAAACTGCAACACAAAACCAACTTATTTATTTCAAAGTGCCAGCACTGCAGTTAAACCTGAATACTGAGGTTTTAGTTAAGAAAAAACAACTCATACAGTTGTCCCAACTAATTAACATCTCTCTCTCTCTCTCTCTCTCTCTCTCTCTCTCTCTCTCTCTCTCTCTCTCTCTCTCTCACTCACTCACTCACTCAGGAGCCATGAATGAAAGTAAAGCAACTTAAATCAAAGCAGTTTGCCCTTCTTTAGACCAGCAGCCCTGCTTGCAAGCTCTCTCTCTCTCTCTCTCTCTCTCTCTCTCTCTCTCTCTCTCTCTCTCACTCGCTCAAAAGCCACGACTGAAAGTAAAGCAAATTAAATCAAAGCAGCTTACTCTTCTTTAGAAAGCCAGCCCCAGCAGCCTGGCTGCTGCCTCCACTTCCTGCTGCTAAAGAGACGGGCAGCAGGGAGGCAGCCTTGAGCAAAAGGAATCACGTGGGCAGGGCCAAAACCCATGTGATCTCTGCTCAGAACGCCGTTCCAGGCGTTCCCCCTCCAAATGAGACCTGGACCTAGCGATCAGCGACTTGGCTCGCGTGCCCACAGAGAGGGCTCTGCGTGCCAGCTGTGGCACGCGTGCCATAGGTTCGCCATCGCTGTCCTAGGACCAGAATCAGGAGATTTAATTTTTTTCTACAATTTCAAGGGCCAGGAACACCCCTGCCTACCTCTCTTTGGTCGTAACAGGAAGTAGTGGACTGCCTGAAGGCCTAAATTTTTTCACATTTGGGTCTACATTTCCCTCAGCCCCTAATGAAAAGCAGTATTCAGCCTAAGCAAAGGTACCAGAGCCCTTATGCCTAGAAAACAAATGTTGGCTGTTCTGCTTCACTGCTCGCTCTTAAAAAGAGCATTACAACTAACATACCCTGGCAGGTAAAAACAGCAGCTGGGAGGCCTTTCTCCCTCACCTCAAAGACAACTCCAAATAAGCAGTCTTCTCTGAGGCCTGACATTATCGTTACACAGATCTCTGAAAATAAAGAAATATGACTGGCTGGTGTCTGGTTAGGTCCTTCTATTTGTGTGCAAGATACTGCTTTCAGGGCCACAGATTACCCCACAAGGCTTCCCAGATGAAGATGACTGGAGATCTGTCTAGGCCAACAGACACTTCCTTCGAGTGATGTAAAAAGGAGAACAATGTCTCACTCATCAAAAACAGGCAGACATATCATACAGCAAGCCAAAATATTTTTTTCCATTTGGGAGCAGGGAGGGGAAGCATATTACATCTGGAAGAGAGAAAGGGGAAAAAATGTTGGTAACATGTAGCTTTATTAGCTTCTTATCATAGGTCATAGGCCGAATAACAGGAAACAGAGAATTAGTATAAGCATACTGCCATCAACACATCACAGACTTGGAAGCACAATGCATCTTAAACTTTATTGCAGGCATTTCAGGTCACACAGGGGTCATTTAATGTTGGCCTATATGGTGGCAGTTATCACACAAAAAGCTAATCAAGTGAACTTACATTTTTAACCATATTGCGACACTGCTCAAAAAAGCAGTGGCTACACATGACCATCTAGAAATTTACAGTTTGGTGCAGAGCCAGATTAGTGTAGTGGTTAAGAGGGGCAGGACTCTAATTTGGAGAACTGGGTTTGATTTCCCACTCCTCTGCTTGAAGCCAGCTGGGTGACCTGGGTCAGTCACAACTTCTCAGAGCTCTCTTAGACCTTCATAAGGTGATTGTCATGAGGATAATAACACACTTTGTAAACCACTCTGAGTGACATTAAGTTGTCCTGAAGGGCCCAGTCCCATGCTGGGGGCTAGGGATTCCTTGTTCCCACCCTCCACCCTTACTTACCTGGCCAGCAGGAGAGAATGTGACTCCCAGGGTGTGCTCCTGCACATCACAGCAGCTTGATTTGGGCCAGATTTGGACTGAATGGGGCTGGATTTAGGCCAAATAGGGCCACTGTAGCAGCCCAAATCAGGTTGGATTTGGGCAAAATTGGGTCAGATTCAAGCCAAATCAGGCTGCTGCAGAGCACAGGAGCACTCCATGGCCCATGACACCACCCTGGCAGCACTCTCACACTAGGCAGTGGCCTGATTTGGCCCTCTGCGGAGCGCCAGAGCGCTCCCAGGGGCAGCATGTAGCCTGTGTGATGACGTCACTTCCGGGAAGTGACATCATCACGCAGGCTGCGAGACCATGCGTAAAATACATGCACAAGGAGATCACCTCCAATAAATGCCAGGTCTCCCACCAGGAGGGTAAGGAGATCTGTCAACCCTAAGGACGGTATATAAATTGAATGTTGTTGTTGCTGTTGTTGTTGTTATGTCATATGATAAGTCTGATCACATTTCCAGCTACCCCCATATTTTCCAGTGGTCTCAGGGAAGTGGTATGGTTTGCCTAAACACACAGTATGGCACTACAGAAAAGGAGCTCAATTTATATACCACAACTCAAAAATACGTCCAAGGCATTTTCTCAAGAAGATTGCATATGGGCAATGATAAGATTGCAAGACAACTTTTAGTCAGCTGTAAGGTGTGCACAGTGAAAGTCTCAACATGTGGTGAAAAACACAACTCCACTGGAAGGCCATAGGCTGGAACCGTTGTTACCAGAACTGCTCTTTATTATAATGGGGAATTAGCTGTAGCAGTCTGTAACTTAAAATTAGCGCGGATCTTAACCTATGTCTACGGAGGTCCCGATCCCAGACACTCTAGTGAAAAAGAGGCAGACTACAAATAAGGTTCCAAACATGTGTATTTAGTGTGGCGTAAGCCTAAACTTGCACAAGCATACAAAGAACATACAAGACCTAAGAAACACAGAGTAGGAAATATAGAGACTTTCGCATTAGCGGGTTCCCAACGATGATAAGGGAAATACTCACAATCCTGGAGCGAAGCAGAGACACAGCAGCGAGGGTGGCCCAATGCCAGCACTGGGACCACAGACGGACAGCAAGGAAGTCTGGATAGGAATGGCCTAAGCCCCGAGTGGTCTGGGAGACCAGCTTAAATACCCCAAAACGTACCCTGGGGCTGGTGCTGTACTTGGTGGTTCTCACAGATCAAAACAAAGGTTCTAATGGGCTACTGAATGGCTTAGATGGGCCACTTTAGTAATCAGATTGTGATAAGTGACACCTCAGGAAGAGGGGACAAAAGAGGGAGGGGGAAATCCAAGTGGGCTGAAAGGATGTTCCAGCAAACAGGGCTTGTCCTGATGTCATCAGCTTCTGGAATGCGGAGGTTTCTTTGAGATGCATTCTCTAAGTGCTTGGGATGGTCGGCACTTAGTTCCTTCTCCGGGGTGGCTCCTAAGATATGCAGAGCGGGGCGAGGTATTCTCGCTGCGGACGTGGTGTGCCCGCTTCGCCGAAATGGCTTCCCAAAGCCGTCTTCTCCCCAGGGTCTTCTGGCTGCCTGAGAACATGGATGCCGGCTGGGCATAGCTAGGGCTGGATAGCAGGCTGCCCGGTAGCGAGGGCAAGCTCGGCGGCTGGCTCGCGGGAGGCTCCAGGCGGGAACTGACCAGGGAGCGCCTAGCCAGGCTCGCTGGAGGTTTCCCCGGCAGGCACCCGGCTGCTAGCAGCGGCTTGGGCCCATATGAGGCAGGCTTCCATGGAGGCAGGGGGAACAGCACTTTAAAACACAGTCCAAGGCAAGGAACAGGCACGGTCTGTGGCAGATGGCAATGCAGGCACGGAGAACACAGTCCAAATTCACACTAGGAAGTCCAGATACAGGTCAGGGCAGGGCTGCCCAGAAAGAGAGTCCTCTGTGCAGTTATCCAAACATGGAGTCAGTAAACTACACAGTCTATTGCAGCAGTAAGGCAATTGACACGCAGGCAGGAAACTGACACGTGTATTAACACACACACACACGTGTAAAGCAATCTTTGGTGTAGCAGTAAAACAGCAATGCAGGAAACTTTAACACAGTCCATGGCAGGCTTTAAAGCAGGGGAGGGGGCCTACTTGGCAACACCGTTTAAAGTATTCCCTGTCGCATCCATAACATGCCGATTGGCATTAAATATAAACTGTATTAACTTTTCAGGACATTTATAGCAAAGACCAACAAGAAGAAGATCTAGAAATGACAACACAAACCCTTATTGACATCTTCCCCCTGATAAAAATTTTCACTAATCCTGCATGATGTCTGATGGATTTGGCACTCATCTCTCATCTTGGTCTGCTCCACAAATGCAGAGTTGTTTTATAAGGCAAGGAATTGTTCCCAACCACCCTAACTTAGCATGACATGCTGCAACAGTGGCTGCATATTGGGAACTATTTTTAGGAGCAATCAGAACAGGCAAACAGCTGAATTTAGTGACTCAAAGGAAGAGAGTGGTGACCTGTTTCAAAAACTACTCATTTTCAAAATTTAAACTTTTCTATTTTGGTAAGACTGTGCTGTTGTTGTCAAAACAGGTTTTATGAAGTCTTCTTTTTTCCTCAAACCTATTTTGTGACCTGCCTCCAGCTTTCCCACATAACTTCTGAATCAGAGCCGAAACGTCTTGGGAAAAAGCTTGAGAAGTAAGAAAAAACCCCGGAAGTTTGTTAGAGGAACCCGGCTACTCTGGGTGAGTATTCAAGGGATACCCATCCTTGCTGAGTTTCCCTCCTCTTTTCTTCCTCCATTCTAAAAAAAATAGGTACTTATATAATTCTCTACAACAATATGCAAGCAACTGAAATAGTTTCATCCGCCAATAAAACCACCAATTTGAAAGGGACGTGTTGAATACATTACAATAGCGCAAATCCTTGCCAATGGTAGAGAGTAAATATTTTAAAATAATTTCTATTCTTAGAGCTTTACGTTTTATTTAGTTCTGTTAAAAATGATTCTTGGACTCACTGAAGTTGAAAGGATTTTCATGCTCTAGTCATGGAGGGGTGCTACCGTTTCAGTTGAGTTTTCTCCCTAAAGCCAGAGAAACTGGGATGTCTTTCAAGATTCATGGGAGGGGCTCGCTTGCCAGATGCGCTCCTCATTCGGCTTTTTTAATCAAATAAAGCTCTTACAAGAACTACACTACTGCTAACACCAAAACTGCACCAGTGTGAACAAATCTGGGTGACATGGGAAAGAATGCCTTGAAGTAGACTGGGATCAAGCATCAAACCGTTGGCTAGAGTGGCTGGCAAGGCCATCTCCACCAGTTCAACAGTTAGTCAGTGCATGGCCTCTGTCCATGATAGCACTGTAAACCCAATGGTGTAACCCACACAACTTTTTAAAACCCAATCAAGATCAACACCTGACTCCCACTTGTTCCATGTATTTATATCCATCGAGAGAAGAGAACTAATATTTCACTAGCTACAGAGAGTCAGACAAACCCAAGTATAAATAATATGGGGTGCGGGAGAGATAAGGAAAAATTATTCATACAGTTCTATTGATGAATCACATAAACACACGTACAACCCTCAAACTTTATGACTTCCATTATGCTGACTGAACTCACTAGGTCTGAGCCAAGTACTGGCCAGATTACCTAACAAGAATATCTTAATTTCCAATAAGAAAGTAATGTGTATATTCCTGTCACTACTTGTATATGTTAATTATCCATGCTTCAGGCACTGCACTTGATGAGACAAGATGATTAGAAGTTGTGTATCTCCTGTTACAACCCTAGAACTTCATAGTGTATTACTGCCCATATAGCAACTCCTCTAGAAAAATTTCTTAAGTAAATACTTAAATAAAGTAGAAAATTACACAGAAAACTGGCTTTGGGGGAAAGGAAAAAAGCATTAAACCCACAAACCTTTTTAATGCCTTTGACTCTGAGAAAGTCCCCCCCTTTTGACACTGAGAAGAATCCCCCCCCCCCCCCCCAGTTTGCAATAACGTATTACAAGTTCTGGCAAAATAACTTCTGACAAGAACGGAAGGGAAACTGTGTGTTGCTTTCAATCGTGGTATTCTGATGGAAGAAGTGGAAGAGTTTGGAGTCAGAGGAGCAGATGCTGCTGTGAACAAAGAGATAACTGGATTACTGCATCTTTAGACTATCGTACTGGGTCTGCTCTGAATTTTTCAAGGTAATGTGCAATGTAGAAGAGTGAAAACAAATCTCTTGAGTCACCACCAGTGCCCCAAAGAGCTAAACTGGGCATGGGAGTGTTGACCTCTTGCTACATCATCAATGAATGCTGGGGGGGCGGGTTTCCATCCCAAATAATCTGTAGCACACAGCAGGGAAAGGTAGATCATGGCCACCATGTCACTAGGCATGTTCTAGATTTGGTCTCCATCCCAGCCCCAAAGGAGAGGGGAAACAGAAGCAGGGCTGCCATATTGAGAAAGAGCTGCATGTTTATACTTACACCTAACTCGACCCTAAGACAGTCCCTATTACTGCCATTTCAACACTGCCTAACACAACACTCGGCACAAAATCAGTTTGACTTTTAAGATGAGATTTAATATGAACAGCATTTGATGGAAATAGTAATAAAGAACCCATAGGATGAAGATTTTAAGACTCTCTGTTTTGCATTTTCAACGATAGACATTAAGTCAGCGTAATACCACATGATGTCATACAGGGATCATGGCCAAAAGTTTCACAAGGTCTTCCAGATGTAAAAGTGGTTTCTTTTTATTAAGTTACTCGAGTCTGAAGGAGAGTTTTTTTTTTAAGTGCACTATCAGAGAGGAAAAGCAAAGGTGTGAAATGCTTCTCACCTCATCAGGCCATTGCCTATGATGCTTAGTCAGCATCTCTACCGACCTGGTGGAATCAAAATCACAAGAATTATATGGGGCAGGGAGAGAATGGGAGAGCTGAAAGTTGAATCTATGAGGACATCTATTAAACGAGCCAATGACAGAATCATACAAGCCATATGCAAATCATCTTGATCAAACAAATGCAAACTTCGGGCCCCCCCAAAAACACTTGCTTTGGTTCTACAATGCTGTCCCTAAAAGTCAGACAACGTTATGCAAAGGAAATTTAAGACATATTGTCAAAGGCTTTCACGGCCGGAGAATGATGGTTGTTGTGGATTTTCCGGGCTGTATTGCTGTGGTCTTGGCATTGTAGTTCCTGATGTTTCGCCAGCAGCTGTGACTGGCATCTTGAGAGATCCCTGTTTGACACTGAGAGATCCCTGTCTTTCGGTGCTACACCTCTGAAGATGACAGTCACAGCTGCTGAGGAAACGTCAGGAACTACAATGCCAAGACCACGGCAATACAGCCCGGAAAATCCACAACAGCCATCGAAATTTAAGACCATTTTTAGACACTGAACTATTTCTGATATATTACTGCTCCCTATTCTTTTGCTATCAATCACCATAACTAGTCTAGTGCAAAGATGCGGCACACCAATCTTTCATTCTCCCTAACTTGCCCTAAGCTTTCTGCTCCCTTTAACATCAGTCTCAGCCCCTCTCAGCCATCCACCAAATATCTTCTAGTTATTGGTTTGCCATAGTGACTCCTGTGCAAAAGGTTTCCCAGTGAGAAAATTGGTAATGTAAGGGAGCTGAAAGTATTGGAGGGTCATTACAACACAACATGTCAACATCTAAGTAAAATGACTGATGTCTTTAACACTGAAAATATTTTTAAATGTTTTAATAAAATATATTCCACAACATGAAAGCAAATTTAAACAGCTTGAGTTGCCAAGTCCAGACCCTGAGGGACCTGCTATACCTTTAAGAGTTCCATGTAGAGGGAAATTTCACCAGCTGCAGCTTCCTTGTCGCTGCAGCCCCCCTTGGCTACCACTTGGCTGTGGGCCTGTCTACTTCCACATGGGTTCCTGCCTTCACTACTTTTGCCTTGAACTGCAAGGAATCCAGCCACCCAAATAAGGCTGTCAGCTGCTCATTTATTATTCCTGTCTACGTGCAGTCACCTAAATCTAATCCATTTTCCATCTGAGCTGCCTTCAATGCTGCCCAGGCTAATAAAATGTAGAAGATGGGTACCAAGTAGGGATGTACCAATTCTCCCCATTCCATTTTGTTTGTCCATAGACTACCTTTAACCCACATTTCACTTTGCCTATCTTTCAATACAGGAAATTGTCATGTAATCTGATGAATTGTCCATGTGCTTTTGGCCACTCTCTGTCCCTTTCATTCATTAGTTCTACACCAGATGAGAAATGCATGAGCACCCGAACAATTGCTGTTGCCTGCACTGAAGCACACTGTCACTCACACCTGGATTGCTCTCTTAATTTCTAATCACATCCAAATTTTCATCTAAAAGTGCATCCCAATACTGTGAACGTGAATCTGCATCTCCATATTGCTGCTTGAAATTGACAAGGAATATCCTCCTCTACAGTACCAAGGCAAAGATGGTGTGAAATTGATGAACTGTTTGAAATTTCATCTCATGTAGAAAACTAGGACTCCTGCAGAGGTTTACTTAGAAGAGTTAATAGAATTTCTTTGCTGGAAGGCTTGCAAGAAGAGGAATTATGGAGAAATTAAGCTACAAAATATTTAATGTACTACTGAGGGCAGGGAGAATAGGGATGTCAAGGATGCTGCAGAAAACAGAGGGCATTAGCAGAGATATAAACTGTGCTTGGTGCCCTCCTCTGCAAGATTACGGGTTGCTCCACTTTTCTTAGCCCCAATCATAACAAAAAGTACTCTGATACTTACCATGCATGTCCTTGTGACATTCCAAGAGCATTTTTTTAAAAGTCTCCAACTTTGCAACCCGATTTTATTTTACTTCATTTATCCTCCAATTTTCTCACTAATTGGGACCCAAAGTGGATTACAACATTGTCCCTACTTCATTTTATCTTCTAGCACCCTACTCCCATCACCTTTTGAACATCTCCAGTTACTTACAGACACTTAAAGTGAGCTGCAGTATCTCAGCCCAAGAGGTGACATTAATTTATAACAATTAATTTGTTTTAAAAACTCATAGTTGGTGGGAATACTTAAAGCTTCAAAAGTACTTCCTGCAACTGTGACTTTAGGGAAGAACACCAGACAGATGAAGGATTTGTTCTTGCAATAGGGAAGCACCGTTTTTTTTTAAAGATTAGATTGTGCTCTGGTGCTTTACCATTGCAAGTTATCCCTAGCTCTGCTTGTTGCTATCAGATGAAAAGACAAAACTGTCAGCAAGGGCATCTAATGGCTTGAGAGTTCCTTCCTAGCATCCCAAGAGCCAGGAAGGAACTGTAATCTCTGTTAAGGGAGCAAGGCTTTTATTTAGGTGGTTCAAACTGGACGGTTGATTGTGAAGGTCCCAGCCAGGAAGAGTACTGAACATTACTCTGTGGCTCAATCAACCGTCCAGTTTGAACCACCTGCAGGATACACCCACACCTCCTGCAAGGAGTGTTTAATCTTCTCACCCACACTATTCATCTAATTTAAATTATTCCCAAAATGTTTATTATATTTATTTATTTATATCATATTTGTATTCTGCCCTCCCTGCAAGCGGGCTCAGAGCGGATAACAACCTTAAAATCATTTATCGTGTATGTCTTTCCTTGTGGAACAAACAACTTCAGGAAGAGACTATTTTGACTGAGAAAATGGCACTCTCTCTGCCAGAGTGATTTCCCTGATATGATCCAGAGGCCCATGTGGGTAACTGTATTTAGTTAAGGTGACCAGTTCCTACTAGAATTGTAAGGCTTGTGGTTGTGTCTACAGAGAAGCTGCCCACCACATTAAGGAGCACAATACGGATGAAAGGGAACTGCGAGTTACAAAACAAATGAAATAGAAAACCACTCCACCCAACAATGGGTGCAATCCTGCCACCTGAAGCCTCCATTGTTTTTTGTGAAAGCGTTAATCAAATGATTACAAATGAACAAGTATGACAATGCCCTTAAATGTCAACTGGATTCAAACAATATATTTCATACTCCTTCCTAAATACTAGCAAATAGAGATGGGCACGATCTGCATTACGATAAAAAAAACCCCACGATAATGGCGTTCGCGCAATCGGGACCTGGTGGATCGTTGTCTTCCACGGCAAATGATCCAGCGGTCAGGAGGCAGCTGGACCAGGGCTGGACGGGGTGACCGTGATAGGATTGGGAAGCTTGACATTCAGGCGCCAACAATCTATTCCCCTGGCAACGGAGGCAGGGGAATGCCTGAGCTCTGTTTGAAACTTGATATTTCCCCTAGCGAGGAAAGGCAAACAGTTGTGAGTGAAAAGGTGGCTTCCTGAGAAAAATATAAGCAAAGTGATTTGGAGAGGAAGGGGTTAAGACTTAAGAGAGAGAGAAAACAAGAGAGCCGCTTTGAGCGCGGCTATCAGCAGAAGCTGTTTTGCGCTCCTCTCCTGAGTTCATTCAGTGCGTTGAAAGAGTTAACAACACTGAGAAGAGATCTCTCCTCCTGATTGAGTTCATTCAGTGCGTTTTGGAAGACTGGCTGCTTGCTTTTAAAATCGGGTGGGGAGGATTGTATCCCTGCTTTTTTAAAAAAGCTGGCTGAAACTTGTTGATAGGGTGTCTCTCTCTCTCTCTCTATTTGGAGAGGCAGGAACGGGTTAAAAACTCCCCCCCCTCTGCTCTAAGTGCGTGCATGTGTGTGTGTGTGAGAGAGAGAGAGAGAAAACGTCCCCTCCCTGAGGGGAGGCGGCTCGTCGCCGGGTTAAAAACTCCCCCCCTGCTCTAAGTGTGTGTGTGTAAGTGTGTGTGTGTGTGTGTGTGTGTGTGTGTGAGAGAGAGAGAGAGAGAGAGAGAGAGAGAGAGAACGTCCCCTCCCTGAGGGGAAGCGGCTCGTCGCCGAGTTAAAAACTTTTTCCCCCTCTGCTTTAAGTGTGTGGGGAGGCGCCCCTCCGCTATGGCCTCCCCGATCCCAGATCGGAAACGGGACTTGATCGGAGTGAATCGGAGATCTGGGGTCGTCACCAGCGCAGATCCAAGATTAGCTTGATCGGTATTTTTTTTTGGATCGTGCCCATGTCTACTAGCAAACCTAGACTGACCTGACATCTGGCCACCTATGCGTATGTCTCCATGTCTTATTGCAAGGAAAGTTTTTTAAGATGGGATACTAATGGCCCAACTTTATCCATGTTTACATTGAAGTAAGTCCTACCAAATTTAATAGAGCTGGTTCCCAAGGAGTATAGGATTACATCCTGTTGCAGAACTCAGACTCTTTGGAATGACCAACTTAAGTATTTATTGTGAACTAGTGGCAACTGAGGCTTCACTGAAATTCATTACACTATTCTAGAAGTGTTCTGTGAATCACAATCTTTTACCCCAGAGCCATATGGAAGTAGTATGCATTGACTGATTTCTGAAGTTAGGCTCCTTTTTATTATTATAACTGATACATCATTAACACAGTAACAAACTGAATACAAGATGAAGTTGTTCATATCTGCTGCTTTTGCTCCACTGCATGGCTAAACATACAAACTCAGTAACTGCAACATATACCTAAAGGAAGGCAGAAATTTGCCTTTAGCTAGACTAAGCAAAAGGCCATGCATGAATATTAGTACTGATAGGCACGGTAAAGCTTTAACAAAAATGTGGGATTTCAGAAAAAGCACTTCTCACACAGAGATTTTCATTAGTTTTGTTTTTAAGCTCAAGGAAAATACTGAAGTACTTTTTAGCAACCAAATCATACACAAGCACTGCCCATTGCAGCTGCCTTAAAAAAAGTCCCCAAAACTCAATTCATGACAATGGTGAAAAGCAGGTGTGTCAGTACAAATTGGAATCATCAAATGGATTAGAAATTAGAAAGCGTCCCTAATACAAAGCCACACACTCACAAACACAAGTTGTAATGAGGAAGCTGGCGGAAATAGGAAAACACTAATCAGATGAGGACCTGTCTCTGGAAACACCAATGAGATTCCATAGACAACATGACTGCAATATACACAGCAGTTCCACGCAATCCGTGCATAGATAAATGTGTAGAGTAGACTGGACTTTACCTTCCATTATGATAAGCTACTTAAAGCCTCCTTTAATTAGGAAAATTCAGCTCTTAAAACACAGTTGCCCAAATGTCACCAAAACACATCAAAGAACCACATATTGAAGAGCATTAAGACATCTGAAAAATGATGATTTATTAAAACCTGTTTACTGCTGCCTCTTTAGAAACCCATAAGGTTACACCACAGAAGAAGAAGCAGGAAGTTTGGCATTTCTAATTAAAGAGTGCATCTGCAACGTAAGTGGATTTCTCTTTCAATATGAAAACATCTTGGTAATATCCTTCTGTTTTAAACTGCAGGACTCCTAAAGGAAGGCTTGTGGTATTATATATGATTCTGTTCCTCTATTTCCTTAGGTATTTGTCCTGCAACAGGAAGGAACTGTAGCTCACCGTTCCACATGTAAATCCCTTAATTACTGACTCTCTGAAACATAAATCACCATTTACTGTAGTGACATGAGTCATACTTGAAACAGAGAATGCTTGCTAGAGACAAGGATTCAGTTATGTTGTGTCAACAGAGGCGATGTCTTTAAAGAAAAGCACAATCCAAATATACTGTACTCACTATATTACCAGTTTATTTTGTCTGAACTAAGTGCACTCATACAAATTAGTGTTATCCCCCCCCCAAAAGGGATTTGTCATAACAAATAATACAAACTTTTGAACTCTTTTATATGTTTCAATATTTTGAAAATCGAATTTAAAAATACCTGTGAGATACCACAGTGGACAAATGGACATACTGCATTTTAGACCATCAAGAATATAGATTTATGCAGGAGGAAGGAAGGTTTACCCTGGCTCTTCAACTCTACCTGAAAACTGTATTGCCCCTTCTTTCACTGGCTTGTCACTCAGCAGTACTACCACAGGGTATATCCTCTAGACAGTGCCGGATTTATGTATAGGCTAAGTAGGCTGAAGACTAGGGCCTCTAAATCTAGGGGGCCTCCACAGCCCTGCCCCCCCCCAGCGGGCAGTCTCCCCTCTCCCAAAATTGCAAACCTAAGACTTCATGTGAGAGCAGGGGCCAGCAACTCGGGGCCAGCAACTATGAGACTCAGGGCCAGCCAGTGGGGCCCAATTTGAAACTCTGGGGTGCAACTTGAAATTTTTTTGTGGGGCCCAGTTCACAGCCAAAATCTGCAGAATCTTAGAGATATAAATAAAATCCATCTAGATTGCTCTGGTGCGAGGGGCCCCCTTAGGAGCAGCCCGCAGGGCCCAATTTGGCCAAATTGCTCCAAATGCCTTAAGGCCAGCCCTGATGATACTGTGCAGGGGTTGGAGAGAATTTCTGATGAACCAAAGGTCTGTTGGAGCAAATTTCTGATAAACCGTGACAAAATGAGCTCATAAAACGTGGCCAGGAGAAAACGATCAATAATTTTCCTGTCAACTCCAGCAGAATCCAACAATTGCAGGGTGGCTGCAGTGGACAGCACTGTTAGTGGCAGGAAAAGAAAAAGCTACTCTATGGGCCAGGCCACGTTTGCCATTGCCAACTCCCAGTGTTAATCCCCTGCCCCGCAGACAGGAGGTGTACAGAGCAGAAACACCCCCATTATGCTGGAATTGTTAGATGAGAAATTATAGTTAATTATTAACCTATGTTTTTGTATCATTTTCAAGCCTCCTAAACGCATGTGTCTTGGAGAAAATTGTTTTGAATCCTTTTGGCAATTTTGGGAGTTTGTAAACTTTTGAAAATGTTTAGAATGGAAAATGATGTCCTATAGGGTTGGCTTGTTGGATATGACAGAATAAACTCCATCGTGTGTTTGCTTTAATTTAGGTTGTTTAGTTAAGTTAAAATGGCCACCCACCCTGGGAAGTTGAGCAAAACTCCAGGGTAGGCCTACAAATCCCAGATGCCTCTATGGCCAAAAAGTGTGGGAAAGCCAGGGGGCGGAGTCAGAAGATCTAAATGTTCCAGCCAGCCTGGGAGCGGGGAAGTCGTCCTGCAACCCTCAGAGAGGCCAGGAGGCTCTTGCTGTAGATGCCCACAGGCAGAGAGAGGCCTTGGGGATCAGGGAAGGCAGCAGTGGGAAGGGATCCTAGGAGGGAACCAGAACTACCTGTAGAAGGCAGGAGGCCAAGCTGCAGGTTGGTAACCGAACCTCATCCCAAGGGAAAATAAGAATAGGGATCAGTTCAGGGACAGAGGAACTGCGTTTTGTCTTATTTTATTTGTGCCCAGTGGTGTTTTCCTTTCTGTGCTTGATTTAAAGTGCCTTTTTGTGTTTAAAATCCTGTTACTTGTAAATAGTCAATAAAATCTTTGTTCTTTGTTTAAAACCCCAATCTGGTGCTCTGACCACGGAGTCTCCCCCGCTCTGCCTGCTACCAGTGCCTTAAGAAAAGTCCTGGGAGGGGAAAAGCCCAAAAATGTGCAGGTCCCAAAATGAATTCTGTAAACCTTCAGCAGCAACCATCTATACCTTGTGCCAGTAGCCACTGATGGACCTCTGATCCATGTGTTTATCCAGTTGAAGACTAATTTTAATTTTTAGATTCTAATCTGAGCATGAGTAAAAGATTTGAAAGTGGTGCTAGCAAGCACAAGAGACAGAGACTTGAAAATGCTATGGTAATGAAGTTAAGACCAATCACTGCTTTTGTGCATCAACCACTCATTGAAGCAACAAGAGCCAGCAGTGAAGCTATCCAGCTTGAGCCAACTACTAGCATGCAACCAGACAAAAATCTCCCCGAAAGAGAAACAGCGAAGCAGGATATGGAACAGCAAGCTGATTATGAGGAAGCAGCCATGATGCTCGCTCAAACTGAAAATATAGAACTAATTCAAGAGTCACTTACTGGACAGGGAAAGGCTAAAGAAGAGCCACAAGAAAATAATGTAAATAGTCAGATTTTGCAGTTCACACCTGGTAAGATAGGCCAAGTCCAAGGTGTTCTAGATGCAGATAAAGATAATGCCAAACATAGATCTACTGTAACAGATGTTGGGTTGTGGTCAGAATTATCACATGAGGAAGTATCCTATTGGGTAGAGAGGGGTTCCTCTCAAGTTCTGCATCATTGTGGACCATTTTCAAATTCCAAGCGAGTGTACAAAAAGCAGTCCAGGTTTTGCACAAAAGTTCTTTTTTATTCAACAAAAGCAAATGGGGAAACATATAGCCGAGAGTGGCTTGTATATTCTCCCTCAAAAGGCCGAATGTATTGCTTTGTTTGTAAACTCTTTCCAAACCTTGCATCTTCTTCCACAGCTTTAGCTACTGAAGGGTTTGATGACTGGCAAAAACCCCATCTTATCCAAACTCATGAAAACTCAGAGAAGCATAGGAGTGCCGTGTTGGCCTACCTAACAAGGAAGCAAGGGCAAACATTAACTTTCAAGCTAGAGGAACAAATAAAAGCAGAACAGCAGTACTGGCGGCATGTCATAGAGAGAATTATTGCTGTAATATGCACTCTTGTAGAATGAGGCTTACCATTCAGAGGAGACAATGAACACTTTGGATCTCCAAATAATGGCATTTATCTTGGTCTAGTGGCAAAATTTGATCCATTTTTACTTGCTCATATCAATCAGTATGGACATTCTGGATCAGGCAATCCCTCTTATTTGTCAAAAACTATATGTGAGGAAGTTATTCAACTCATGGCAAAAAAAGTTAAGGATGCAATTCTGGCTGATGTGAGAAAGGCTGGATTTTTCAGCTTTTCAGTAGATTCCACTCCTGACATTTCACATACTGATCAGTTGACTTTAATTATCAGATATGTATCACCTGAAGATGGTTTGCCAACTGAGAGATTTGTAACTTTCCTTGAGCTAAAAGACCACTCAGGAGAAAGCATGGCTGATTTATCGTTCAACTATTTCACTACTGAGCTTGAAATTGACTTTAGAAAATGCCGCAGGCAGTCTTATGACAACGCTGTCAACATGGCTGGTAAGTACAACGGTATACAGCAAAAAATCATAGAAAAAACCCAATTTGCAAGATTTATTCCATGCGCAGGTCACTCTTTAAATCTGGTGGGCCATTCAGCTGTGGATTGCTGCCTTGATGCAGTGAACTGTTTTGGTATTATCAATGAAATTTATACCTTCTTTTCATTCTCCACAAAGAGATGGGCAGTTCTAAAATCATTTTTGCCACCTCAATCTAAACTGCCTAAATATTTGTCAGACACTAGGTGGGGCGCACATGCAAAAGCCACAGAAGCTGTTTTGGAAAGTTACGGTGTTATCACTGATGCCCTCAGTCATTTGTACTCTGATGTTAATGGGAAGGGGGAGACCAGGCTTCAAGCTAACAATCTTTTGCAGAAAATGGAAGAACTGGAATTTGTGTTTATGCTGCATTTTTGGACCTGTGTGCTAGGTCATTTTCACAAGGTCAGCAAGGCCCTTCAGAAATCAGACCTGTTATCGAGTTCTTGTGCAAGTTTGTACAGTTCACTTCTGGGTTTTTTAAGGAAAATTAGAGAAGATTTTGATGAGCTTGAGAAACAAGCAAAAGCCCCCTTGCCAAATGTTAACTACAAAACAAGGAGACAAAGAGTAAGGGAACGGCAAAGAAATGACAAAACTGCACCTGATGCCTTAGATGCACTTTTTGGGATCGAACAAACAATAAGCTCCTCAAACAGACAGCATCCCCACTAATGCAAAAGGGATCCCCAATTCTCCACCAATTCTCCTCCTCCAAGGCTGTCCTCCAAGCCACATCCCATGCTCTTTAAAAATAGTTTTTAAGGGGCAGCAGGAAAATTAAAGCAGTGAGGCCCCAGTCTATGAATGGAATTCTGCTTGCAATTCAATAGACCCAAGCCATTGCTTTTGTCTGAATAAAAATATTTTGAGTCAAGAAATCATTTCAGAATTCAGGCTACATTGTTACTGTCTGTCAAAGTCCCACTTTAGCAGTTGGTGTAGAAGAACAGGCCCTTTGTTTAGTGAGTGCCTACTGAAAGTACAATGCAAGAAGTAATCCTTACTGAGCATGGTTGGAGAAATCATAGGGACTTAGCAAGTGAACGGATAAATCTTTGATCCTGGTCTAGACAAATTTTAATCTTTCTTTTCAGCTCATGAAAGGCAAACTTCTAATATTGACTTGCCTAGATGTTTCATTTTTAAAAATACTTTAAGCATGATCAGTCTTAAACACAACAAACTTAGAAGCAAAAAAAAGTTCAACAGCCTTCAAGTAAACAACATTTCAATAAAGACGTCAGTAAACAGTTCTGCAGGGATTACTGGAAATTGGCCCCCTGTACCAGTGAGCACACTGATAACTTGCAAAACATAAATCCACAGAAGTTATTTTTATTCTAAAAATAAGGCGGCTTCACACATTAAATGTCATATAAAAGGAAGGAACAGCTTCTTCTACAAAGCATGCTTCCCGTGGTTTTACAGGGAATTTTAGCATGTAGTTTTAACATAACTTGAATAAAACCAGCAGAAACGAATTTGTTAAGGTCAGAATCTTACATTTGGTCAATTGAAAGAGAATGCTGCGGCTTCCATCTCATACTAAGATGCTGGAAGCGGCAAATTACTGCGTTCAGTATTAAGAGTGCTAGAAAAGGAAACATGGGCTAGGCAAATAAGAGGACGGATGTATCAGTAAGCAATTTAGACAACTTATCCAAAGTGGAAGAGAGATCCTAAATTAAACAGCAGCATTGAAAACCCAACCTTAAGTCTGTCCCCAGTGCACGGTGGTTGAGAAATTTCCATCCTGCACACAAGAGTGGAAGGCTGCAGACAAGGTCACTGTTGTAACAGTCTAGCAATTTGTGGTTTATGTAAATGGCTAGGTTATATACAGTTCAGTGATTCCCGTGCTGGAATCATGTCAAGACAATCCATGCAGGTGTCTTTGTCTTTGCCCACTGCTGCACCAGAAAGACTTACAAGCATTTCTGCTACTTTGTGCTTACTTAAGTGTACAGAAATGAACAGAAAAGCAGCATCAAACTAGCTGATAGAAATGTTGCACATACTATCAATAGAGCTGCTTAACATTGGAATTATAACTCTTGAAAAGAGCATTGAATGGTTGGCGTGAGACATCCATAGCATTCTGAAAATAATCTAGCAGAAGTGGGGGTCCAACTAGGCTGACTTCTTTCACCTCTTTCTGCAGTTATTTAGCCTGGGCAGGAACAGAGAAGTGAGCCCTTGGACATGAGCAAATAGCCCGTTTCTCACCATCTGGGGTCTGCAAGAGTCAGCTTGGAAGATCTGGACCAGTCAAGATTTGTTTGTTTTTTGTTGGGCTGTTTTTATAATTCAGAAATTGTTTTCTTGTTTGTAAGCCAATTTGAGTACTGGCACAGAGAAAAGTGGTCTATGCATACATGCATAGCCAGATCTATTCTTCCATCTCAACCAAACTGGGAGCAGCAACATCTCTCCCAGTGCTTTGAAACCATAGTTGACTGGATGATAACCTGAAACAGAATCATAAACAAAGCAGAATTTGTAATACAAGGAGGATAGTTGAAGGGGGGGCATTGGATTGCCTATAATTGATGTGGTACTCCTGCTTCTAAAGAATCAGGTATACATTTTGGGATTCTTTGAGATCTTGAGCTGTTTTCAAAAGCTCAAGCAACAACTGCTTCCAGAATGGCATTTTAGCAACAAAACAATTTGTAAACTGAAAGAAGTCCGGGAGAACAAAGATCTAACCACTTGTATCTAAACGTTTGTAATGCCAAGGATCGCTATAATCAGCACTCATACATAGGGCTGGCCATTACGAGCATTTGGAGATTTAATTAACTAGTAGAGAAAGTGGCTTTATGCCTTTTCACAGGGCTGGAAAGACAAGTACATATCCAGCCATTCTGAAAAAAACTGAACTGGCTTCTTAATATGGCTGTTTTTAAATGACAAACTCTGTCATTTGTGAGCAAAACAAAACCAATGGGGAGGACCTTTGGGAATATTCCAATGGCACAGGTGTAAAAAGTTTTGTGTGCGTCTGAATAATTCTCATATTAATTTATTTTTGAACAGTTACTTGGTCCCATAGGAACCTACTTGTCCACTCTAGTCATCTTTGTAGGCCCAGCTTCAGGTGCCCCTGCCATCTGGGGCTAGACAGGTAGCAATCAGAGAAAGCATTTTCAGTTGCAGAGCCACAACTTTGGAACTCCATCCCTGGAAAGATGAACCTGTCTCCTTCTACTGTTGCCTTCCATCAGGAGGTGGACATTTTTGTTTGGTTTGGTGCAACCCTAGTAACTTTTATCAGCCCTCCTCCCTTAATGTGTTTGTTTATATGTTTTTACTAGCTTAACACTCGTGCTTCACTACGGTATTTAACTACTTTAAATCAAGTTATAATGTAACATTTTTTGGTTTGTGGGGTTTTTTTAAAGTTGGTTTTGTAGTATAATAGCATAGTACCCGAGCTTCACAAAGGTGTTTGAATAAAGCGAAGCGTGTTGATGCCGAAAACCGATGAAGTGAATTTCGAAATGTAACGTTTATTGAAGAGATTTTAAAAGGAAAAGATTGTAGTGCAATAAATAAAGTGAAAAATACGTACAACTGGGTTTTTTTTGTACTGAAGGCTGTGAGAGGTGTGAGGTGGAGTTGGACTGAGGGAGGGGTGGGCACTTCAGCAGGTTCATGTGAGAGGTTCACATCAAAACAGCCCCTAGAAAGGTAGTGCACCATCTCCCCATGAACATTTAAAAACTCAGTTGCCATATGGACTTTTATATAAAATCCCTAGGAGTCTTTCTTCAACTGTCTGCAGTTTCCTGGACTTGATTTTTACTTCAGAATATGAGAGTTCCACAGTTGACCAAACAGAGCGGGGTGGGGGAGTGCAAGCAGGCAGGAGCCTGCCAGCCACACAGGAAAGCCAGGTCCCACAGGGAGCTTGGCAACCCTAGTTAACTTTTAGGGGAAGACCGGGAGGTGCATTTTACCTCAGGACACATTCAATGACTCCCAATAGCAACTACATACTGTTTAGAATGTGAAGGGTGAGGACCAATCAGGCCATATACGCAAATGACCTCTGTGTTCCAAATGTCTTGGGGGGGGGGAGAGGTGTGGAATGTGAGCCCCAATCAGCCCACATATGCAAATGACCTTGAAAGGCTGGCCCAATCAGGGAAGACTGGCCGAGCTGGCAGTGGGTGGGGGCGCAGCAGACAGCAGCATGCCAGCCACATAGGGAAGCTGTAACCCTTTTGGAAAACACATTTTACCCCTTTTTACCCCCTTAGGGGGAAAATTTCTTTAAATCCTTTCTTACTAGATGTTTATATCATGAAGAGAATGTTCTCCCCAAATTCCATGTTTCTAGGTCCAAGGGTTTGGGCTGGGCGTTGATGAGTCAGTCAGGACATTTGTTTTTATATATATAGATTGAACTGTTTATTTATATATACTTTATTTTAAATGCTTTTTTCATGTTGAAACGTTTTGATGTTTGCTGCCTTGGGAAACCTATTTGGGTAGCATAGTAATGTTTTAAATATATTGTCTTACAGGAGCATAAAATGATTATGTGCATGGATATTTTTTGCAATTCAAGCCTGGCTCTGACTCTCCCTCCAAGTCTTTAAACGTTAATGTTGAAACATCACTGTTAAGTGAATGGAGTGTTTTCGACATGTCAAGTCCAATTTCCACTTTCTTCGACGTCCAAAATACTTTTTGTCTACAGCTTCAATTTTTTAAAAAATTATTATTTGCCTGCATACATTTCTCTTTCACACACACAAGGTGGGACGACTACAGTAAAAGCAAAGCATCTAAAAAAGACCTACCAGGCATCTGGGCTGAGTTTGGATGACCGCATAATTGGGTTGACCGCATAATTGGGCACAGATATAATACACATGCCATATGGAATTCCTCTCTCCCTGGTCTCTCTCTCATTTAAAAAATCCTAATACATATCCATCCACATATTAAACAAGTCAATCATTGCTTTATTTTTGCATGCTTCAAGATGAATCTAGTCACTTAAGTATATAAGAGAAGTACAGCCACCTTCACCTGATTCCATTCCTTCTGAAGATTCTGAAGTTGCCATTTTTCCATTACTCTGCACTGCATCTTTGGCAGCTGGAGCCACTACTCTGGTGATGGGGTCAAGGGCCATGCTCTAAATCTTCACATGCCAAGATGCATAACATCAAGTCGAATGCTCAGAAGAAGGAACTACTGATGCAGAAGGTCACTAATTGCCAGTTTCTCTGTGTTACAAGAGGTCTGGAAAGAAAACAACATAAGAGACACTGGAGAGCAGGACACATCCTGACCCTTTAATTAGCAAGGGATTACACATAGAAGGCAGAGGCAGTCAAACGTTAAACAGAAAACACTTTTCATGAAACTTGATGAATTGCATATGTAAGTACATTTCCTAGGCAGCACCAAATGAAACTTTCAGAAACAAGATGCACAATATAGGAGGTTTGTGGTACGCAGAACTATAGAAAATGTGACAATTCAAAAAAAAATTAACCATGTTAAGTACCATGTTAAACAGGTACACTCTACTTAATTCTAAAGGTTTATCAGTTTATCTAATTGTCAACATGGCCATATCTATGGATACTTAAATCTGGTGACTGAAGCCATGAACAGATAAGACAGATCTTTCTACAAACCTGAAAAAATTCCCAGCTTTGCAGAAAAATCTGAAATCTAAAACACACACACACACACACTGGGTGGTTAACCGCTCCCCATGATGCAAGCAGCACCTGTAACTTTAAGGAACAAATGCCCTCAGTGGCTGTTGCTAGGCAACCACAACAGTACTGCCAGCCTTTCTGTCAGTAAAAGTCGGGGGGGGGCAGGAGCCTTTCCAGGGCTGTTTTGGCCTTTGAGGGTCAGAGGTCATCACCAGCCACCAGGCGACTTGCTTATATGTGATTTGAATAACTCATCCAGGCTCAGCTGTTCACTAACATTCAACAGCATCCATTCCAAGATATCCAGTGAAAAGTAGTGGTTAAAGTTTCAGACTAGGATCTGGGATACCCAAATTCAAATCCCCATTCCGCCAGGAAAACTCACTAGCTAACCTTGGGCCAGTTGCCAGGGCCATATTATTCATAAGGCTGACTAGGCTGAAGCCTAGGGGTCCCGCAGGGAGTAAGGGCCCGTCAATTTTTTTTGCACCCCCACATAAATTACAATTAATTGATTCTCGAATATAACCTCTATTAATAATTAACTGCTTTCTTACTGAAGTGAAACAAATTTTCTTATATTAAAACAATTATCCATAAATTATATTGAACAATTATACCCACAAAATGTGCTTTCCTGAAAAGTTCTTCTCGTGCAATAAAAATATTTTAAAAATTGTGAATAGAATTCTTCCGGAGACCTTCAAAATGGATATAGGGCTATGTACTATGGTGGTACTTACTGTATCAGGGTCAGGCTGTCAGCTGTAGTGGGGTGCAAGACTGAAGTGCCAGAGGGAGCCCGAAATATCTGAAAGCCTAGGGGCCCGGCCATGGGTTAATAAGGCCCTGCCAGTCACACACACACAGCTTACTTCACAAGATTGCTGTGAGGATAAAATGGAACAGAGGAGAATGGAATATTTTATTCACTTACTGCGAAGCTTCCTTTCTCAGTGGTCCAAGAGTGGGGCAGTCAGCTCCTCCTCCTCCCCTTGCACAGGGTCAGACGAAACTTGTGATCCCAGAGCAGGAGGGGCTCCCCAGACTCATCAGCTCTTTTTCAAGCCCCAATTTTACCCCCTGGATGTACTCTCCATTCTCACCATTCCCTGTTCCACATAACTAGAAAAACAGGGTTAACATACCTGTAACTTATGTTCATCGAGTTCTTCTGTGCTGACACACAGAAGTTCTCTCCGGCGGCTGGCCTGCGCCTGCGCAGTCCCCATGTGTGGAGGCACAGAAGAACGAAGATGAACTGGCATATTAACTGCAAACATAACAACAACCCCTGGATACAACTCATCAAACTTTTTTTTAAAACTAGTACAGGGTGGGTTCTGGACTGCCCCACTCTTGGACCACCAAGAAAGGAAGCTTCACGGTAAGTGAATAAAATCTTCCATTCTCCTGTGGTCCCAGAGTGGGGCAATCGTAACACGTGGGACATATGTCTAGCAGTGTACCTTTGGGTGGGTATTCTAGATCCTATGCGTTCAGGACTTTCTGCAAAACCCTTCTACCAAAGGCTGCCTCTGCAGAAGCCATTTGATACATTCTGTAATGTTTTGTGAAAGTATGAATGGACTTCCACATCGCAGCTCTGCATATTTTTTCTAAAGATGGAAAAGATCTATACGCTGCTGAGGTGGCCGTTCCTCTTAGGGAGTGTGCCGTAATCCCTGCAGGTAATAATATCTTTCTGGTCTTATATGCTAAAATGATACATTCCCTGATCCATCTACTTATTGTGGTGGATGTCACTTTCCCCCCATGGAGCTCTTCCTAAAAGAAACAAATATGTTCTCCACTTTCCTCACCTGTTTGGTTCTCTCTATATAATAGCTCAAAGCCCTTCTTACATCTAGCTTCTGCCACTCTTGTTCCTTCTCATGTTTAGGATTAGAGCAGAAGGAAGGAAACACTATATCTTCTTCCCTGTGGAAGAGAGAGTTAACTTTGGGTATAAAGGCAGGATCTATCCTTAGCATACCTTGTCATTATGAAAAATGCATAATTCTCTGTTCTTGAACTTCTGATCCTTCTTCTGATCCACTTTTTTCTTACCTGTATCCTCCACAAGGTATTTGTCTAGTGCGTCTTGAAACAGTTTGGTACCCTCAAAAGGTATCACTGACACTTTGTTTCATGCAGGGAGATCCACGTCCCAGTTCCTCAGCCACGTGTTGCACCTTGCCATGACACTGAATCCCATAGCCCTGGATGACATCTGAAATGAGTCCAGGGTTGTGTCCACAGTGAAGGCTGCTGCTAAGGCTATCTTTTTAACTTCATTCTTGATTTCCTTTGGAACTTCTCTGCCCACAGCCACAAGGTCTGAGGTCCAGGTCTGGCAAAAAGGGAACTGATTGCTGAGGACCTCAGTGACACCGTTGATGCTTCAAAATTCCTACACAGTGCCTGCTCTTCTTGTCAAAGGGGTCCTTTGGCATGACTTCCGCATCCATAGGTAAGAGCCATAGGTTGTTGCCAGGCTGGTAACTGGGTCATCTACTATGGGAAGCTTAATCTTTTTAGTTGCATCAGGTGTTAGAAAGTAGAACTTGCTGAATACAGATTGATATAGCTTTGGTTTGGCTGGATTATCCCATTCTGCCTTAAGAATGTTGTGTAAAATGGCTGGAAGTGGCACACCTGTTTGTTTAGGACCCATCTTAGGGAGTGCCCGTTCTAATCCTTGAGGATAGGATTAACTTGACTCCTCTTTTCCCGTGGTCGTCTGGGCTATTTCTAGTGTCCTCAGAACCTTTGCAAGCCACTTCGGGTACGCTTCTGGAGGAAAGTCTAGTTTGAATTTGTCCTACTTCTTCCTCCTCTTCCTCTGAAAGTTCCCCTTCCTCGCTTTCTGAGGACTGATGGGATGAGCTTGAACCCCACTGGGACTCCTCTGAGTTGCTGGAGGCCCTGTCTGTGCGCTTCTCCAATCTTCTCTTTTTTGGCTTAATATGGGTAGCAGTTTTAGCAGGTCTTTTCCCTTTAGATGAACCTGCTGGCTGTTTGATTTTCTTTTGAGACATTGTGTGCCCTCCAAGATCTTTCACAGCACTCATAATTCCTTCTTTAATCTCCAGCATCAGCCATGCCAAGATATTAGCTTTAGCCTCTTGTCCAGAGAAACCAGGGTCCTGATTCTAATGGCTATCCCCCAGGACAGACAGAGTGGACATTGGAGAGTTTGGGGACTCCATACCACTAAGTAATGTCTCAGTAGCCTTGTGCTCTGAGTGGCCTGCCTTTTCCATCATTCCTGCCAAAAACTCTTCCCGCCTAAAGCGAAAGTGAGTGAGGTGAACATTACAGGGCAGTCAGGCTGTTGGCCCAGAACAAGCACCCCCTTACTACAGAATACAGCCGTATTTGGCAATGTTTAACTGGGACAAGGCGGTGGCCCCCATTTTGCGGGATGTCGTCTTCCTACTCACTGCGTCGGTGCATCTGGAGAGGCCATCGCCACAGCGTTCCTGCACACGTTCCCTGTGGCCTCGGCAGTAGCCAGGTCCTAGTTCTCTAGGAACATCGGCTCTGCGGCTCACTAGTGCAGCCCTTGCCACTCTTGTACTGTTGGAGTGGGGGGGGGAAGGAACACATCCTTTTCACCAGCGAGCCCCACGCCTGTTTCCCTGCTTTGAGGCTTCTTTAAGGATTGCTGCTCCAAGGAGCAAAAAGTCCATGTTCCTGCTGAGCAGGGCCGGAAAAGAATGACAAGTCTGGGGAGCCCCTCCTGCTCTGGGATCGCAAGTTTCATCTGACCCTGTGCAAGAGGAGGAGGAGGAGCTACCATGTGTTACGACTGCCCCACTCTGGGACCACAGGAGAACGATGTAAATTGCTTTGGGTTCCCACTGTGGAGAAAGATGAGGTATCAATTAAGTAAACAAATACAAAATATAGCTGAAGATGGGAGGCAGATAAAATGTAGGTAGGTAGGGTTGGTGGATCGGTGGGAAGTAAAGAAGGAAGCAAGAAAAGCTAAGAATGTGAGGGCTGCCAGAAGGAAAGAGTATGAGAATGAGGATAAAGGGGAAAGTGAGGTTCCCTGCACAAGTACATGCAGGTTTCTCACTGTGCAACTGAACCTGATCTAGTTGGCATCACTCAACTGAGCCTAGATCAACCAAGAACATGCAACTGGGCACGGCATGATGATTAGTATTGCCAGAGTCTTCCCAGGGAGAATCTGTGGGGGATAGAGTTGAAGACCAGATGATGATTGTTTGGCCAGTGGGTGGGATGGAGAGAAAGGAAGCAGAAACGGGAAAGAAGCTATAGAAGCTTTCAGGGAAGAAAAAAGGGAAATGGTGAAGGAAGGCAAAATGAGATGCCCCCTTCAGTCCTTGTAGGTCCCCTGCACTTGTATAACAAAATTTCCATCTGAAGAACAATCTGAAGAAGTGAGCTGTGGCTCATAAAAGCTCATACCCTACCATAAATTTTGTTAGTCTTATAGGTGCTACTGGACTCTTGCTATTTTCTACTGCAACAAAATTTCCAGAATCAGTACAGATTTAAAAATTGTGAGATCTTTTGTTCTCAAACCCCTGAGCCATCATTGCCTTCCACATATATGTCTTTTCATGAGATATTTTATGTTCTAGTTTCATGCTCAAGGCTTATGATGTTTCCTCATATAAAATGCTAAGGTCCTGGTGATGTCCAACATTAAACACTGGCTGCTTCCACACACATTGGATAATCCACTTTCAATACTCTTTAGTGAACATTTGGAACTGCTTTTCCATGTGTGGAACAAAAAATGCACTTCCAAAGGATTGCTAAAGTGCATTGAAAGTGCATTATTCAATGTGTGTGGAAATGGCCACTGTCAGCACTGGCTAGCTGCCTTGTACATGTATAGTATATCTGGCATGAACCATAGAGTTGGAAGGTATCTCCAAGGTCATTTAGTCCAACCCTCTGCATAATACAGGAAATTCACAACTACCCCCCCACCCAACCCCAGTGACCATAGTTTCATGTCCAGAAGATGGCAAAACACCTCCAGGATCCCTAGCCAAACTGGCCTGGCAAAAATTGCTTCCTGACCCCAAAGTGGTGATTGGCATTATCCTGGGCATGTAAGAAGAGGCCACAAGAACTAAGCACTGATACCACCATACATATCAAAAGGATGCTTTGTTTGTTTGTAATCATGTAATGGAAGGGGTATAGTCAGAAGTGGCACCGAATACTTTTAACTTTAACAACTGCTCCTCCATCAGACACCTAGGAGAGAAGTGAGACACCATTACCCCTTCCCTATTTCTTGTGTTATCACTTGCCAAAGAACGCCCATCGGAAGGCCAACCAGAAGCAGTGAATGACTTACACCACTCCTGGCCCTTCCCAAATCCGGACAGGAAGTGAAAGATCAACCCCAATCCCTGCCACTCTCCTGGCATGTGCAGAGAAAGAGGGAGGAGGTGTCAGTGGCCGTTAAAAATAATGGCTGGCTACTAAGACAAAACATAACATGTGGACTCCTGCTAATTCACGTGGAAAGCAGCTAAGCTATTTTAGTATTTTAAGCAAGACCTCTGAATACTTAGTAGGACAATTTTACTATTTTTCGTCCAATGCTGTACATTTTGTTGGCAAGGACAAAACTGTAAATCTTACAGGAAAGCCGATAAAGGAAAAAGCACAGCAGGATTCCGTTCCCCTAGGCCGATGATTTCAACACAATTTAGTTTATAGTTAACTCACAGCATGAATTCTGTAATGTCCTTTATCATCTACAAAGCTGTTTCCTCATTGCTCATTATCATTATCCATAATAAGACAAGAAAATATGTTTTCATGCAAAAACTGGGAGGGAAAAAATTGCACAGTGGCACGCATGAAGCAAAATATGACTTCTTCGATCCACTCTCTTTACATCTGCACTAGACTCAGGGGGAGCTGATAAAACCATAAGTACAACTATAAGCATGTAAGTGAAGGACATGTGCCTTATTTATTTTTAATGGGATTTATATCACCCATGTCTACAAAAGTACTCAGGGTAGCTAATCTGATTAGAAATGTAATACAGTGAAGTTTAAACCATATACCAGCAATTTAAAAGCAACTGTATGAACAAGTAACTAAATCAACAGCAGCAACAACCACCAAAACAAAGAAATTACCCAAAATGTAGAACTTTTCAGACATAACACAATAGCATTTTTTACTATAAAAAATCCAGCAATAGTAAAAACCAAAGTCAATTAAACTACAAAATTAAAGCCTGGCCTGTAAACAATTCACTGGGTTGGGAGGGAGAAGGAAAGAGAGTTAAAGCTCCCTTCCAAAGGCTCTCAAAAATAAATGTTCCAACAGACTTCCAGCAGGACAGTAATGGGAAGAAACTTAGGTAAGTGGGGGGGGGGGAGAGAGGAGATTTTAACATTGATGGCACAGAAGGTCCTCTTTGGGGTGGCTATCATGGCCTCGGGGAAGGTTAGCACACAAGGCTAGTAATACACAAGGGTCACAGGCAGCCAGCCAAAAACAAGCAGAGCAGGAACTGACCAGCCCACTAGAGCTGCAGCCTAGACATCTCTCCAATAGGCAGGAAGGGCCTGAAGAACTGGAACCTGGCAAGAGAGGGCTGTCCAGAAAGTCACAATCTGGTTTTATTCATGTTGAAGACGCAGAGATGGGAGATAACCTGAAGGATTATAGATGATAGCTCCACCCTTCCTGTAGCCAGATTTAGGTTCTTGATCCATGCAGTAAATTCCATTTAAACAGCCTAGATGCCACATTGTGCACCAGCTGAAGGTTCTCAAATGTTTTTAAAGACATGTAGTGCATTGTTTTGGCAATGTTTCATTTCTGTACCCAGATTTATGCTTGTTTTCAAATTTCTGCAAAATGTACTCTATTGAATTGTTCATTAAATGTTCTAGTTGTTGAGCATATTAACTTGTGCTGTGTAATCTGCTGAGTCGTAGTAGTAGTAGTAGTAGTAGTAGTAGTAGTAGTAGTAGTAGTAGTAGTAGTAACAACAACAACATTATTTGATTATATACCGCCCTTCAGGACAACTTAATGCCCACTCAGAGTGGTTTGCAAAGTATGTTATTATCATCCCCACTACAAACACCCTGTGAGGTGGGTGGGGCTGAGAGAGCTCCTAGAAGCTGTGACTGACCCAAGGTCACCCCAGCTGGCTTCAAGTGGAAGAGTGGGGAATCAAATCCAGTTCTCCATATTAGAGTCCTGAGCTCTTAACCACTACACCAAACTGGACTATAAATTAAAAAATAAATAGCAGTAATCTAATCTTGGTATTATGAAGGCACAGGTAACCACAGTCTGGACCACAGTTTCAGGATTGCTGCAACTGGTAAAGCAACTTAAGTTAGAAAAGACACTCCTGGCTACCTCTGCTTACCATTTCTCAAACAGCAGGACAGGTTTCAGGAGTATTCTCAAACTGCCAACTAGTTCCTTCAAGGGATACACTGTCTAGCATACACTGAAACCCTGCTCCTGTTTGGGCTTTACCTCCAACCAACAGCTCCTTCAACTTGTCTCAACTCAGCCAAGGGCACTGGGAGCAAATCAAAGCTTGCCCCAATGCTGCTCATTTGTTTTATCTCACCAAGTTTTAGCTGAAGCTCGATTATGGAACAGGATAAGATGATAACAGCTAAGACAGTATGCATTTGTGCAGTAACATCATGTCTGCCTTGATATTTTTCTGTTTATACTTAATCAGCTTGTGTGATACCATATCTTTTTTTGCATTCCCAAGTCACCCCGATCAGTGGTCACCTCAATTTAAAGGGAACTGTAGTTTAAAAATAGTCAAGGAACATAAAGACTATTCTGGTGGGATTGCACAAGAGAAAACCTATCAGTCAGGCAAAGAAAATGTAGAACATAATAAACAGGAACACCTTTCTCCTTTACATATACATGCCCCAAACATGGAGAATTCACTATCATTTTGTTGTCTGTAAAAGCAATTCTTGCACAAATGCAATTTCAAACAAACACAAAGCTATGATGTTATAGAACAGATCCCCTTTAGAGGAATCTAAAATAAAGAACATTTGTTGAAAGTATCATATTGGGATATTTCGCTGGTTCTGGATATTTAAAACAAAGTGAATATCTGCCTTGGCTCCCATCAGATTCCACAGCAGTGGCCCCCACCGGGGAGACCTCTTCCAGCCTTGGAGGGCTATGTGAGTCTCAGAATGGATGGAAGAAGAGAAGGTTATGGCCACCCAGGTCTTTCTCTCTATGCCTGGAGTACAGGACCTTTCTGTCTCTCCTTGCTTGGGTCAAAGGTCTCCTGCGCACTCTCTCCTTGTTCAGAGGCCTGGGCCTTCCTCTCTGGGGCTCAGCTCTCCCCAGCTATTTGAAGGCTTCCTCTGGTCAACCACTGGACTCCCTTAGCAACCCCCACCCAGGGAAGAGTCCCCTACTCAGTGCACCAATGGGGGCCTGGACTTATCCCTCTCCTCCCAGGCCCCTTTCCTTGAGGCATCATCAGGTGGGGCCCACTGACTGGGAGCCATTCTGGCCCAGTTCTGAAACGCAGTCGGCATAATTGCTGGCACCAGTAGTTTCCCTTGGTCTGGCCCCTTCAGGGCTGCTGCCTTTTCTACCTCCTTCCATGATGGCCGTGTCCAGCGCGATCTCCAGCCTATCTGATGGCCTGCTGGCGAGGAGGGCCTGGCAAGGGCATTGCCCATTCTATCCTCCCTCCTGATGCCCCAGCACATTTCTTGCCGTGGCTCCAGCATGGGCTAGATGGAGGCCTTAGCTGCCACTACTGCCTGCTGCCAGCCAGATTCATTGTTGGCCCCAGAGATGTGCAGGAAGCCAGACAATCCCCTGGGACATCCCTGTTGCTCCTGCCGGGCCACTGTCTGGCCTGCCTCCTCCCTCTCTCTTGTTGCTGGACCAGGAATTTCCATCGCCAGAGGTGATTGTTGGAGCAAAGCCCCTGGACAGCTAACCAAATGAATATTGCACAGGGCGTGCACAGGAAGTTAAGATAGTATTCGCATTCAGTGTTTTCAGCTATCCTATTGTTGATAGTGGTGGAAAGTGCCATCAAGTCACACGCAATTTATGGCAACCCAGTAGTGTTTCAAGTGAAGAGACTAACAGAGATGGTTTGCCATTGCCTGCTTGTGTGTGGCAACTGGCACCCCTGGACTTCCTTGGTGGTCTCCCATCCAAGTTTTAATCAGGGCTGACCCTTCTCAGCTTCCAAGATCTAATGAGATCAGGATGGCCTGGGACATCTCCTTTCTTTCAATGAGCAGCAAAAGAGCTAACACTTTTGCGGTGTGCTGCTGCATGAATCACTCAAAGCACAACTCCAGGGCTGTAAAACCCTATTACACAGCTAGCCTTAATTATGTAACAGCCCCCACATGCACAAAACCCATCCTGTTTTTGTCCTGATGGCAAAACCTACCACACTCTCCAAGGAACAGGAGCATTCGAGTTCATAATCATACTTTATTGAGAATGCTTGGAAAGAAATAAAATCTCTGGAATTGAGTGCAAATACTAAGTAAGGTACAAACACTACAAACATCAAGAGTGATCAGGAAACACAGCAAAGTGCACGAAAGAAGAAAGGGCATCTCTCCCACAGGTTAGTGTGCTGTTTTTTGACAGGTGTGCAAACTAACAACTTCTATATCACTTAGGGACTAAGCACCTGGGCTGACTACAGACATAACATTCCAGACATTTTATCGCATTCTATGGTAACCAAAGCACACAACTCAAGAGGGGGCTGTGCTCATAGGGCTAGGATTAATCCTTAGGAGTCAACAAGTAGCAGATGTCAGGCTTTGCCTCCTCCCCCAATGCTACTAGTTTAAAATAAGGAAAACTAACACCGAATAATTTTTTACAGTCAAACCCAACAAAGTGCTAACAAAATCTGTCATATAGCTTTGGCTGACACAGATAACATTTTAAATTGACATTGCAAAGAATGTGGCATCTCAGACTACCAATTATGTTGACTTATTTGAAAGCACAAGGGTTCAGTTTTGTACTGAAATTGTGTTAAATACCAAAAAAAATGACACCAAAGCATTTCACGTTTGAATTAGCCTACTTGTATCAGCTGGGTTGTAGGGATTCCCCAAGTGAAACAGAGTTGGGAGGGAGGTTAACATTTCTGTTTCAATCTTGCAAAGCCATAAAAGCTGTGGAAGCCAGTCCATGGGTGTGAAAAGAAACAAAAAGGAGGCCCCAGCGAAGAGTCTACTCAAGTTTACAGCATCATCACACTTGCTAAATGAGAACTGCTTGAGGTTCTTTGCTTCCTCCTGCAGTTCATGTGAAGTTTAACCGTGTATAACATGACAGTAAAACTCTGGGTCCACGGTAAATAATATACAAACAACACAGGAGTAGCAAGACATTTTTCAGTTATTATTTCCTAAAGGAAAACACGTCAGGATAGCCACCGGATCCACTGTGAAAAATATGCTTCAAACAGAAATCTCCAACACATTTGCTGAAGGAAGCTGTTGCAATAAGAAACTGCAAAACCCAGTTAATTTCTCAATTGTTACAGAAATGTTAGTCTCCCTTGCTACTCGCCTCCAAACTTCAGCAGTTCCAATCACAAGGTTGTTATGAATAGATCTTTTTTTTAAAAAAAAATGTGAAGATATGGTTAGCCTGTTTTCTAGCAGTGTCTGTCCTCACAAGTCCTCTTTGAGGTCACTGAGTAGGTGGAGACATCAGCACGGAGCCAAGACTATTGGTGGAGTCAGCAAAGCCAGCTCTAAGTCAGACACTCGCCAAAGATTCCACAGGAAAAAGAAAACAAGAAGAGCAAAAGTGGTTGGCCTTCTACGACATCCAGTTGTTAGGTGTGTTTTCTTTAAATACAGTGGGGAAATAAAACACACAGACAGAAGGCACCAGCATAAATTATAAAAGCTGGGGTGCCAGCCTGCCAAGCTGCATTGATGTGGCATCTTCTTTAAGGTTTCAAACCTTGGCTTCAGACTTCCTTGGCATCCCCTCTCTTCCCCCCACCGCAAAATCAATTAGCCGAGGCAAGCCTTGGAATGATTTCACTCTGGGGTTATGGCATTTGTTCCTTTTCTGTATAGAGGTGAGGAAGGGGAGGGGGAGAAGTAACATCCTCAGCAACCCACAACCTTTAAGTCACCCTTTCCTACTTATCCAGTGCCTGCACATGCTGAGGTGCTGCCTGAACTCCAACTTGCAACTTCAGCAATAAACTTCTGCAGATTGCTAACTACGTTCTGGAGGGTTGCTCATACACTCCATGTGCGGATTTGCATGATTCACAGAGATTTGACTGAACTGCACTGCCAATTTTCCCTAGCTAGAGGCTAAAGAAGAAGAAAAACAAGAATGCCTCAGGTTAGGCTGATTCTAAACAGAGAGGATCCTTCTCTCTTCCCCCTCTCCTTCTCTAAAGAAAGCCAAACTGCAGATATAAAAATAAGGTACATAATTCACAGCAAAAAGACATTTCTTAACAAAACCACGCACTTGAACATATCTCATCTCAGCATCCCAAAGTGACACCTAGATTGCTAAAACAAACACATGAAATGGTAGAGACTAGATACGGTTCAGCTGCGGGGGGGGGGGGGGGGGGCGTTACAAATATGATGCACATATCAAAACAGACATTATAGGCTTCTCAACTATTATCTCTGGTCTGATTTGAAGACAAATGGTAGACTTGAAGGAACTGAATGCTCCTTATATTAGCGGACCACGTGGCTGAACTGAAAGGCAAGATATTTTAATCAACATTCCTCTTTCGTTTCATCCTCCTCTGGCTGTAATCCTTTCACCTGAAATAAACACAGATGCTGAACTGTTTGGAACAGAGACCACCCAGCATTTGCCCGTGTTCTTCATTATTTGTAGGTAAAGTCTTGTGTTCCACCTGTAATTTGTCTAAATCTTTTCCCTAACACAAGCCTATGCATAGACAGTAAGGGTTTTGAAGCAAAAATGGAAATGTGTAAAAGCAAACGGTAAGGTCTTTCTTTCTATTATATATTTGGTCCTGTTGGACTTGTCTAAATTGGTTCAGTGTATTACATATTTAATTTTATAAATATGCAAACTATTCAAAGCATTTTTTACTTAAAAGCAGCATAGAAACCATTTCTACTGAGGAAAGTGATTTCTGCCACTGATGTAGGGCTTTCTTACCTTCTTCTTTGCTGCAACCCAAAATGAGTAAGAAGCTTTCAAGTATCTTGATCCCAAACCGATTTAGATCTTTAAAGGTCAAAACTGGTACTTTAGACTGGAAAAAAACTGGTAGCCATTACAACGGTCTTAAAGCAAGTACAAAATATTCTCTATAAGAAATGCCAATCCGTAATCCGGCTAACAATTGCTGCTTCTGAACAGTCTTCAAAGGCAGCCCCACAAACAGCCAACCAGAATTTGTTACTATACTATATGGATAATTGTTCTCATGGATAGCATCTTCTATTTAACAAAGCAGCTCTTCCAAAAACTGCTTTTGCTCTAGTGGAATTTCAGAACTCTGTTCTTCTCAGTGTTATCTTATTTTCTTCTACAGGAATCAGGGGTAGGGGTGTGCAAGGCCTGCCTGTTTTGTTAAACCTGATTTGGTTTTAACTGAATCAGGAAACCGTTTTGGTATTCAGGGAATACCGAAACAGCAAGCCGATTCGGTATTTGCGTTTCGGCTTGATTCGGCCATTGTTTTCAATGAGAAAACCTTCTCCCGGCTTTCCGGGAGTCTGGGGGGGCATTTTCTGTCTAAATCACACCGGACGTGGTGGAGACCTTCGCCTAACTCTTCTCTAACTCCCCCCCAAGTTTCAGAAAGATTGGACTTTGGGGGGCCATGTTATGCCCCCCAAAACAAGGTGCCCCCATCCTCCTACAATCTCCATGGTTCTCTATGGGGAAAAACAAGTCATCTTTCTAGGTGGCTTGGGGTGGCATTTTGCAAGCAAAATGCACCCAACCTTCAGGGGACCTGCTCCCACCTGTTCTCCCACCCTCCATCAAAGCCCAAGCTGATCCCACTTTGGGGGACCATTTTATACCCCCCCTCAAGGTGGTTCTCCTGCCACACCACTTTGTCTTTCTACTGTGAGGAAGACTTCCACACCACAGAAACACATGGGATTGGGGCTGCCAATGGCCACAGCCACAGTCTACCTGCACCCACACTGTCAAATACCACACACACCCTCCCCAAAACCTAACCTCCCCTGTCCTGTGGCTAGCCACTTTCTATTGATTCCTGTTATGGGAAAATCTCCCACAGCAGGAACCCACAGAATGTGGCATCTATGGCCATAGGAATAGTCCCCCTTTTAAATCCACCCCCCCCACAGCCCCACACTGACCCAAAGAAACCCTCACCAACATTCCCACACTGGCCACTACCCCAGGAGCAGGCTGGCCAACCGTCCCCCATTGTTCCCTGTGATGGGAACTTTTAAACTCTCTTTCCCAGGGCAATTATGCACAGCCCAGGGGTGCCACAATGGTGGGCACACTTCTGAGTGCGAGCTTGTCCCTGTGAAAGAGCACCTGAACCACAGACAGGCTCCCCCAAATTCCCCCACCACCTACAGAGATGGCTGGCCAGCCAGCTCCATTGTTCCCTATGATGGAAACCAACTGCACAACAAAGAATAAAACACACACACTGAATAAAGTTTTTTTAAAAAAATTCTCACTTTCAAAGAACAAGTAGGCAAAGCATTGTGACACATTACACCAGCAGTCCCCCACAGAAAAATAACACAACTCACTTAACATCAGAGAATTACAAAAAGACAATTCCTGTCAAAAACACTTTATTTCTTTAACAGCTGTAGGTTATACAGCAGGGGGGCACACCAAAGGGCATGCCAGCAGTATTTTACACAAAAATAACACATCTCACTTCACATTAAAGAATCACAAAAACACAATTGCTGTCAAAAACACTTTATTTCTTGAACAGCTTTAGGTTGCACAGCAGGGGGGCACGCCAAAGGACATGCCAGCAGTATCTTTCAAAAAAAAATAACACAACTCACTTCACATTAAAGAATCACCCTAAACACAATTGCTGTCAAAAACACTTTATTTCTTTAACTGCTTTAGGTTACACAGTAGGAGGGCACACCAAAAGGCATGAAAGCAGTCTACTACACAAAATAGCACAACTCACATCACCGTTTTTGACATGTCCTTTGGTGTGCCCCCCTGCTGTGCAACCTAAAGCTGTTCAAGAAATAAAGTGTTTTTGACAGCAATTGTGTTTTTGTGATTCTTTAATGTGAAGTGAGATGTGTTATTTTTGTGTAGGGGAATGCTGGAATGCCCTTTGGTGTGCCCCCCTGCTGTGTAACCTATAGCTGTTAAAGAAATAAAGTGTTTTTGACAGGAATTGTCTTTTTGTGATTCTCTGATGTTAAGTGAGTTGTGTTATTTTTCTGTGTGGGGGACTGCTGGTGTAATGTGTCACAATGCTTTGCCTACTTGTACTTTGAAAGTGAGAAAATACTTTTTAAAAAACTTTATTCAGCGTTTGTGTTTTATTCTTTGTTGTGCAGTTGGTTTCCATCATAGGAAACAATGGGGCTGGCTGGCCAGCCATCTCTGTAGGTGTTGGGGGAATTTGGGAGAGGGTGTCTGTGGTTCAGGTGCTCTTTCACAGGGACAAGCTTGCACTCAGGAGTGTGCCCACCATTGTGGCACCCCTGGGCTGTGCATAATTGCCCTGGGAAAGAGAGTTTAAAAGTTCCCATCACAGGGAACAATGGGGGACAGCTGGCCAGCCTGCTCCTGGGGTAGTGGACAGTGTGGGAATGTTGGGGAGGGTGTCTTTGGGTCAGTGTGGGGCTGTGGGGGGGATTTAAAAGGGGAACTGTACCTGTGGCCACAGATGCCACATTCCGTGGTTCCTGCTGTGGGAGATTTTCCCATAACAGGAATCAATAGAAAGTGGCTAGCCACAGGACAGGGGAGGTTAGGTTTTGGGGAGGGGGTGTGTGGTATTTGGCAGTGTGGGTGCAGGTGGACTGTGGCTGTGGCCATTGGCAGCCCCAATCCCATGTGTTTCTGTGGTGTGGAAGTCTTCCTCACAGAAGAAAGACAAAGTGGTGTGGCAGGAGAACCACCTTTGGGGGAGCATAAAATAGTAGGAGATGGGCCCCTGAAGGTTGGGGGCATTTTGCATACAAAATGCCACCCCTAGCCAGACAAGCCTCTCTTATTTCCCTCATAGGAAATAATAGAGAAAGGGGGGCTAAGAGCAGCATCTTTGGGAGGCCATAAAATGCCCCCCCCCAAAAGTGGGATCTGCCTGAACCTTGGTAGAGGGAGGGAGGACAGGTAGGAGGAGGTCCCCTGATGTTTGGGGGCATTTTGCATGCAAAATGCCACCCCTAGCCACACAAGCCTCTCTTATTTCCCCCATAGGGAATAGTGGAGTGGAGGTGGATAGGGGCACCTTCTTTGGGAGGCCATAAAATGGCCCCCCAAAGTGGAATCTGCCTGAAACTTGGTGGAGGGTGGGAGGACTGATGGGAGCAGGTCCCCTAAAAGTTGGGTGTGTTTTGCTTGCAAAATGCCACCCCAAGCCACCTAGAAAGATGACTTGTTTCTCCCCATAGAGAACCATGGAGACTGTAGGGGGATGGGGCACCAAGTCCAATCTTTCTGAAACTTGGGGGGGAGTTAGAGGAGAGTTAGGCGAAGGTCTCCACCACGTCTGGTGTGATTTGGACAGAAAATGCCCCTCCAGACTCCCGGAAAGCCGGGAGAAGGTTTTCTCATTGAAAACAATGGGCGAATCATTTCGGCAATCTCTGTTTCAGTATTACCGAAATTTTTCGGTATTTAGAAAAAGTTTCGGTAGTACTGAAAAAAAAACCCGAAGTGGCTCTGATTCGGTATTTTTAACCTAATCAGAATACCGAATTGCACACCCCTAATCAGGGGGCGAGTCCTTGACCCATTGCTGCACTAGAGTTCTCAAATGCCCTGCCAGGCAGTTCAGCAGGGCAGTTATTCTGCAGAAAGGTGAAAACTTTTCTGTCCCAATCAGCTTTCAGTATTTACAGTGAAATCCTAAGCAGAGTTACTCCAGTCTAAGACCACAGAAATCAATGGGCTTATTTATTATTATTATTATTTGTTTGTTTGTTTGTTTGTTTGTTTGTTTATTGCATTTCTAACCTGCCGTTCCTGCGAGCGGGCTCAGGGCAAGGTACAACAGTTAAAAAAATACAACACAAGACTTAGACTGGAGTACCCCAGTTTAGGATTTTATTGTTAGTGTTTTTGTTTTGTGGGCTACAGATTTTTTTCCTGTTTTTCTTTTAGTGAGTTGTATGCTTTAAGGAGCAGGATAATTGCTTTAAAATGATGGTGATCATTTACGATGTTTTGTGTGTTCTCCACTTTGAAAATCAGGTTAAAGATTCCCATAAATAAGCATAACAAGATGGTTGAAAATGAGATCCTGAAACCACTATTCTGTTTTATAGATACAAGAGTACATTTTGCTAATCTGTTTTCAGAGAATCATTTTAACACCAACTAACGCTACACTTCTAATGCCTTCTAAACCCTAAATTACCATGAACATTAAAATAAATAGAAGCTTTCTAGTTTACTTTAGTTGAAGTACATCTGTTGTGACTTGCTGCAATAAATGTGAGGGGGGGCGGAATATATAGATGCTCCTTAGCAGCCTCAAAGAAAAAGGTTTTAAGCAGCTTTTAACTCTTGCTGATTGCAAGTTTGCCCAAAAAAAATTGTACCACGTTTCATGTGAAATTCAATGTAAAACCAACTCTACCCTAGCGTGAATTATTGTTCAATTAGGGGTCAGAATTACCAAAATCTTTATATTGTAAGAGTCAATGCACTGTAGTTGTCTACGAGACTTCGGTTCAAATTTCCACTTTGGCATGGTGCTTGCTGGGTAGCCCTGGGGCTTCTCTCAGCCTAAACTGCCTCGTAAGATCATCGTAAGGATACCATTATTAAAGGAGAAACATATACTTGAGCTAGAGTTCATTGGATAAAATGGCAGGATAAAAATGTACTTATCGTTTGGTAAGGGGAAGACTGCTTTGGTAAGGGGAAAGATCATTTTCGCTAATTCCATCTGTGATATTTTCCGCTAGATCCTGCCCACTGTTATAACAGTGGGTAAACAGAAAGATTTTGGTTTAGCACATAAAAGAAAGCGAAGTAGGCATCAGGTGAGCCTCAAGGGGACCGGCATTCACAAACAAGGTGCCATTACTGAAAAAGCTCTGTCTCTGGTTGCTACTCATCTCACTTATGAATCAGGTTCAAGGTGCCCGCCTGTGCTGAGCAAATTCCTGGTAGTTCCCCTCTACCCACCAATCGCTGGTGATTGGTGCGAAATGACAAGCCAGCCAGAGAAGGCCCACTACCAACAGGCAACCCAGAAAAATGCACAGTGCACACACTCCCAGCCAGGCACGATGATATCACTTCCAGAAGTGATGTCATCGTACTGGCTGTGGGAGTGCTCCCGTGCTCTGTTCAGGGCCAATTTCAGCCCCAAACAGGGCGATTCTAAAAGAATCCCCTTCTGTGCATGCAAAGTGCGGGAGCACTCCCGCAACACTTCCGGAATGACATCATCACAGCTGGCACATGCTCATGAAGGAAAAGAAGACTGGTAAGTACCCTCCCGCTGCTTGCAACCCTACCTCTGAAAGCAAGGGCACAGACAGCACAGCTCGTGAGGTAGATCTGAACTGGCAGGCTGGACAATATGGGAGAAGATGGGCCTTCAAATACATTCAACTATCATCTGGGTAGCTGTGGGGAAAATTCTGTGGTATGTTAAGGCTGTGAGCCAGTGACTTGTTGAATCCATATCTCCCCAGTCTAAACTGAAGTCTCTATCCACTATATAGCACTTCTTCTCCAATTTGTCGTAAGTGTCTCAATACCAGCTTTCTCATTTAGCAAGGGTAATGAACTGAGAGATTACAACTTTGCTTTTTAAACAAGTCACATCTATGCTAGAATTAAAAGCTGTCCTCCCCTTTCCCCACCCAGTGCTCTCAAACCAATAAGACCCAGGGAGGAGAGAAGAGAAATAAATTCTTGTAGAATCCATGTTTGCTGAGCAGTTAGTTCTTCAATATCAGCTGCAGCTTTCCCAGCCATGCCAGTTTTTCCACATTTCTTTTACATCTATTCCCTTCCTCCCAGGCCCCTGACAGGGTGATGTATGAAAAGCAACAGTGAGCCAGCAGCAGAAGCAGTGACAGCATGAGCTCCAGGTGTTTGGAAGGAAGGGAGAAAAACCTGACATAATTTCTTCAATACATTATCACGTTCCACAGAAATACGATGGTTCCAAAGTCTTCCTCCCCCCCACCCGCCTCCCAGTGCATTTTATACCACATAACAAAATGTCCACTTCATCTAGAAAAGGAATAAGGCTCCAAAGACAAAATATATGGGCTGGAGCCAGGATGGCTTCAAAGCGAATATTACAACAAACCAGCATTTAAGATGGGAAGCTTTGTTCTGACAGTATAAAACTTGTAGAAGTCTACAGAAGATACAGACAGAAATGCTTTCAGAACTTTTTTTCCTGAAAGTTTCAAAGCCTTCAATATCCATAGTTTGTTCAGAATACTGGGTTTTTTTCCTAACATAGTTTCCCCCCCACCCTTATTGGGATTGGATATAATCAGTTTTTCTGAAAAAGGAGGGGTTCCTTTTCACCATCCAAAAAGATTATGTTGGAGATAATTGGATGTACCTGTAAAAAGCCATCTCTGGTGGGGCTTGTAGTAAGGTAGGCAGCTGGACAATACTGTATGAAAAAGCTGGCTCATATCCTGCATCTTCCTGAAAGCTTACAGCAAGCTATACATGGCTCCCAGCTAATCTTCTAGCCAGGCAAATTTACAGAGTTACAACAAGAGTTAATAGCTCTCACATAGCTTTTAAAAAGGTGTGGTGCACTGCCACTCATAGCCTTGAGGAAGTTATCACAGCCAATCCCAAGGCAACCAGAAGTGAATTGGCCCAAACTGGCAGTGACATCATTTCAAGGCATCAAGTTACCTATATAAAGGAGAGGCCTAGAGACTTACAGGGCTGTGAAGGATCTGTCTGCTCTTGAGAAGAGAGAGAGGCCTCTCCAATACCTTCCCTGCCCCAGCAAAAGATGCCAAAAAAGAGAGAAGCAACCAAGCCAAAGGGGCAAACGGATGCCCTATCATGAATGGGAGAGCTGTGAAGTAACCTACTCTCCTCCTAAGATTGGGGAAACAGCCTGAGAGGGGGATAAGTAGTGTTCTGTTGAAAAGCTGGAACTTGGGATTCTGTCAGACATCTCACCTTAGGTTCAGGCCTGCAATGTCTGTGGCCTTGCTGAAATAGGATTGTGACACACACACAATGCACCCTCACCCGACGTATAACTCGGACACTTTCAATGTGGTCCTGAGATTCTTCAGTCTCAGAACACTGATTTTAATGGAGTAACTCATTATAAGAGTCTGGAGTAATTCATCCTAGGAGTGTACTGCAAGTTGTCTTGATACAGCAATAATTAGAGTTTGTACAGCTCCCCCAGTGTTCAGATAGTTTCACATATGTTATCACAGTAATCTTTAAAACACCTCTGTTAGCTAGGCCAGTATTATCACTTCTATACTGCAGATAGAGAGCTAAAGCAGAGACTTGCCCAAGGGTACCTGAAGGGTTGGCGGCCAAGGTGAAATTTAAACCAGTGACCTCCCACACTCCAACTCATTTTAGCCACTCTGCAGTACTAGCTCCATGATCTAATGCTTGTTCACCATACATTTTTTTCTTCAATTATATAATAAGGTAGCATTTTGATGACTAAACAGCCCTTGAACTCCAGATGTTGTTCACACTAAAGCCCGGGAAACGCTTCTTCAGTTGAAATGGAACGCTAACAGGTAATGCTATGTAGATCTGTTTATTTTCCTGCAGATTTATATAATTACACCCACAGCACTTCCCCAAAATAGATATTATTGAATGGTTTGCCCACAATTTAGAAACATAATCAGCAAGTGGCTTCCCTGCCGGAAGCATGGAATACTTTAAATAGTAAGGTCTTCTGCCCAAAATTGTCTGTGGCAAGTTATTTTTGTCCCTTCAATCTCAACCCAGAAGAGTGTGGAAGAAGTGAATGAAGCACAACATGATCACATAGCTGGGGTGCCTGAAAATAACTGGCCACTGCAGTAAACTAATGGGACAGGAACTGCAAAGTGAGGAGGTCTTGGCGGTAACCGGCACGTATCCAGAATGTATCCTGATGCTTGAGACTCAACATTGTGAATGTTAAAAAATGCCATGAAACAAGGACACAGTTGCAACTAAAGAAGCATGTGTAAGAGAGGAGACTGTAAGATGTCACAGTGTAATGAGCGATCATAACTTTGCATGCTGTTGTTATTCACAAAATTCCTTTCGGTAACTTTCGATTCCTTTTGGTAGTTTATAGAAGGGAGCATTCTTTTGAGCGACACATTCACAATTCTGATTCAGTATACACACATGATTGTGAGGAACTTCAATTACTGTAGGATATTTTATTAGAATAATTCGTATTTCCTGACATTTTTGTCTTTTCCCCCATCACTGATGACTGCTACTTCTATATCAAAACAAAGCGCTCAACGCCAACTTGCTGCCTAGTCACTAATCTTACTGCAGATTACTGGAATGGAAAGACAGAGTGATGAGTGCTAATGAGGTTCAAGAATGCCAATAATATTCTGGAAGAATCATCTTATTCTACATTTTTTGTTAAAATCTCTGTGACACAAGGAGGATACATTCCAGTTACCACTGAAAGCTCCTGATTCTGCAGTTCCCGTCTCATGTATTTACTGCAGTGGCCAGTTATTTTCAGGCACCCCAGCTATATGATCTGTGACACACATGGATTATTGGGGTTTTATGGGATTATTATGTTTTACAGGAGTTTTTAACAAACTAGCATGGGGTACCTCATGAGTTTTATTTCTGTAAATCTGGCCTGACTGCCTATAAAATAAACAAAAGACATGATCCTAACACAGATTTCAAACTATCCTTCACTAGTCAGCATTTTCCTTGGCAAGATAAACCACTGTTCTGCAATGACTGTGTAATCATAGGATATACCTCCCCAAAATCCTCCGACAAAATGGGGATACAATGCAAGTCTAAGGGAACAGATAGCAGACAGGGGACAATCTACAAGGTAGAACACAAATATACAAGTAATCTCCATGTCCCAAAAATTCCCTTACCAATATCCATCTTGTTGAAAACCAGAGTGGTTCAGTTAGATTGTCAGTATCGAGATCTAAGGGACATGAGAACAAACCAGAGTATGGCTATGAAACTCACTCGGTAACATTAGCAAACCCTCTCTTCAACATCAAATACATTTGGTTTGGAGCAAATTCTATTGACTTTAATGGAATTTACCTCCATTCAAATATGTTCAGGATTCTAGCCTTTTAACCCCACTTCTAGAAAACAAGAATGCTAGATTTATATTTCCGTGTTTTGAGATGATGGATTAATCAAAATTATCATCAAGAATATTGCAAAGTAAAAAATAATACTATCGCTTGGCTTTTCCATAGCTGGAATTATTTCTATTTATGAAATGTTATTTTCCCCCACAAGCTCCTGCTGCAGCCCAAAATGCTCCCCAATGCATTTTGGATTACAGCAGGAGGGGGAAGGTAGAAATCCTTTCACCCACAGAAAAGCTCCAAATGGAACCAAGCCCATGTGCATAAGTTAAACTGTTCTGTAATCTTTATTACAGAAATCTGAAATCTTTATTAACTGTTCTGCAGCCTAACACTGTACAATGAAATACATCAGTATGAACACAAGAACAACTGCATTAAGTCTAGACTGAAAAGCAGCTGCTTTCTACACAAGGCAATCATCTGGAAAAAATGTGTGAGTTCACAAGAGATTACCACCTGTTATGGGCTCCTCCTCAAGGAGCCCAGGTCCCCCAACCTGGGTCAAAGGACAAAACACACCTCTGGGGGGCATGTGCCATTGCCACTCAGGGTAACAAGCCACCACCGGTTCCCTCTAACTATCCCTGTACTTGGAGACCAAAGAAACAACATCTCCAGTCTTACTGGGGGTTAATCAAGAATTCAGCCCTGCAAGGTAGGATATTGGCAGGGTACAAGATGCAGACTGAGTTCCACAAAAATAGTTATTTGCTATCAGGGGCCAACTAAACCAAAATCCTGGATTTAGATTGAAGTCCCAAAACTTAATAACACCACAGAAGTATGATTGTAAAGTTTATTAAAAATTGTGCAAAGGATTACAAATATAGAAATTATGCAAGACAAGAAAGAAAATAATAAAATCTAAATAACTATTCTAAAATACTTAACAAGCTTTGGTAACCTAACCAAAAGCCTGTTACTTGGTAAGGTTAAACCACAAAAGTCCAAACAGAAGTCCAAAGTCTCGGTCCCAAAATGTCCATAAACAAAATGGCTTAGCGTTGACACCTTAAACCAGCTGCCAGTTCAGATTCGGTTAATTTTTTAAAAATCACTGCAGACAGGAAGAGGAAGTAAATAAAACTCTTGGTTTTAAACTCATCTGACTAACTTTAGTGAAAGAAAACAAGTACCTGCCTACATCATCTCAAGAGACCGCATTTTTTCCAGGTAAAATGTAAACTGTTCTCTAGTACTACTGGCCAAATGATAAATTTACTTGTCCTTTTGGAGGCCAAGTGGTAAGCGCACACACCAGAGACAAACACACACCTGTGAAATAATGTACATGAAAATGGGCAAGGAACAATCATAGAAGTGAATCCAAAAGAAAAAGCGCAGAAGTTACAGCCGTGAAACTTTACTAAGGCTCAGCCCTCCACTCCTGCTCATGACATCTGCAAAAGCTTCTGCCCCTTAAAATTTGCAGCCAAGATGACCTTGAGGCCCTGCATAGTTAGTTACTCAAACAGCACCTGCGTAGGATTAAGTATACTGAGTGATAGCCTCCCTCAGCCTGTAACAGCTTTCACAAGATGAAGTGGGGTGAGAGGGGAGGGGGAGGGGGAGCCATGTCTTCCATCAGGAAGAGAACAGGAGCAATAATATTGATTTAGGTTGTTAACCTTACCCAAGTCACCACCTGCAAAAAAGTTGCGTCTAAAATTCTTATACATGTTTAGATCCGTTCTAGTTTCAGCTCATACGTAATTACTGCCTTTCACAGGCGTGGATATAACCTGGAACACAAAATGCTTCTTATGAATTCCTTTATGTGTTCTCTCAACAATTGTGTTCTGTTTAAACACTGTTACAGATCTGACCAGCAAGAAGGTGGCACATAACACACCAAATTGTGAGTCCTTTGTATATTAACCATAGAGTTTCAAGAAAAGTCTTTGTATGTGTCAATACAAACCTTTGCCAAAAGGCTAACTTTAAGCTTTGTTCACACACTCTATCCAAGGTTTCCAAAGTTTGAGGAAGTTTAACAATGTAAACTACTTTCCCCAAACCAATTCTTAAACAGGCAACATAACAAATGTGTAACCAGTGACACCATTAATATATTTTCTTTTGCTAATGGGTACATTTCTAAATTCAGCCAGCATTTCTTGTTACCTTCCATAGAGATGAGGAGAAAGGGCACACAACCACCCCAATCCAAATCACAAACCCTTTCCTGCCCACCCCTCCTCCACTTATGTGTAAAGTGTTGGACTGTTCATATACTGCTTCAAAGGAGAAAGCTTCCATTAATTTTTAGCTATACACAAACCATTATTGGAAATAGGAATGGTTGCGATTATATATTTCATACAAACCTGCGGTCATCGTTGGTTTAAGATTGGGCCTTTTGGCTCCACAGACTAAAGCAACATGTTAAGCCGCAGGGCCCACGTAGGCCAAGGGTTCAATAACAAAAACTATTTCACACAGGTATTTTGCACTGCTTGAAGTGAAGTATCCTCTGAATTCTCCACTATGGATTTATTTATACAAAAGGCTTTAGTCCTAAAATGGACTGTTGAAGCTAACCAACCACATTCAAGTTGTATAATCCTAGGCATGTCAATGTAAACTGTGAGACAGAATGTTAAACACAGAAACGACCTCAGACAGGCCAAAGCTTTTACAGCTGACCTGAAAAGAGACATAGCAAAGGTCAAAGAATGCTGACATCTCTAACTACCATACCTTCTACAGCTGTTCATACAATTTCCCACTAAGGTTATCCCCAGTGCACATTACAGAGGAGTTACTCCAGAGATGTACTCACACCTAAGTAAGAGGAGAATAGGAGAATCTTTAAAAGCTAAAGGTATAATTGGGCAAGACAACAAAATACTATCCTCAGCCAGGGCTTTTTTTCTTTTTTTTTTTGGTGACAGTACTTACCACTGTTGAGCACCAGCTCCTTTTTCAGATCTCTCCCAAGTTCTGATGGGGTGTTAGCCCACCCCATTCCACCAGAGTAAGAGATAGTCAGTCCTCAGGAACGTCCAAGTGAGAATCTGCAAAGTGGGGGGTGGCAGAAATGGGTACAATTTTTAAAAAACAAAAAAGCACTGTTCTCAACAAAAGGTAGTAAGTAGGGTTGCCAGGTCCTCCTGTCCTCCCAACGGGAGGTGGGGGACCTGGCACTTACCTCCCCCCTCTCCTTTCTCACACGTGTGTGCTCCTAGTCCACATGATGATATCACGTCCAGGAAGTGACGTTATCATGCAGGCCGCAGCCACCCCCAGGAGTGTTCCCGCGTTCTGCGGGGGGCGGGGGAGGTGGATTGGGACCGAATCAGGCCAGTTTTGGGTTGATTCAGCCTGAAACGGGCCACTGAGGAGTGCTGCCAAGCTCCGCAGCAGCCCTATCAGTGCTGAATCCGGCCCAATTCGGGCCCAAATCGGGACACGGAGGAGAATGGGAGCACTGCTGCAGTCTGCAGCAGCCTGATCTGGCCCAATTTGGGCCCAAATCGGGCTGCTGCAGAGCGCAGAATTGCTTCTGCTCTCCACAGCAGCCCAATTTAGGCTGGAGAGGGCCTGGGGGAGTGCACAGCATTCCTCCCCTGCCAGCCAGGTAAGTGGGGGGAGAGAGTAAACTATGGGAGCGGGCGATCCCCTGCCCCCAGTGGGGGAATGACAACCCTTGTAGCAAGATACTTAGTGATTACAACATGCAGTCTTATCTGCTCTAATGATTTTTAAAAGCCAACATTTGTCTTTTAATTTTTTAAAAAAAATCTTTTACTAGTGATAGCCGGAACCTGATATGCAGAATGAATTGGCAAGATTCCATTAGAAGCAACAATGGTGGGATTCAACAATATGACTCTAAAAGCAGGTGAAGCAACCCAGAAGAAAGATGTCACTACAATGGCCACTCCTATTAAATTCAGCCAATTCAACAGGAAGTGGGGAAAAGTTAATCCTTTACATACATACCAAGAGAATATGTCTTGGTAGCTCCTTCGAAGAGTTTTATTCCCATTTGTTCTCATATAAACAGGATGATTATGGTATTCAGTCATTTATAATTAATATGACGCAAAAGTAGTATGCAATTAAATACACCGAACTAGTCAACACATTGGAAGATAGATTGTGTAATGTAAGACCAGAGCAAAATAAAACATAGCTTTTGTTGGTCACCATAGAACTTCCATGTAATTTATAAGGCAGGGCCGTTTTAGCTGTGAGCTCTTCTATTTTTATATTTTTTCATTGCTTAGAGCACATGGGTAAACAACACAAGATTCACAAAAACTTAGCTGACCCAACGAAACTATAGTCCCACTTCAGACTACTGTTGACTTGCCAATGATAGGTTTGACATGGATATTAGTCTACTGACCATTACCTTTGGGGAAAGGTGCCTACTTTCCATTTTTTAAACCATGTAGAATTTTTATTACAGAAACAATTGTATGTAGATCAGCTCCGAAGAAAGAGCCATGGGGAAGGAACACAAAAAATATGCATTGTTATCCTGTCTTTTTACCCAAGGGGAACTTAAGCCGCTTACATTGTTCTACTGTCTTCCATTTATCCTCACAACAACCCTGTGATGTAGCTTAGGCTGAGCCATTACCCAGTAAAATTCTAGGGAATTGTGGGGATTGAGCCCTGGGTTTCCCCAATCCTAGTCCAACACTACACCACACCGGCTCTCTCACACTCTTGAATAACCATGAGATGGAACACAGAAAAGACTGATTCTGTGACTAGAGCTCTGCTTATAGATTTTTAGATCCAACTCATTAAATTAGAAAATGCAAACAATGCAAATGAAACAGCAGCATATACTTTAAAGCAACTCTTTCCTGAGCTCCAAGTATACCTTTTTACTTTATTCAATGTAAATTAGTTACCATGCACTCCAAAATAAATGTAAACTACTGAAAGCTTGAGGCACACAACTTCAGTATACCAGGCTCTACAAACAAGATTCCATAGGAGTGTGATGTGCCACTAACATAGCCTGTGTTCTCACACTTCCTCCCTTCATACAATCGGCATCAATTAATGGCTTCCAATTCAGCACAAACCATAATTTGCTGCTGTCATCATCATCATCATCATCATCATCATCATCATCATCATCATCATCATCATCCACCTTTTTCACCGATACCCAAGGTGGATTACACAGTACAAGGGAATACAATATAATAGATCCAGTTTGGTGTAGTGAATGTGATTAAGAGCGGCAGGACTCTAATCTGGAGAACCAGGTTTGATTCCCCACTCCTCTGCTTGAAACCAGCTGGGTGACCCTGGCTCAGTCACAGCTCTCTCACAGCAATCTCAGCCTCATCCATCTCACAGAATGATTGTTGTGAGGAAAATGATAACACACGTTATAAATTCTTCTGAGTGTGGCATTAAGTTGTCCTAAAGGGTGGTATATAAATCGAATATTATTTTTGTTATTGTTATAATCAAAAGCTAGGACATTCACTGAGTAAAATACAATATACGATCAACAGTTAGGGCATTCAGTGAACAGATACAATAGGGTAGGGTAGCAGAAAATCTGAAAAGAAGCATCTGAAATACAGTCAGAAGTTTATCCTATTGGTTTTCTCCTTCCCACGACCAAGGGAATTTAAAAGGTATCCATTTTGTACAGATAAATTCACTCACGTTTATCAATACTCTCTGACAGAGAGAGGCAGCATTTGTACTAACAATTTGCAAGGCAAGCATTGGGCATCTGCCCAAAATTTTGCAACATATTATTGAATAAATAATATGCATGTCTCAGCAGATCCAGCTTTAGAAGGATATTAATTTTCTCCCTGCTGTCCTAAAATGTTTAGCCCCTAGCTAAAATTCATGATTTCTGAAATGCTCTGAACTCTGGGGTCAGGGTCAGTCTGTTTATTTCAGGGTACAAAAATAAAACCTTAAGTAATGGGCTAGACCTCCGTGTAAGTATCATCATAACCTTGTCTGTGGCAGAACCCAACCCCAATAGAAAACAATAATCAAGTTGCAGGTTTGGTTTTCTTAAAAGAAGGTCCAAAATGGCAAGGTGGTATCTGCCAAAGGGTTACATTAATCCAGTGGGCAGATCATGACTTGGAGAGCTAATGGAATGTTACCCAAAACTAAGGATGGGACTGACCATGGGACCAATAGGCCCTGCATGGAGTCCAAACTTTATTGGTGAATGCCTATAATCAGGGGTCATTTTGTAGAAAAAGAGCTGGAGGAACTCATCAGCATAGCTCATTAGCATAGCTCATTAGCATATGCCACACCCCTTGACATCACTGGAAGTGTTCTTTGGCGTAACTGATTTGCGTGTGCCACACACCCCTGACATCATCTATCCTGGCTGTTTTGGACCCAATTCTGGCCATTCAGGGCCAAAATTGGGCCCAAAATGGCAAAAGGGACTGAAAATGGCCGAAAAGGGGCCCAAAATGGTCAGGATCAAGCTGCTGCTGAGTGGGAGAGTTATCCACCACCCATCAGAGGCCCGATCCGGGCTGTTTCAGCCCCAAACCAGGCTGAAACAGGCCCAAAATGGCCGAGAGTCAGGTGGGCAGGGCCACCTGACATGTGACCTCTTTGGGGAACTGCCAGAACTGCGTTCCTGTGCGTTCCCCCTCGAAATGAGCCCTGCCTATAATGAAAAGTATATGAGAAGCCCTGGTTTAAATGAATACTCTTTGAGTGATAGTTGTTTGTCTCCCTTGAAAGCCTCATTATATGAATCAAATAGTTTTAAAATCTGGAATGGAAACAGTTTCTTAAAAAATCATGGGAACAATACAAAGATGCTCCATGCTTAAGTTTGTTTGTTTTAAAAAAAGGAGTGCTTCCACTTTAATTCATAGGCGATCCATTCCTGCCAGAATATTGCTTGTATTGTGGAATACTTTGACACCTCAGACTAAAAATTTACAATATTTCCATTTATTTTTAAGAGAATTTCTCCTGAGTTTAGAAACATATTCCAATTTCAGAAACCTCATAAAAAATCAATTTAGACTAAACCTTTGCATACATGATTTTATGCAAAGAGCATTTTTAAAAAAAAAAAAAAACCTCTGAGATTTCAAATAGTTTGTACTTTTATAGCTCATTACAAATACCAGTGAGTTAAGTCTCATGAATCCCTAGTAAAAGAGAGAAGTGATAATATGGCCAAAGTAAACATACATTCAGAAAATACCCAAGCTGTTACTCTGTAAATATATTGGAAAAACTCACTGAAAGAACACTACAGTTCTTGTCCTAATCTGAAATGAGAAAAATCAAGATACCCAAAGGGGCAAAGCATTAAATGTGGTCCAACCTTTAAAATGTCCCCACCATTTTTTCAATTATTCGTGTTTACATCTCTTTTCACATGTAAGTTGCATACCAGCATTTATTGTATGTAGCCTTAAATGGTGACCATGAGAGGTATGCCTGTTTTACAGGAAGGAAGCAGAAGTTGAGAAATGGAGCAATTCTAAGCAGGTCTACTTGGAAGTAAGTAAAATTTTATTAAATGGGGCTTACTAGATGGAAGATGTTCTTAGGATTACAGTGAAAGTGGTTTATAGCAATAAACTTCAGTCTCTCTGCGTCCCAAGCACCTGCCACAAGCTTCTTCTAGTTCTCTGGCAATTGTTCAAGCAAACACAGCCAGATCAAGCAGGTCACAATTAATACTTTGCCCCCTTTCAAAGCTGCTGATAAGCAGCACCAGAAAAACAAAATTTGCACCAAAGGAAACTGAATTCTGTTTACAGAAAGTTGAATACTGAGTCCACACATTTGTATGGAATCGCTCAGAAAAGAGAGAGCTGCCTCAAATCATAGTTAAAAACCAAAATAATAGGAAGAATCAGTCAGCAACTATTTTATAGGGTATTTATAAGCTTCTAGCATATTGCTACTTATAAAAACCCTACTAGTCCTCAAAAGAGCCCAGGGCAGTGAACATCCTGTCTACCTTGCCCCCTGTGAAGTAAATCATGCGTAAAGCCAAAGACTGACCCAAAGTCACCCACTGAGAGCCAGTTTGGTGTAGTGGTTAAGAAGAGAAGTGGTTCTCTAATCTAGAGAACCAGGTTTGATTCCCCACTCCTGCATTTGAAGCCAGCTGAGTGACCTTGGGTTAGTCACAGCTTCTAGGAGCTCTCTGTCCCACCCACCTCACAAGGTGATTGTTGCGGGGATAATAACATACTTTGTAAACTGCGCTGAGTGGGTGTTAAGTTGCCCTGAAAGGCACTATACAAATTGAATGTTGTTGTTGTTGTTGTTAACTGAGTAGAAATTTGAACCCAAGTCCTAGGTCAACAGACTGACTACTGTACCACACAGGATCTTTTTCAAAGGATATTTACTTTTGACAGTCCATTCATATGCTGTACTTTATCTTTCTTTCTGCCTTTCCTGTCTTTAGAATCTTGACATACACATACTTACAATTTCCTTCTGCAAAGAACCCCCTTCCTGGAGTTGGTCTACACATACATGCACCTCCCTTGACTTCTCATCAATTGGTTATTCAATATCAAAACAGGTTCACACGTGTATATATCTCACTAGGTGGTTCTACACTTTCCTGCAGCCTAATGGGGCCTCACTCTTACATTCATATCCACAATTTAATTGCTCTGCATTTTCTTACTGCACATTTTCTTACTGTCATTAATATATATATAAATAATCACAGGATATTTCAGTTATCCAATGGTACACAAACATGTGTCACTTGAGGCAGCTGAGTACATGGATCGCCTTCATATTCTGGGTTTTTTTTTTCTACATCCTCACGTCTGCTGTCCCCTTCTTATTGGAATGCACAATCATAATTCAACCTTTATTTGCTCTCTGCTACTTAAGGTTTTATCAAAAAGCACCTGATTACACAAGCAGAGAAATACTCCACAGAGCCTTGATCTGATATATCGCTTTGAAATGGTCGGCTTGTTTTCACAGGATCACAGAACAAGCAGGATGCACCATTTTCCTGAAAAATTAAGACACTACTGGCATCAACTACCAAATGTATGGGAGACAGAGAGCAGCATTCTAATCTAAGGCAAGTTACAATAGATAAAATACAAAAATAACAATCTATTAAAATAATTTAACTATATAATTAAAACAGATAAGCCCAAGGTCAGATCTATAGAGAGGTCTCATGGTCATTAATAATAATTGCTTTTTCTGTACGAAGATACTATATAAATATAATAGAAGTAAATATTGTTGCACCTCCCTGTCAGAACTTCTTGAGCAATATTCATTCAAAAGGAAAACTGAAGTTCAGAAAGCCTCCCCTTAAAAGCTGAAAGTTTTGATTACAGTTTGGTGTAGTGATTAGACATGGGCACGAACCAAAAAAAATTAACAAACCTGCGGTTCGTGGCTCAGTGCTGCCACCGAACCCGAACAAACAAACCATAACGAACATTTCCCGTTATGAACCAGTTTGCGGTTCGTGGGTGTCAGAACGGCCCCCGTTGCACTTAGATAGCCCATATTCACAGGGAGTGTTTAGCAGGCTCTCCTCCAGCCAGCACCCAAGTTTGGTCAAGATTGCAATCGGGATCTTGGAGTTATACCCTCTCCAATCCGAGGCCCCCAGAAAACTCCCACTCAATACAATTAGAGCCACCAGTTGACGTTGGCCCAGTGTACAAGGGGTTGGCCATCAGAACTGCCTATCAGGGTTTGCAGGGATGAGATTGGAGTGCCCATGGCTACAGAACACCCCCCCTTCCCCCTCCCTCCCCCCGGGTGTCTTCTCCCATGTAACCAATTGTAACCAATTTGCAGCTCCATGGTTGGAAGGAAGACCTACCGATCCAAGGTAAGCTGGGCTTCGATTTGCGTTTCCAGGGCGACAGAAGGAGTGCAGACACACAAAGAAATAACAATGGAGTCATGGGAATATTTATGGAAAACTACATTGAAGATTTCAACTTGTACCAGTATTAAAGAGAATGTCTATAAGATGATTTATAGATGGTATTTAACACTTAAGAAAATTGCGCTTGGAAATGCAAATATGTCAGATAAATGCTGGAAATGTAAAAAGCATGAAGGATCATTGTATCATATGTGGTGGACGTGTGATGTAGCTAGACAGTACTGGGGAGATATTTTAGAAGTAATAAATGAGATTTTGTAGACCCAAATAAAGAAGAATCCAGAGCTATTGCTACTGAATTTAAGTATGGAAGATGTTCCTATGCAATACAGAACATTACCATTCTACATGACGACGGCAGCAAGACTTTTATATGCGCAGAAATGAAAGGCGCAAGAAATACCAACTATTGAAGACTGGATGTATAAATTGCCGTACATGGCAGAAATGGATAAAATGACAAGAAAGCTGAGAGATCAGAATCTGGCAGAATTCTTCACTGATTGGGGAAGACTGAAAACATATTTAGAAAAGAAGTGGGACGTGAAAGGGGAACTATGGCAATTCGAAAATTATTAGAATGGGTTTCTTTTTATTGGAAGAGATGGAATCTTTACCATATGGAGTGAAGTATTAGCTGTTAGCTTAAATTTAAGTGAATTTGGAGTTAATAGACATCGGTAAAATTAATAAAGTAGATATTTTATTTAATTATTAGCTTAAATTTAAATATATCTGGTTAACAGATAGTAATAGATAACAGATTTTAAGTTAATAATAATAGATCTGAAGCTAACAGATAGAGCTTAGCTTAACAAAGCAGAATGTAAACATGATATAATGAGTTATAGAAAAAGGGGATATATTAGGAATAGATTAAGATATAGGGTTGGAAAGCTGTTGGAAGTCCTGAAAAAGGGGGGAGGGAAAGGGTGGGGGGAAATGATATTGATATGTTATTTGAAAGCTGTATGTATTAATATCCTTACCTAATAATTTTTTTTCAAAAAAAAAGAGTGCAGACAGAGTTCAGGCATTCCCCCATCTCTGATTCCAAGGGAATTGATTGATGGTGCCCGACTGTCTGGCTTCACAAACCACGGGTGAACACAATGAACCGGGCTTCCAATGAACGCTGGTTTGTTGGCCATGGACCCTCACGAACCGCCGGATCGCGAACAGACCGTCAGGCGGTTTGTGGGGGGGTTTGGTTCATAATGCGGTTCGTGCCCATGTCTAGTAGTGATTAAGAGCAGCAGAACTCTAATCTGGAGAACCAGGTTGGATTCCCCACTCCTCCGCTTGAAGCCAGCTAGGTGACCTTGGGTCAGTCACAGCTCTCTCAGAGCTCTTTCAGCCCCACCCACTCTGAGTGTGTGTTAAGTTGTCCTGAGGGGTGGTATATAAATCAACTGTTATTATTATTATTATTAAGAATTATTTAGAATTGTTTATGTAAACATTTATTCAGAATTGTCTTCATTTCATATAATGCAATATATCATTCATATAAAAAACTAAAAACACTTCATCTCTCCAAAAAACCAAGTGGGGGCCCACAAGGACTTGCAGGGAACATCTAATTTCTCCTTCCCCACTTCTTCCCCTTTAACTTCCATGAAAGCCCTATACCTTCTCCCCTACCCACCAAGCCACCCTACTTTTATCTGCCCCCCCATCTTCATTTTTCCCTCCCTTTCCCCTGCCTTGGAAAACTATAGCCCAGGTGCTCAGTGCCAGCCACCAAGCCAGACCCAGTTGCTCAACAGGCACCATGCAAGGACTTGCAGGGTGCACTGCATTTTCCCCTGTACCCCTTCCTCATATTATTTCCTCTTTCCCTCCTCCTGGCAACCTCCATATCCTTTCCCTGCCTCCTTCTCTCCTTCTCACCCACCCACCATCTAATCTTTTACCTGCCCACCCAATCTTTAGTTATGTTTATTATCTACTTACTTCATTTATACCAATTATCCACAACAAAGATACAGAGAAGCATATCATTCTCCTCTCCTACATTTTATCCTCTCAACAATTCTGTGAGATAAATTAGGCTGAGGGTTCATACCTGGCTCAAGATCTTCCATGGCAGAATGAGGATTTGAACCTGGGTCTCTTATACCCTAGTAAAAAACTCTAACCACTGCGTCTAACCCTAACCATTGGCTTTGAGGTGGCTGCTGTTGAACAGTTGCAAGCAGCCAGTCCTAGGATAAGTCATATTTTATACATTTGACAAGGGTCAAAATATAGCGTACTGGTTACACTACACTGTTGGACTGTGATCTGGGAGATCAGGGTTCAAGTCCCCACTCTGCCATGAAGTTTGCTGGGTGACCTTGTGGGAATCCTACCCTTTCAGCCTAATCTTCCTCACAGGATTGTTCTGAGGATAAAATTAAGAAGGGGAGAACAATGCAAGAAGTCACCTGAACTCCTTGGGGAAAGGGTGGGGCAAACATACTGACAGAAGGCTCAAATTTTTTACAGTTAGACTCATAGGTCTATGCAAGCTGGGAAGCAGTTCTAAAGGTCGGATTCCCCCCCCCCCCCCCGTAAAACCCTTCCACTAAGTTACCATCTAATTCTCTAAAGAGTTCCCAGGTATTTTAGCTACACCCTCAGGCTGATCCTCATGATTGGGTATTTACCCTACCAAAAGGCAGCACAATAGCAACTGGCATCAAAATTAGGCGACAAAACTCTGACCACCCACTCACCCTACGCACTAGAGATAAGATAAGACTTGCCTGCTCCCATCCCTGGATAAGACCATATAAACTACAGCAGTTGTTTATCACCGCTTGCTACAGATTAGAAGTAATCAAGCCAAAATACGTAGGCCCTAGTGGCACAAAACATTTCCATCTCCACCTACCCTTATGAAGGAACATTTATGTTTTCCTTATGCTTACAATTCCTTCAAAACGTCCTCAACTACATTACTGTTCAAATATAAATTAAACAGGTAGTTTTCTAACCCTTTTAAAATAAAACTTTAAAAGTTTCCCACTTCCTCTCCTTTGAATGGAAGTCTCTCCCAAACTGCTTAGCTCCCTTGCTATGGAGCAGGGGGGGAAATGTGCTTTCAAAAAAGTAGTTATTTTATTTCTCAGTCCACAATGACAGTAGCAAAGTATCTCTATCTCAAGGCCATTTCACATGTTATGTTTTGGCCACAGAAGAGAAACATAAAAGCATTCCTCTCATCTCCTAGATGGTCATCCATCACTAAAGCAGACACACAGGCACCCCCACTCCCCTTGCAATGTTAGAATTGGCTCACTTCATTTTGTTGTGGAACTATCTTGTTGGCAGCAGAGAGAGAGACATCATGTCTTGGAGGAGCTGTCATTCATACAGCTGAGCTGACTGTTGCATAATGCATACTTCCTAGGACTAAGGAAAAGTGTGAAGGGGGAGGCATCTATTATATCAGTGGAGCAGGCATGCCTGGACAACTGCTAGTTTTCTTTACCAGCATGAATCTCAACACACCTCCAAAACGGACTCCAGTTCCAATTTGCAGCTCAGCTTGGCTTCCATACATAGCCATCCCTCACTGCTGAGAATCTGGCCCTCAAAAAGCTACAATTATATGTGGGAAAATTCAGTCTATCCATTGTTTCCTTGTTCATATCGCTGTCAAAATGCAAGGTGGGGTGCATATTGGGGCTGCCCTCTCCTGGCCCCTTGAGTAGCACATTTTAAAAGAGAAAACTGAGCAGACAGGCAAACTTCACAAAGAGAGCTACAGGTGCTCCATAGCCTGAAGTATGCATTTGATTTCATTCCAAGGTTTCTTTTTCTGAGCAACTTAATAGTGAGAGGAAAGCTAAACTGATTAAAACCATGGGAATGTGGTAGCCAAGATGGAAATCAGATTCCACGGCCCCCTGCAGTTAGATTTAAAATGGCTGCAGAGGACCACCTTGTTGTTATGAATTGGCCCTAAGTAACAGCTTTTTCTTTCTACTTCAGTAACACCCACCCCGCTGAGAGACATATTCCACATAAAGCCTCTTTGTCACCTTTGGGGCTACATATATTTTGGAGCAGTTTTTTTAAATCACAGCTAGCATCCACTCACTGAATTCTCCCTTCGTCTCCAGCTTATCACACCTTTTGTTGTTTATCTTACAGGATGGTCAGCACAGTCATCTTTTGTATATATCACTCTAGTATATTCCTGTCATTTATTATAAATTCTAGAACATTTTGCATTTGTGTGGCTCATGGAGAAAGCCTGGCAATCGCTACAGAAGCCCAGATCCCAACCATTATACAAGGTGTCTCATGTGGTTACTGACTGGGTCTTCATGGGCCTCTTAACATGAAGCCCATCACTATCAAATCCCTGCATCCAGACATCCCCACTGCTACATCCCCTCCCCGCTGCAGCTCCCCAACTGACAATGCTATTATTCCATGCTGGTCTAGGCTTGCCATTCCCCCACCAGGGGCAGGGGATCCCCTGCTCCCACCTCCTCCCCCCGCCCCCACTTAACTGGCCAGTAGGGGGCACCCCCAGGGCTCCCCCCTGGGCAGCGCGTCGCATCCCTGTGCCCTGCCGCGACGCGCCTGCGTACCCCAAAACTGGCCCATTTCAAGCCGAATTGGACCCGCGAAGGGGGGGGGGGTCAGCCCTTTGGGGAGTATGTTCCAACAATGGAGAACTCCGAAGCCAGCGCAGGGTAAGTGCCAGTGTCCCAGTCTCCCGCTGGGGGACTTAAGGGACCAGGCAACCCTATGCTGGTCCCATATCCCATAAATAAATATCCTCAGTGTCAGATATGGGCAGGGGGTGAGGAGAAGACAGAAGACCCGGGATCCCTATAGACCATAGAAGATTATTGTGCTAGACCCAAACCCAAGGAAAGACACCACAAATATTTTACTTAAACTTGTTTTTAAAGTGTAGCTAGGGTAGTACTCACTGTATCAGTCTGAGGACTCGAGAGGATGGAGGTTTCTGTGGTGTATGTATCAAGCACCTGGTGGGCACTGGTGAGTGAGGGTTGGATTGGGGTTCCAGGGAAAAATTTTAAATCAAAATGGAGGCACTCCAGATACTAAAGTTTGAGGACTGAAATGCTACTGGCAGCTTCATAAACTCTTGTAAGGAAAGTTTGCTATAAGTGTGCAATAAGAATGTGACACCAAAGAAGACTCTATGTGAACATACTTGCCCTCCTGTAGTTGCGCATTCAACAGTCCAAAAACACTTTAATACAAAAATTTTCCTTAGATACTCCTTTCCACTGCCCTGCAGCTCCTTCTAACTTGGGGAACATGAAAAACCCAGGTGACACAGGAAGGTTCACCGCAACTCCTCCAAGCACTACTAGAAGGGATGCCTTTGGCAAGTGGAATGGCTTCACTACATAAGAGCTGAAACCCAACCAAAGGGAATACATGGGTAGATCATGCCATGAAAGTGCCATGGCACAGAGAGGTTATTGTGATGATAAACAAAGGAGAGGAGAATGCCATAAGCCACTTTGGGTCCTCACTGGGGAGAAAGACAGGGTATAAATGAAGCAAATAAATGCACCCCTGGGTGGGAGACCAACAGGGAAGACTGAGGTTGCTCTGCAGAGGAAGGCAATGGCAAACCACCTCAGCTTCCCACTTGCTTTGAAAGTCCCATGCTGCGGTTGCCAACATGGCACATATACAAATAAAATGGCAAAGGCTTCAAAGGAAAAAAAATGAAAAAATCCTAAGTCTGCAACCCTATGCAAACTTAACTGGGAGTAAGCTTTACTGAATACTGTGATCCTTAATTTCAAGTAAACATGCAGAGAACTGCTTTGCAAACTGAACTTCTGTTGATTGCAAGAATAGAATGACTTGTTCCAAAACAGTGAATACTACTGGCAACCTTATATTCATAAACACCATACACACACAAACACTCCAGGGCGGGTATGAAGCAGAAACAGCAAAATACTGCACTGGAAAGAACTTGGGTAAAATTGTAGCTCTCTGTTTGACAGCTCTCCAGGTTAATGGGGCAGGAAGTTTGAAAGATGGCATTTTACAGTGGCAGGTAGTATTTTTCTTGCATTTTAGTCCCTGCTATCTTGAACATCACCACCAACTGTGATCATTTAAAAGACACCATGTATTTTCTAAGTAAGCTTCCACTCTTTCAAAAAAATAGTAATCAACATTCCCAGTGTTCCATACTTCCCAAAGTGTACACTTGTAAAATCACATCATGCTTAAAATCTGAACAGCAAACATAGCTATTTTGAAATATCTGTCTTTTACAGTAGGAAAATCTCTCTTATAAACAGATCGCACATGTATACAGAGACAGAGAAAATCAAAACATAATATTCAGCTGAACATAATATTAAATTAAGCCCTTATGAAGTCCAGCTAATATCAACCACATGCCAGGTTCTCTCATGTATGGTTCCTCAGTAGGGATCCCAAGTGTCCACCAGTTTACCTTCTAGCCTGCTAGTTGAGAGGTTTTGGACCACCCACAGAGATTGCCTGCCACTGGCAGACACCCTGGGAATACACACGGAACATGCATTCCCAGAGGGAATAACGACGTCACTTTCTGAAGTGATGTCATCACGCTGTCTGTGGGAGTGCTCCTGTGTTTCATTGGGACCAATTTTGGTCCTAAATGGGCCAGAATTAGCCCTTTGCAAAGTGCAGAAGCACACCCATGGCCAGTGTTAGGACATCACTTCTGGAAGTGATGTCATCACGCAAGCATGGAAGTGTGGGCACAAAGAGAAACATGCTCAGGATACGAAGTGCCAGGTCCCCCGCTCCCATGGGAGGGTATAGGGATCTAGCAACCCTATTCCTAAGTTCTAGAATGGCTTGAACTGGGCCTCCTTTTGCTAGCCTTTTATAAGGCCAATAAGGCATATTGATTCCAAAAAATGTTCTGTTTGATTTTCTGTATTAATAACCAAACTCTTTTCTGTGGGTTTCTGAACATATGGGCATGTTTTATTTTTGTTGAAAACTGAGCTCAGCTCACAATTTTGTGACTTAAAAAATTTAGTGAATGACATTGTTTTCATTGTTAGCTACCATGACCTTTTGCTAGTTCATGAGCCTTTGCTAGACCCCAGCAAAAAATATTGTCTACACACACAATTTTATTGTTTGTGTGTGTTTCTGGGCATGATTGCTTTAAAATTTTCTTGGGTAGATACTGCAACTTTGGAACTTTTTTCTGTAGCTGCCATTTTCCATGATGGTGGATATTTCAGTATTTAAAATTAATAGAGGATGTTCATCTTCATGGCAAAATATATGCCTTTGAGGTCAATAAAGCCAAAAGCATTAATATATTTGTGGCAATGACATTCATTTTCCTGAAGCCACCATTTTGCAAGATGCAGATTGTTTTTCACATTCTTATAGGTTGCTCATATTGATGTCAAACTGTATGTTTTGAGGTCAATATATTGGTAAATAAAACCAAATATACTATTCCAAACAATAAAATTCTGAGTACATTTGTTCTACTGTGGATCCAAGACTGTGTCTCTGGGAAGAGCAATATGAAGCAATATGAAGAAAAAGGAAAACAAGTTAAACTAAAATTGTCAGCACTGAATGGAGGATCTCAAGATACATTGGAAGGGAGGAGGGCTAATCTCCTACCATCTGCAGTCACTTCTGTTTGCATTCCTACAAATTTAATTTAATTTAATTTATTAGATTTATATTCCGCCCTCCCCACATCATCAGGCTCAGGGCGGATTACAAATGCATATGGAAATCTATACAGATATACCTGCTGTGACTCCGTGACAGGGCATATCTGCTATGCATGTAAAAGGCTCCATGTTCAGTCTCTGTTCATGTTCAATCTCATATCCATTTGAAATGGCAACTTGTGGAAGCCTCACCTACTCCAGTATGGCCTTCCCAGTGATGCAGTAACGGCATCAGCCCTGCAATGTCACTTCTGGGGCAACCAGAAGTGACAGAATCACAGTGCCTGGGTTGCTCTAGCATTCTGCCCAAATTCTATTGGCTGAATGCTAGAGCATCATCTGCACCAAAATGATGTCACTTCTGGTCACTTCAGAATTATGTCATTGTTGCCCTAACAATGCTAATGGTTTCATCCCTCTCCCTAATTTTTCTCCCACCACCAAGCTGAGCAGCAGTAGTAACGGGGAGGTCTCCAACTTCAGCAAGCCTCAGTTGAAAGGATCAGGTAGTAGACGACATGAAGGACCTGTAGTACCCATGAGACCCGTGAAATCTACTGCTAGTCTGAAAAGACAAATGGTCTGATTCAGCATAAGTCAGCTTCACACCTTTATGCACGTTCACTCTTGTTCTACTAAACCCTTTACAGGCAAAAAAAAATGATTTTTTTTCCTTTTACACTAAATGGCTTAGCACTTGGGTATTTTGGGGACCATCTCTTTCCATACTGTCCAGATCCCAAGCCCCAATGTGACCATGACCTAAAGAGGTAAGAGGGGTGGTACACAGAAATAGGTTTTTTTTCAGTTGTGTCACCTCGTCTTTCAAATGCTCTCCCCCTAGAAGTTCATCTATCATCTGTTCTTTAGGCACCAAGCTGAAACATTCTTTTATTAACACAGGCTTTTTACTCAGGGGTTCTATCTTTTTAAGCTCTTTTTATGGCCTACTTCTAACCTGAAGACTATTTTATGAACAACATTTTAGGCTTCTACATGCTGTTTTATGCCATTGCCCCGGCTTGTTTTATTATTGATCATTCTTATGTCATTTTTATGATTTCACTGTATTGATTCTACTTTGTAAGCCACCTCAACAAGGTCACTAGAGAGGCATCATATACATTTTCAAAACAAATATCTGCCCTGGTTATTCTTAGGACATTAATGCCAACCTTCAGCATGACGTGAATATTACTTTTCTTGCAGTTTGAAGAAATGGATGGCCCTCGTGCTTCATGGACTACAGTTCTGCCATTCTATTAATTACATTAATAAGAAGTTTTCTTTAAAAAGAGTACATTCTTTTAAAAACTATGTTATTAGCTTCAGAAGAGCCCTCCCACACATCTCCAACCCCTCATCTCACCATTACCCCTCCTATCCCCAGACGCATGTGAGCATCTGGCTCGCATGCGCAATTGTATAACTCCCTCCCCCTTGCGCTATTACGATAAAGTCCTTGCGCTATTACGATAAAGGGAATCATACTGCAGTGCTTGCTACATTGGATCACTTAGCAATCAAATTGTCAATTACAATGGGCCCTAGCAGCACTCCCCCCTCGCACGCCTCCCCCGACAGCATCAGTGAAAGGGGGTATCAGGGAAGAGATCAGGGGCTCCTCTTCCTCTGGCCCCTTGGCCATTGCTCGGCTTGTGCATGCCCCGCCCTTGGCTGCTGCAGGACCTTGGGAGGGCCTTGCCACCTTGCTGAGCCTTTCCGTGTCTCTGGAAGCCCAAGGAGGCAGCGGGGAGGCAAACCATTTTGCCCCCAACTCACTTCTTATCTCTGCATACTACGCCTGCATGAGGATAAGGAGTGAGTGATCAGTTTGCATTTTATATAGTAGGATACGGAATTGTGCGATCACACTACTCTACTGTTCACATATTTATGAAACACTTTTGCATTTAAAACTTTGAGTGGGAAATCAATGGTAGAGAATGCTGTACTACGCATGTCCAGTTTCTACAGAAGCTGAAAGTCGTAACAATGGTATAGTGCAATCCCACATGCTCTCAAAAAAAGAGAAAAAGGGAAGTTGGACAGGAATGTGCCAACGTCATTTGTGACGAGGCACAGATAAAGAATGCATTTTCTGTTTTGGGACCTTTTTTGCAACAAACACCCACAAAACACGCATGAGGACAATGCATGTAAAAGGGGAGTTCTCGAAGCAGATTGGGAAGACGCGGCTTTGGGACAGGGAAAACCAAAAAAAACTGGAGCATGTGGAAGCAACCAAAGACTCAGTCCCTAAATATAATAGCATAAGAACATAAGAACATAAGCAAAGCCATGTTGGATCAGGCCAGTGGCCCATCCAGTCCAACATTCTGTCACACACAGTGGCTAGAAATCCAGTGCCATCTAAAGGACTGTCAGTGAGGCCAGGACACCAGAAGCCCTCCCACTGCCTTCCTTCCAGCACCAAGACAACAGAGCACCACCTCCCCACAAAGAGAATACCATCTCCTGTGGCTAATAGCCACTGATGGACCTCTGCTCCATATATTTGTCCAGTCCCCTCTTGAAGCTGGCAATGCTTGTAGCTGCCACCACCTCCTGTGGCAACGAATTCCATGTGTTTATCACCCTTTGTGTAAAGTAGTATTTTCTTCTAGCATTCTTAATGTTTTCTCTCCCCTTCTCTCAGGGATACTTCCACATTATGGGACAACAACGTGTGTTTTTAAAGATGTGTGGATGTTATGGAAGACCGTACTAATTATGGCTCCACAAGTATACATCAATGTGCAGATCAGTCAAAGTACAGTGATTTCCTTCACACGTTATTTTTTTGAGCTTGCACATTTTTTAAAAAATGTCACCAGAGAAACAGTCCTTTAAAATAATTTCTAACTGATGGTATTAAAACTCTGCAAAACTCAGTCAATCGTCGTCTTGAACTGTTGCACTTTCTTTTTTCTTAAAAAAGGGAACTCTGATCCAACTGGAGCATAAATATGATATGACAAAGAAGTGATCCTATTTAATTCCTGAAAAAATAAACAGCATGCACATTTCTCAACAGTGCTGCCATGGAATTGTACCATTTGGCACTACCTCACACTGGAAGGACTGTGTCATGCTAGCAGATTAATGAGTTTATAGAAAAGAAATAAGTGGGCAAGCATGTAATAAAATGAAAGGGTGCCAAAGCAGCGGCTGCAAGCAAGTGCTGCATACCTTTACCAAAGCCATTCATTGCTGAAGGAATCAAACATATAAGAAATTCCAAATGGGATGAAAGACGGATATAATTATGAACCGGAGAGGAAGCACTCATAAAGCAAACATGTTTTCCAAGTTCAAGCCTGTCCTATGGAAAGTAACTTTAGGAAAAAGTCAAGGAACACACTGAATTCACAGGAGGGGGTGAAAAAGTCCATCTATTCTAGCAAAGAACAATAAACTAGTGTGCAGTAGAAAAAAACCTTAAGTTTCCAGTCTAATGTTAGGATTTGGGGGCCTTTGAAAAGCAGCATGAATTAGGGGTGCCAGACTCCCGGTGGGGGCAGGGGATCCCCTGCCCTCACCCTCCACACCCGCCTCCACTTACCTGGCCAGCAGGGGGCGCACACCCTCTGTGCACGCTCCACAGCACGGCCCCGTTTGGGCCCATTTTGAGCTGCTGTGGAGCGCAGCAGTGCTCCTGCACGCTGTAGCCCCACAAAACGGGCCCAATTCGCACCAAAATGGCCACAGATCAGCCCCATTTAGGTGCAGATCGGGCCTGTTTTGGGGGGCTGCGGTGTGCAGGAGCACTCCTGCGCTCCACAGTGGCTCAAAATGGGCCCAATCCAGGCCAAAACAGGGCCGTTTTGAGGCGTTGCGGAGTGCAGAAGTGCCCGATCCAACACGAGCCCCTGCGGAGCGTGAGCACGCTGGAGGGGGGAGCGTGATGACGTCACTCCCCGGAAGTGATGTCATCATGCTTTGCGGGAGCGCGCATGCGCACCCCCCCCCTCGGAACAGAGGTAAGAGCCAGGCCCCAATCCCCCCCTGGGAGATTGAGGGGGTCTGGCAACCCTGGCGTGAATGGTTAATGAAGATATATGGAGTTCATACTGATAGGAAGCCACAGGGCCTTGCAGGTCTCTCTTATTCTCACTACATTTGAATTTGTCCAAAGAAGAGTCCACTAACCTGTGATCTTGTATCCTGTTACACACAAACACTCATACTAGAACAACACTCCCACAGTATACCACATTCCCAGGACCTGCCAAACAACCTCAAGTTTGCTGGTGTGTACTAAGAAGAAAAGAAAGCTTTGACTTCTTTGCTTAATGATTGTTAGAAGGCTCTACAGAGATGAGGTTAGAAAGAGATTAGAAAGCTCTAAAAACTAATCCAGGTATGTGCTTTGAGAACCACTGCAGGACTAGTGCTCCCTCTAGGCCAAGACTTTTACCTAAGAAATCCAAGGTTGTACAGTACAACAATTCAAGTACACTCAGATCTTCACAGGCTTGCTTCCTTGTCCTAATGCCAACCTCAGCAGCTCCAGCTTCTTGCTTGGGTCTGCACTTTTCAACAAACTAATACTAGATCAGCAGTATAGCTATCATTGAATACATGGTAGAGGTGGTCATGAGAAAATCCCTTTGAATCTAGGAGTCAAACATTCCCCCACCCATGATACTTAACACAATATGAATGTTACATTATACCTATTAATACTATGACTGCTCCTAACAATCAGGATGGGGTAGAACTTTCCAGCACTAGCCGAGTCCCTCAGATTACGGCCAGGAACAGGAGGAGGAGGAGACAAGATCTTTCAAAAGAGGCAGGAGTCAAGCTAAAAGACTGACAAGGCAGTCCCAAATAGAGGATTGCACTGAAAGTGTTTTTAAGCAGGAAAACATTATTCTCTTAGCTTGACTACTACTGTTCCCCAAAACTTTGTTCATTCCCTCTCCTCCTTGCTGACAACAATCAGAGGTGGGACCTGGCTCACTTTGGAAAGCAATGCCTTGTCATGATAGAAGCTCAGCTAAATCCATCCTCCGATTACAGTCAGCAAAGGGGAAAGGACAAGAGCAGTTGGGAGCAGTGGTAACTAAACTAAGAGACAATAAGTTTGTGTTTGTCAAAAATACATTAATCCTTTTTAGTAGAGAGAGATTATCTGTGTACTTGCATATCCTAGACTGTCTAAATTCTTTACTATGCCTCACCCAATGCAGCAATGTAGTATATACGAAGATGGCAGTGCCCACAGCACAGAAACTGGCTCAATCTTTAGGAACTATGTTAGGACACATGCAAAACTCACAAATAATTTCACTGCACAGGTTCATCCTATTATGGGGAGATTTTGATGAGTTTGGAAAAAATGTGGTGAGCAAGGAACAGTGAACTGAATTTCTGAAGATTTATAAAGAATCTTGGAAAAACAAAGAGGAAGAAGTGGTTTGGTGACATTCAATACTGCCACAACAAAATTTTTGAGCAAGACACAGTATTTGGCTGCAAGTCGTACACAGATTCTCAGGAATTTATAATTTGTTCTAGATACTGGCCATATTGCTGTATTATGGAATAGATCATATAATCTGAAAGTGTTTCAGGCACCCATCTAGGATGCCCCAGCACAGCTTTTGCTTAGTTGTGCAAGTGCAACACAGCTTTGAGGCATTGCAAAGGAGATTACATGAAATCCTATCCTGCAGACTGGGTTGTCTGCAGAGAATATGATCACACCCTTTGAATCACACAATGACACGGTTGTTTCATACCCTTTTCATGCCAGTCTCACACCAGGTAACTCCAAGAGGGGAACACACTGTATATTTTTACAAAACCACTAAATGGTATTTTTTGTACAATGTATTTATTATAAATATTAACACTTCACTGAAGGATGATAATTAAATTACAAAAATTGTGGATTTAGTTTACAAATAAGAAACTGCAAAATGGGGTTATTTAAATCCCTTTAACTTACTATAAATTGCTCATATATTGTTCTCCGATTTAGCACTGGAATTAGATGTCTGCTGTCTAAGGCTGTATTTTTGAATTTTTGTTCAACATAGCAGCAGTTCAATCCTAATATCTTCTAAATCAACTGAAGGCTGCATTCAGGACTGAACTACAAACAGGTGTCCATTTAGAGGAGTAGCCTTGTTAAGTTCATTTTAGTAAACCCGAGATAGGCAGTACCCTAAAAATTAACATTTTTTATTCCCGCAAAAGATTTTTTTACTAGAATCACAGTTTTCTTTAGGTTAGAAGGTCCTGATTAGTTTTTTCCTCTTTCAAAATATGCATTCCTATAATGATCGCAAGTTATTATAATCAAGCCCACAGGCACATCAAATCAATGGCTCTTAATGCTATAAATTGCCTTAAAATTACAGGATGACATAGCTCTGTTCTTGAAGGCACTGGCTGGAAAATGTGTTGATTGATAATTTTTTTATAAAAAAAAAAGCATAATCAAGTTTGAAGATATTTCTTCCAAGTGCCTGCTTAACTTTCAGGCATCAGTAAAATTAAATACATATATTTTAGGGCAAGCGTATAATACATTTTGATGTGGCTTGTTCAGTACTTTACTCCGTTTAGCTCCCAAGTGGTACTCAGGGCCAGCAGAAAGCAAGTTATTTATGGATCTGAGGTTTCAGATAATTAGGCATCTCCTTGAAGGTCATGTGAGAATACAAAAAAAAATGGGGGGAGGGGAATTCAACTTTCAGTCTGATCTATTTCTCAGTTGAGCTAGAGTTCACAGATTTGAAACAATTTATAGTCCTACTGAAGTCAATAAGATAAAATCAACTTTGGTATAAGTAGCTACTTCTTGACTCTGCAGGATACATTTTGGGTGTTTATCTTAAGCTATTTAAACACACAATGTTAGATCTATATTTCTTACAAAATCAGTACACAATTTTTCTGAGGTTAAATCAATCCATTATACTCATGCTACATTTGCAAGATTTTCTGTTACATTTTGCACAATTTCTAGTTACATTGCACATCTGCCTTCTACCATTTACTTTTTCCTCTGTGCTTGTATATAACACACACTTCTCCCTTTCTTGGCACGAATTTTGTTATGCCATGACAAATGAGCTGTCCCTTCGGATACAGAAACAGGGTTTGACATGCTCAAAGATTTCCCCCTTTTGAACCTTCCCCAATTTGGAGAACTGGATATAAGCAGGGTTACTAGAACAGTATGATCACAACCTTTTCAAAAGATTATGTGCTGAATGCGTAACTGAGACAGTGCAATACAAACTAGTTGAGATTATCAATATCTATAAATAAAACTGGTAGGCCCCATGCCAATGAAGAATACCGCAAAATTAATCTACCCACAGACGAAGAAGGGTTTTTAAATACTTGGAGAACTGCTATGCACAAAAATATGACTTTGTAAATAAATTAAAATTAAAAAATAAAAAACAACCTGCTGAGGAATCAAAATGCTTCAGCAGGGACAGAATGTTGACAGCAATTAAGAGCTAGTTAAAAGAGGGGAAAAATGAGGACTAGCTTGTTCTAATCCCTGAGAGCCTAAAGTATCCTGCAGGAGAAAATTTGGGGAAGGTAAAATTTCCAAACTGTTCCACCCGCAATTCCTCTTGGGCCTCAGGTCTGTTCACATTAAATCAAAGTTTTGTTGGAGATTCTTTTAGCACATGTAATTTACAGTTCATCAAAAAAGCTTAACTTTGTCTATAATGAGGCACAGCAAGCCAAATTTGTGCTGCTGGAGAAATGAAGTACATCCCTAGATACCATGAGGGTGGCAAAACTTAATGTTCTCCAAACCCACTACAGTGCTCTGTAATTCATGGTGGAACTACTTGCTATATGTAGTTCCAAGACTCATTTTACCAACATTTTTCTTCCTTACAAAATGTAGTTGCAAATTCTGCAGTCTGAAGGTGGGGCAGAACTGGCAAAGGGATAGATGACAATATTTAACCTCATTCACTATGTCCCATTTTCTCACTGAAAAATTACCTCTTGGGGACAGCTTTCACCCCTGCTGGATTTACAGATACGTGAGGTTCCGTGATTGCTTCTTTACAGGTAATATTTAAATCTATCCAAGTTATTTTCTACATACTAATCCCAGTACTTCCAGGATCCTTTTTAGAATCTGTTTCCACGGACCAACAGATTTCCTGACCAATAGCCAATCTGTTGTGTATGGATTAACATTCAATTTGTTTGCTCACATCCAATTCATCAGTGATCTGAGACACAGATTCAGATCCTTCACAGTCTTCATGGGATCTGATGAAAAGGTGACAGAGAGCTGATTGTTATTGACATATTGATGACATCATATCTTGAACTCCAGATAAAAGTCCCTAAGAGGTTCGTGGGGATGTTGAAATTGCTTGTGGGGAATGGTGGACCTTTGCGCCACTCCATGGACCTAAAATCACAGAACAGAGCAGCAGTCTCCCAGCACAGCCTTTCAGAACAAACTCTACAACAAGGACTTGGACCACTGCAAAGCAGAGACTGACAAAGATATAGCAGCCAATGCTATCAAACACCACAGAGATCTAGAACAGGGGTCCCCAACATGGTGCCTATGAGCACCACTGTGCCCACTGACACTTTTTCTTTCATCCCATTTGGAATTTCTCATATGTTTGATTCTTCCAGCAATTCATGGCATTGTTGAAGATATGCAGGACTTGCTTGCAGCCGCTTTTCCTAACAAGTGTTTTTAGAAAGTAGGTTGCGCCAGGTGAGGATTTTGCAAACTGTGGCTTCTGATTGACTGTGCAGATACAGCACAAAGATCTTCACTGTGTGACTGAAAGTAAGCTGTAGCAGCCATTTTGTGTTTGGCTCTGCCTCCTGCAGCAGCCATTTTATGGTAGCCATTCTGTGGCTGTGCCCACCACACTATGTCAGAATTCTATATATGCCCACAAGCACAAAAAGGTTTGGGACCCCTGATCTAGAAGAATCAACAGGAATACCATTCTTGTCCAGTTCCTGGCATAGGATGTCCACTGGTACAGCTGTGATGGACTGCACTTGAAAGGAGGTTTCCTAAGTGCAGCAATCAGAGAGCTGGGAATAGAAACATTGAGTGACAGGATTTTCCCTATTCTCTGACTGGTCAGTTAGAACCCATCTGAAGGGCTGATTGTTGGTTTCTGGTAGGATTGTTCAGAGAGATTTGTGAGTAAGTCTGACAGGGAAGGTCAGACAGGTTCTCCTCTGGAGTGAGGGAAAAGAAATCTTTTGCCTTAACTGTAACATCACAGTCCTGAAAAAGAATTCTATTTAACAATTCTTAGTATAAGTATCAGCATAAGCTGAAGACCGCTTGACACAGACACCATAGAACTGGGAGTGTGTTTTGACAAGAGTGATTGGGTAGTAGTTGGAGACTCCCTTTCAAGCCAAAAGAAGAAGGGTCCATCTTCGTTCTTCTGTGCAGGCACACATGGGACTGTACATGTGCAGGCCTGACGACCAGAGAAGTTTTTATCACTTCCATAAAGCTCCACTAGGGAATTGCTTCTCCCAGTCACATCTCAGCCTGTTTTCCCACCTAAACAGTCACATGACTATGTGGGATGAGTGACCCCTTCCCACAGTTCTATCTTAGCCACTGCAATGAGAAGAACCTCGCTCAAGAGAGTTAATTTTTTAACATCGAACATTTTATTTGAAAAGAAAATTAATAAATTTTGGAATATCTTCACTCATCCTTACGTCTTGTGTGTTTTGAGGCGGTTTTTAACTGGCTAGTTTGACTTTTGCACATCATAACTGCCGCCCCTCAGATTACCTCAATATATTGTTTCAAGACATACACAGGATATGGTACTAAAATGGCCTACATTGAGAAATAATTCAGACAGTGAGGTAGAAGCCAAAGGTGTAGTGTATCATGCTCCAAAACTTCTTTTGGATCCGAGACCTTTCTCGGAGTGGAGATCCTTCGGATCAGAGATTCAGGGGGGGGGGAGCCAAGGTCCTTCGGATTCAAGACTTTCCTTGGATCTGAGACTTCCTTTGGATCCAAGACCTTTCTTGGAGTCCAGATCCTTTGGATCCAAGATTTTTCTTGGAGTCAATATCTCTCGTATCCAAGACCTTCCTCAGATCTGAGACTTCCTTTGGATTCAAGACCTTTCTTGGAACCAAGATCCTTTGGATCCGAGAACTTCCTCAGATTCGAGACACCCTCGGATCTGTGACATCCTCAGAATGGAAGTGTCCTCAAAACTAGAAAAAAGACACTCTCACCCTGATGCAAAGCTCATCGGAGTTGATGGTCAGCTGCAGGAGCTATGGTTGAGGAGGTTGGCTTCAGTAAACCTGAGAGAGGGAGCTACAGGCAGAGATTAGAACTGTGCTCTACTGGAGGACCCTCCTAGATGCCTATCACCACTATTGGATCTGAAAAAATTTTCTCATCAGATCCAAGAGATTAGAATCAACATCTGTGGGCTCCATACCCACAGTCGGAACTGACAAAATGCCTTCTCATTCAAGTAAGCCATTAGTGATGTAGTGGTAAGCATAGCTGCCTTCCAAGGAGTTGAACCGGGTTTGATTTCCGGCCACTACAAACAAATAAAATCCTCTTAGGTCCCATGACACGCTGCTGTGATAGGATCCAGGAAGGGTCCGTCACCTGACAGCAATGAGGAGCAGAGATCTATTTCTTTTTATGGGGATCTCTGAATGCTTCTCTTACAAGTCTTGGACTTGTTTTCCATTAGATCAGAGGGCAAGGAACAAGCCTATTTGACAACCTATTTCCCTGAACATGATTAGTGACATTTGTTTTCAAGTCTCAGCCATAATGGACAATGACCATGATTTAGAGTCAATTTAAAAAAAAAGTCTCTACGTATATTACTTGCTGCAGCTGCAAATAATTCTGCATTAGAGAAAGAAAATTGGTTCCTCGAAGTAAAGGGGCCATTCAAGGAACTATGTCGTCTTCCCCACTTTTTTTTATGTATATAAGAAAAATGTGGATTTTTTTAGCCTGTACCAGATTTCATACAACTCACTGTATGTACTTAAAGTATTTAGGATATAATGGTCACATTCTCCTCTTTACTGTCTCTCTTAAAGGTTAATTGCCAGGTAACTATCCTGGACTTTGGGAAAGATTATTCCCATATTTCTATCAGGGACGTTTACAGTCATTAGATATGATTCAAATACAGAGACAAGATATTCTATACACAGTTCTCCCCCTTTTGTTTTTCTAACAATGTCCAGAATGTTCACCAACTGTAAGGAACCTGCTTAGCCCATCTCACAACCCTAGGCTGTTCTTTTTTTTTTTTACCGGATCTGAACAATGGGTTCATTGCGACACCATTTTTGGAATTAATTGATGACTGATGTTGTGGTACTTGTGGTATACTAGAGCTAGAGTTGGAGATGTTGAGGAAAGATCACAATGGGAGCCTACCCAGAGTTTCATCCACAGTGGCGCAATGTTTGTCCATGTGTACCAAGATCATGCTGCTCCGGGGGCAGGACTCAGACAAGTGACTCCAAATCGTCTGGAGCACACAGAGATTGCTGAGACAGATGTATACTACCACATCAATGGTATCCCTTACCATGTTAAAAATATAAATTTGCACTAGTGGTTTCTGAGAAATTTTCAGGTCATTCCTCACATTTCTCTATCCATAAATTTGTGCATCTTGAGACAAATCCTCAGGACCCTTGAAAGGTGATGGCCAGACCATTAGTTTTTTCAGGGGTATACCCTTTGATACTAGACAGCATCATGCTATTCCGGCAACTGATGCTTCGTTGCAGGGTTGGAATATACATTGTGATGGTAATATTATATAGGAATGAATGGTCTAACACTGAAAGGGTCTTACATATTTATGTACTAGAATTCAGAACCATATGTTATGCTCTTGCTTCAGCATAGATAGATGTTGGGGCAAAAATATTCAAGCCCAAACGAGCAACACCATGCTGATTGTTACCACAACAAGTGGGAAAACGCACAGCGTTGCTAACCCTTGGGCAGAGACTAGGGTCTTTTGTGGTTGTACAATTCCTGGCAGAATTTCCATATACAGTGTCTACCCTTTGGGCTCAGACAGCACCAGACCAAAGGGGTTGAGCACCATCTTGAGTTCCACTCCTTACTGTGTTGTAAACAATACCAATGTGCAGCCAATGTTACTGCAGCAGGTGGTTCCAGATGTGAACAGTTTCGCAACTAGTGTTAATGCCAAGGCATGAGGGCTGTTGTTCTAGGATAGACAGCAATCCGATCTCTTTGAAGTCATGTTCCCATTATGCATCCCATTAACTTTTCCTTGGTATGCAAATGCGTGTACCTATTGGAGGGGACATTTCAAATTGTTTCCCCTTTTGGCCTAGGCACCTTGGGTTCTTATGTTACTTGCTCAGTTCAAACAGAAGTATATGTCACTTCCTCTGATACCGGGGGTGTGATTCAACACTATTTCCTCACCTTTTGGGTTTCATGCACTTGTCGCATGACACACGCAACCCAGTCTATGGTAGTCTATATGCAAGTGCTCCTGAACATGAACCTTTCCACTTGGATGTTTTTATGAGTCCAGATGGAAATTTTTCTTTCAGAGTAGATGTAGAATAGGGGCACTATGGCTGAGAGTTGTCTTTTACTCTCTATACTTGAGTATCTATACAGCCTGAACTCAGGGGGTATTTCACTATCCCAACTAGTAAGGTTCGCCTATACTCCTTAGACTCTGTTCACGTTCAGATTAAAGGCAAGCCTGTGCCCTCTCGTCCTAGTCCTGCCAATTCTTTTAAAGGATGCTCAAGTTTTGTTTTCCAAAGTCACCATTGATCCCTCAGTTGTCCCTGTCCTTGGTATTGTCGCGCCTTACACGTTGGCATCCTCCAAGCCCCTAGCCACTCGCATGTTAGAGCTTCTGCCATTGTAGGTGAGCTCCTTCATGATATGACTATAGTTAGGAAAGCAGGTGACTTGTTATAGCCTAGGACTGGACCAGCCTTTTGGGCAAAATTTGGTAAAATTTCAGGAACACGGGGCTGCCTCCTGTCCAGACATCCATTTCCTACTGGGTTTCTTGTTCTCTTTTGTAGCATGTGGAAAAGCAGCTGAGTAGTCTTTGCAAATTTGACAGAAATTCTAAAATATTTTCTATGCTTTATGCCCAAGCTAAGTCCTTCTGCTACAGTGCTGTCTGAGTGTAATTATACTCTCTCTCTCTCTCTCTCTCTCTCTCTCTCTCTCTCTCAAATCAATTGAATAGGCTATAGTATCTCAAAGCAAAGGATATTGTATGAACTGTGATGCCCAACAATATGCTTTTAAATTAAGGCTAATGGGGAAGTATATATTTGTAAACAATTAACTGCCTTATATTTAGATTATTTAAAAATTTGCATTTTTCATGTTTTATAGTTCTCCATACAGCAGGAAGTTTCAGAGTAGCCAAAGATGTAGGGCTTTAAAAAAAAAATTGCAAATTTGAGCAAGCAGATTCCTAGCACTAGGCCTAGTTCACACACGCAAGAAAATGTAGTTTGGTGTGTTCCATCTTTGAATGTTGCCTTGCATAAAAACATTCATAAAAACACACACACACAAAAACCAGTGCAGTGTGCCAGGGAGGCCTGTTCCCTCACCGTTCCCCTCCACCAGCCAGGTGAGTGGTGGCGAGGGGAGGAGGAATGAGGGTGTGGGGGGTCCCCTGCCCCCATCAGGGGACAGCAAGGTATATTGTCATGACCTTATACCATCCATTTTAATGGCCTGACCATTGACTAGGGTTGCCAGGTTTCCTTAAACTCCCAGCGGGAGGGGTGGGAGGACCTGGCACTGGCCTTTGTGATCTTTTGGTACGCACACAATGCATCCCGGCATTGCGTGCATACTGATGATGTCACTTCCGGAAGTGATGTTATCGCACCTGGCACTGGCCCTATAAGGGTGGAAACATGCCAACTGCCAGGCACAATGATGTCACTTCTGGAAGGCTTCTTGCCTCCCAGGACCATTCTCTGGGGCTTTCTCCCCACCTCCGGCCATGTGAGCAGTGGCAGCTAGCAGAGGCTAGGAGTAGGGTTCCAATTTGGAATGTGGGAGTGCTCCTAGGGCAAACTGCGCACTCCCAGCCTGCACAGAAGTGATGTCATCATGCAAGTCACATGCTGCCCTGGGAGCACTCCCACACTCTGAATTGGGTAGCTGCAGCATACAGGAGCATGCCGCGCCACCCAGGAACACACTCCAGGACAGGAGACACGTCCCCCCCACACCGGCCAGGTAAGCAGGGGTGGGGGGAGGAGGGGGGGAGTGGGGGATCCCCCACCCCCAGTGGGGGACTGGCATCCCTACTATCTGACTACATTTACTCAATCTCTGCTATTTGCCCAGTGCCATTTCCAACAAAAAGAAAGAGGGCTTCTGCTTCTCCCTATCAAGTTCCTGAGCTGGGCTTAAAAGCCAAAATTATATCTGACTGTCAGGGTGGGACAAACAGACTTTCAAACTACAAAGATTAACATGCTTCTTGGGGACTGCTCAGCCAAAGCAAGCAAACTGAATTTAGGTGAGAAAATCTGCCTCCTAGTAGGGGCGTGAAGGAGGGGTCCATCATAATTGGTGGTAGTGCTGCAATGCGAAAAGAAAACCCACAACTAGTTGAACCCACCACAAAAGTACAATAGTGTAACACAATGTTTTATTATTTTGTGAGGAAATACAGTATAATTACAGTCAGAAATGGTATCAACGCAAAAGACGAAAGAGGCACAGAGAGACAGTCAGGTACAAGAAGTGGTTGCTGAGGAGAATCCTAGTCAGGAGTGGAAATCATGAGAATTAAAGTTGAACTGGTAGAAATAGAGGCAGAAAAAGAAAAAGTCAGAATTGAGGCAGAGAAAGAACAAATTACAGTTAGCTAAAATGGTACAGCAGGAGAGAGAGAGAGATAACCCTTATATACACACTCTGAGCTTCTATGACTAAGACCAAATATAAATAAAATGTTCATTTGCTAGTGACCATTATTTCTGCTACAACAGATTATTATGGCTAGTCTTCTGAAACACATCACCACTTTTTAAGTTAATTAATACAACAACAAGTGTAACAACTGCATCTAAGGAAGTAAACTCTGACTCACGAAAGCTAATGCTGGATTAAACACTGTGTCTTTAAGGTGCCATTGGAATTCTGTTTTGTTTTATGGCCTAACACAGCTACCTCCCTGGAATAATACTCATTTTTCTAAAATGAAAACGCTATTCAAAAATGCCTAAATATCAAGACTAGTTCTGACTGTTTGATCCTTGGGACAGGAGAAGGATAGGCTAGAGGGAAAAACAAGGGCCAGCAAATAATACTTGGAGAAACCTAAGCTTTTAATGACAAGGATCAGAAAAAAAGAGCACAAACCGTGAAAACGAGACAGCTTGAAACAAGCCTATTCTCATGCCTGTCTGAACTTAGAAACACAGCAGAAATCCAGCACTGCCACCAACATCGCTTCTACTAAATACAAGGGTGGTCCGATTCCAGAGATAGAATTCTATATCCTATAGACGGATGAAATTCCTCACTTGCTGATAACTTCTCACAAGAGGGCTATCACGTCCATTTACCTGAAAGGCCACCAAAGAACTATGTAAGGATCCCTTCCATGACACAACAGCAGTAAATGCTGTAAGATACTAAAGATATGAAAACCCATCTCTTTCCATTTTAAGTCAGGATTCATTTAATATTTTCTTCTATGCAAGTCTGCCCAATTATGTATTCCACAATGCAAACTAAAAATATACTTGATGAGACCTGTATATGTTTTAAAGACATTTGACAGATATTAGTCTTCCATGCAGAAGTCAGCTATCTTTCAGTTCCCCATATCAGCCAAGTACTGGTGCACACACTGTGGTCTCAGCTGTTCATATCAGTCTTTCTAAGACAGTGATATATAACAGCACATTTCACGCCCCCCTCCTCTCCATAATGCCATACAAATCTTCTCAAAACTATTTCTTTTCTTCCCCACTTTCTCCCAGCCTGCAGATGTTCCACTTTTAGAAATACATTTATCCATTACTGCTAAAAAGATTACATTCAAAACTCTGGCATCCTTTAATATTGAATAGTCAGACAGAGACATTTTACCCATGAAACCCACAAAGATCGGTCAACATCTGTAAAAGACGTCTAGAAATACTGTGTTAATTTACACTAGCAAATGTGGTTGGTCCTTGAAGCTATCGCAGCCACATAGTCCAAGGAGCATCCCTACAGACAGCAAAAGTTACATATAGCAGCAACTTAAAAGTTTGAGGTACTTCAGCACAGACTATGGCTAGACACAGAATTTAATTTTTTGGGGTGCCATTGTTGCCAAGTAGGCCCCCTCTCCTACTTTAAGGACTGCCATGAACTGTGTTAAAGTTTCCTGCGTTGCTGTTTTACTACTACACAAAGATTGCCCTGCACATGTGTGTTCTGATACACGTGTCAGTTTCCTGTCTGCTGTTCTATTACCGTGCTGCTGCAATAGACTGTGTAGTTCACTGACTCCATGTTTGGTTAACTGCACAAAGGACTCTTTTTCTGGGCAGCCCTGCCCTGACTTATATCTGGACTTCCCAGTGTGTGTTTGGATTTTATTACAAGTGTGCCCCGTGCCTGCAGTACCATCTGCCACGGACCGTGCCTGTTCCCTGCCTTGGACTGTGTTTTAAAGTGCTGTTTCCCCTGCCTCCATGGAAGCCTGCCTCGTATGGGCCCAAGCCGCTGCTAGCAGCTGGGCGCCTGCTGGGGAAACCTCCAGCGAGCCTGGTTAGGCGCTCCCTGGTCAGTTCTCGCCTGGAGCCTCCCGCGAGCCAGTCGCCGAGCTTGCCCTCGCTACCGGGCAGCCTGCTATCCAGCCCCAGCTATGCCCAGCCGGCATCCATGTTCTTAGGCAGCCAGAAGACCCAGGGAAGAAGCCTGCTTTGGGAAGCCATTTCAGAGAAGCGAGCACACCACGTCCGCAGCGAGAGTACCTCGCCCCGCTCTGCATATCTTAGGAGCCGCCCCGGAGAAGGAACTAAGTGCCGACCATCCCAAGCACTTAGAGAATGCATCTCAAAGAAACCTCCGCATTCCAGAGCTGATGACATCAGGACAAGCCCTGTCCGCTGGAACATCCTTTCAGCCCACTCGGATTTCCCCCTCCCTCCTTTGTCCCTTCTTCCTGAGGTGTCACTTATCACAATCTGATTACCAAAGTGGCCCATCCAAGCCATTCAGTAACCCATTAGAGCCTTTGTTTTAAACTGTGAGAACCACCAAGTACAGCACCAGCCCCAGGGTACGTTTTGGGGTATTTAAGCTGGTCTCCCAGACCACTCGGGGCTTAGGCCATTCCTATCCAGAACCCCTCGCTGTCCGTCTGTGGTCCCAGTGCTGGCATTGGGCCACCCTCGCTGTTGTGTCTCTGCTTCGCTTCAGGATAAGTGAGTATTCCCTCTACCATCGTTGGGAACCAGCTAATGCGAAAGTCTCTATATTTCCTACTCTGTATTTCTTAGGTCTTGTATGTTCTTTGTATGCTTGTGCAAGTTTAGGCTTACGCCACACTGAATACACGTGTTTGGAACCTATTTGTAGTCTGCCTCTTTTTCACTAGAGTGTCTGGGATCGGGACCTCCGTAGACATAGGTTAAGATCCGCGCTAATTTTAAGTTACAGACTGCTACAGCTAATTCCCCATTATAATAAAGAGCAGTTCTGGTAACACCATTTTCTCTAGAGGATTTATGTTATTATTTGGGTGCTGAAACCTGACTATAGGAGCAGGAGAAGGGGGAGGGAACGAATACAGCGGAAGTGAGTAGCCTTGCTCTTGGTGCCACAGGAAGGACTCGCTAATTTCCAAACTCGCTAATTTCCATATGTGCTGCAATTTTACCTCTTGGTCAGATAAAGCTATATATAAAACACATTGTACTGTATTTTCTTTAACCACTAAATTCCTACCAATGTTCCTTCTATCTAAGAAGGGGCCAGTGTTTTGTACTCAGACCAATTCTCTTTATTTTATATAGTGATTGGGCATTCTAGTCTTATGGATTGGGTTGAACAGCAAACTTTGACTTGTATCACAGTAGCTGAAGCATTGTCCTACTCTGTCCTTAGAAGTTGGAAAAAATCAGAAAAGAAACCAATCGGCATTCCTTTATTTTCCTTTACAACTATAGCAGCTTCTTAGCAACTTTCGTGGTTCCTATGGGCAAAAAAGATTAGGGAAGAGATTATCGCATACCATCCTGCAATGTAGATTATGTTCTTAGGTGTTTTCATACTTAACCTGTTTCTACATCCTCACATGTGTGAAAGATATTAGTACACAATAAGAAATGGAATGGAACATTTGGGTATTGAATGCCTATTCAAGCTAGTGTTGGTTTTACATTCAAATATATATGCCATGCAAAAAAATGTGTGCATGTGTTTTAGCGTCATGTGTGAAAAAGCCATTAGTTTCCATTTTCAATGTGGCCAAGGGCTACAAGTTCAGCTTCAGGAATCCACTCAGGTCCTAGAAAAAGAAACCGAACTCCTCCTTAGCAAGCAGTGCTCATGATGACCTCCTGGAAGATATATGTTCATGCTTGCAAGCTGGAGGAATCATGCTCTTGTGAAAAAATTGCTGTAATTAGGCAAAATATGCTAAAGATGCTTTGTTTTAGAGACAGTACCCAGAGTTCTTGTTAGCCAATATCATTTCTTCTCAACTTTCTGGGCTCTGCTGAGCGATGACCTTTCAGAATATACAGATGTCGTTGCACTAGCACCAGTATATGTCTATGTGAACCAGCAAAGGCAAACACCAGTTGGGAGATAGGACAGCCGGGGCAGGGGGGGAGGCTTTTTTCCTAAAGAAGTGGAACACTTTCGAAGTCAAGGTTTTAAGATATTGTTTTAGAGGCCGTTTGTTAATCAAAATGCTTTCTAATAATTATGTATAACTACCTACACAGCATTAGATCTTTAAAATGCCTGTACAGACATGTTCATCTCTCAAATCTTCTAGCCTTTGTCAGATTCCTTTACCTTTTGCAGCATATGAAAGAAACCGATCTACATTTAGAAACACACCCCCAAATCAAACACACTAATGTGACAGAGGACAGAATCTTGTTTCAATCTGTGCAATTTTTTGGTTCTCTGGAGTCCAGAGAGATAAAAATGAAAGTTCAGATCAGAGCTACTGATCTTTTAGAAGGCAATTTTAATTTCTTTTTTAATAAAGGGACTTGATATAGCAGTAGTGTGAAGGATTATTAGTTATGCGGCTAATTTTGACCACTGTGTGTACCAGTGGCACACTCCCAAAAAGATCAATACTGTTATAAAGTTAATATCCAAATTTATTGACAGTCCTTAATATCGTGATCTGCCAGAGGCAGACTCTAGCAGGCTGGGGTCCCCCATCCTTGCCATTGAGAGCAAGAAGCAGTTTCAAAAAGAGAGTGTTGGCTGTGGCATCACTCACCTCTGCTAAAACAGGTGTTGTAGGTTTTTCTTCTGTTTCTGGATAATGCCACTTCCCCCTTTAGAAGACCCTGCTAGATTAGGCCACTGGTCCATCTAGTCCAATATCCTGTCTCACAAAAGGGTTGCCAGCCTCCAGGTAGTGGCTTGAGATCTCCCGGAATTACAACTGGTCTCCAGGCCACAGAGATCAGTTCACCTGGAGAAAATGGCTACTTTGGGGGGTGGACTCTATGGAACTATGCCATGCCAAGGTCCTTTCCCTCCCCAAACCCCACTTTCTCCAAGTTTCACCCCCCTAGATCTCCAGGAATTTCCCAACTTGGAGCTGGCAACCCTATCTCACAATGTGGCCAATAATAGGGCATTGAAGCCGAGGCCTTCCCCTGATGTTACTCCCTGGTACTGGAGTTCAGACATTCACTGCCTCTGAATGAAGTGCCCTTCAGCCAGCCTTTCCACTGTAGTCCACTATTCTCCCACAATGCTGCTCCAGGATGTTAAGGATTTTTAGGAAAAGCACAGTGGGCAATGTGGAGGCTATAGGTGGAAGGGAGAAATCAGCTAAAGTCATTCTACCCCATTTGCCCAAACAGAAGAACCTTTTTGCTTACAGAAGCTGCCTTTGGATCCAAACCACTGCATTTTATCTTTTTCAATTAATACACTTTAATCCCACCAAGTTTCTATATTTTTTTCTGGAAAAAGAGTAAGCTAATCCATTATTTTCCCTGGCATCAACATTTCTGGAAACATTATGTGCCTACACCAGCCACCAGCAATACCCACTGTAAATCTCCCTGCAACAAATCAAAATTGTTATTTATAAAAGGCCAAGCTAACACTGTTGCTTCAATTTTCTCTTTGCATTTACATGAACACGCAGTAGGCCCAAAATAAAAGATCAGTTCTGGATATTTTCCAGTTGAAGGAGGGGAAATGTAGATTGATAAGCAACTGGGGAAATAAAAACTATTGCAGATATTTAGGAAGATTTAATCATAAAATTTCCTACCCATTTTTTTTCTTTTTGAAGAAATAAGATGAAGTTACCTTACAACTTTTGTTAAACTCTTAAAAGAATTTGAAGTATAATGGTCAACTCACCATATGGCATTCCACTAGTGAGGATAAGAGACTATGAATGTTTTAAGAGTGGGAAGCAACAACAGCATAAATTCTGTGAACTTGAATCAAAGTCACTGAGATTTGATCCAGCTGTTTTCCTACTGAGACAACCTATAGCAGCATGATAGCAGAGTCTGTGGACCATAAAAAGAGGCAGGCAATGACGTGACAAGGACCACCTCCCCCCATATGTCCCTGTGTACTAACTACGGTCCATAAGTTGCCCACTAGCGGTTCCCTGCTCAAGGTAGCCCACCTGGCATCAATCAAAACCATGCATTTTCTATAGCAGCTCAACCCTAAAGAATGGGGTCCCTAAGGAGATGGGAGGCACTAGAAGTTTTTAGGAAGTACTGCAGGATTTGAGTCCAATGGCACTTTAGAGACCAACAAGACTTTCTGGGTATAAGCTGTTAAGAGCCAAAGCTCCCTTCTTCAGATATGTAGAACGGAGTATCTGAAGAAAGGATGCAAAATCAAAAAGAGTCCAGTAGCACCTTTAAGACTAACCAATTTTATTTTAGCATAAGCTTTCGAGAATCAAGTTCTCTTCGTCAGATGCCTGATACAGAGACTGGTCAAACACAGAAGAGCAGAGGGAAGAGGCAATTAGGGGGGGAGGGGGAGGGAGCAATCAAAACATTCCTTTGCTAGTATATGTAAACATCTCCTTTTGGTGTGTGTATCAGTTGGCTTCAAAGGAGTTTGCCCTGTTAGTTTGTAGAAGCCAAACAGCTAGACCATCCAATTCCAATGCAGTATGGGCCTTCGATAATCACAGCTCTCCCTGCCAGATGCATCTGACAAAGAGATCTGTGGTTCCCGAAAGCCCACGCCAGGTACCACTGAGCTCCCCCAGACCCCACCTCTGTAAAGGAAATCTGTTACCTGTGGTAATGTGATAACCATTCATAGTCCCTATTCAGTCCCAGCTTGACAGAGTCAAATTTGCATATGAATTCCAGTTCAGCAGCCTCCCGTTGGATTTTGTTTTTGAAAGGTTTCTGTTGAACTACAGTGACCTTTAAGTCTTTGATGGAATGTCCTGGTAGGTTGAAGTGTTCTCCCACTGGTTTCTGGACGTTTCCATTTCTAATGTCAGATTTGTGTCCATTTATTCTTTTGCGTAGAGGTTGGCTGGTTTGTCCAATGTACAGAGCAGAAGGACATTGTTGGCACATGAGGGCATATATCAGATTGGAGGATGAGCAGCTGTAAGAGCCAGAGACAGTGTAGTTTTTTTTTTTTTTGTAAAATTTTTATTGGGTTAGAACATTAATATTTTTACATTACATTGCATTCAATTATCCCCTAATTTTTCGTTTCTAACCCCCTCCCTTTCCCCCCCTTTTGTTGACTTCCAACAGCTTTCCCACCCTCTGTCCCTTTTCCCTTACTTCTATTAATTTCCTCTATCTAAAACAAATATATATTCTCCATTATATTAAGCAGTACATCTTTAACTCTTTTACTTACTATACATCCAAACTATACTTCTTTAGATAAACAATTTATCCCATTTTCCAGTTTTGAATATTTCTGTATGTCATAAACCATAAAAATTTCCCACATTTAAATCAAACAATTTGATTTGTTCTCTATATATTAATCATTTCTTCTTTTTATAGTATTTCTATATAACTCATCACATAGTCAGTCATTTTAACTCTTCTATACATTCAGTTTGGTGCATATAAGTCTTATCAAGTAAAAAAAAATATTGTTAATTACTCAATCCTCATGTTTAAACCGTTAATTATTCTCTATCAATATTCTATCAATTAACCTTTACATATCTATATATATCTCAATCAATTAATTAATCTAACTGCTTATAAATTCACATTTCTCTTCCTCCCCCGGTAAAGTCACCCCTCTCTTTTATACTTTTATTGTACTTCAGTAGTTCTCAAACTGCCACAGTTTTCCTCCCACCTCCCACTTCTTCTCCAGATATTGTTTCAGCTTCTCCCAGTCTGTGTTAAACTGCCCTGAGTCCAGATCTCTCAGTTTTCTTGTCATCTTGTCCATTTCAGCCATATACAGCAATTTGTAGATCCAATCTTCAATAGTTGGCACTTCTTGTACTTTCCATTTCTGCGCATACAAAAGTCTAGCTGCTGCAGTCATATAAAATATCAACGTCCTATGGTGGGCTGGGATTCCCTCCATTCCCAAGTTTAGCAGCAGGAGTTCTGGGTTCTTATTTATTTGAAACTGTAAAATTTCACTCATTTCTCTTATTATTTCCCCCCAGAACTGCCTAGCTACCTCACACAACCACCACATATGATAGAGGGAGCCCTCATGCTTTCTACATTTCCAGCATTTATTAGAAGTGTTCAAGTTTCCTAGCGCAATCTTCTTTGGTGTCATGTACCAACGATAGATCATTTTGAAAATGTTCTCTTTAATATTAATACATGTCGTTGTCTTCATTGTAGTTTTCCACAAGTATTCCCATGCCTCCATTGTTATTTCTTTATTAAAATTTATAGCCCATTTCACCATTTGTGTTTTAACTGTCTCATCCTCGGTATACCATTTCAACAGTACTTGGTATACCTTGGATATTCTTTTCTTGTCCTCTTTAAAAAGGGTCTGCTCTAGTTCCGAATTCTCTGTTCGTATACCTCCCTTTACAGAGTCCGAGTTATACAAATCTCTGATCTGTCTATACTGGAACCAATCATAGTTCGGTGATAGTTCCTCTTGCGTCTTTATTCTAAGTTTAGACACTTCAGTTTTAGTTATTTCTTTGTACGTTAAACATTGTTGTTCATTATCAACAGCTCTCGGATCTATCACCTCGTATGGAACCACCCACAAAGGGGTTCCTTCTTGTAGGTAAATTCTGTACTTCTTCCAGATTGTATATAAACTTCTCCTTACAAAATGATGCAGGAACATCGAGTTGACCTTTACTTTGTCATGCCATAGGTATGCGTGCCATCCAAAAATTTTTTTATATCCCTCTAGGGCTAATAGTTTCTTATTCTTTAATATCATCCACTCTTTTAACCAAACTAGGCAGATTGCATCATGGTAAAGTCTCAGGTTGGGCAGTTGCATTCCGCCTCTTTCCTTTGCATCTTGTAGAACTTTTACTTTCACTCGAGGCTTCTTGCCTGCCCAAACAAAATCTGATATTTTCCTCTGCCATTTTTCAAATTGTTTAGAGTCTCTGATGATTGGTATTGTCTGTAGCAAAAACATTACTCTTGGTAACACATTCATCTTAACTGCTGCAATCCTGCCCAACCATGACAAATTCAGTCTATTCCATTTGATCAAGTCTCTCTCTATCTGAGTCCATAATTTTTCATAATTATTCTTGAACAAATCTATATTTTTTGCAGTCAGCTCAACTCCCAAATATTTCACCTTACTAGTTACTTCACAGTCCGTTGTTTCCATTAACAATTGTTGTTTCTGCTTAGTCATGTTTTTACATAATATCTTTGACTTCTTTTTGTTAATGAAGAAACCTGCCAAGTCACCAAACTCCTTGATCTTGTCTATCACTTTTGGCATGTTCTCCAATGGATCTTCTACAATTAACATTATGTCATCTGCAAATGCTCTAACCTTGTATGAATAGTCCTTTATTTTTATTCCTCGTATTTCCTCGTCTTGTCGTATTTGTATCATCAGAATCTCCAATACTAAAATGAACAACAATGGAGATAACGGGCAACCTTGTCTTGTTCCTTTACTAATCGTCAATTTCTTGGTCAGTTCATCATTCACTACAATTGCTGCAGTCTGGTCCCTATAAATTTCTTTAATTGCTCTGATGAATCTTTCTCCCAATTGTAGCTTTTCCATAGTGGCAAACAAAAAATCCCAGTTTAAATTGTCAAACGCTTTTTCAGCGTCTACAAAGAAGAAACCAACCTCTTTGTCACAACGCTTGTCATAATATTCAATAGCATTGATCACTGTCCTTAAATTGTCTCTTATTTGTCTGTCTGGCAAAAAGCCTGCTTGTTCCTCCTCTATGACTTCCGAGAGCCACCCCTTCAGTCTCTCCGCCAATATCTTCGTAAAAATTTTATAATCATTGTTAAGTAGTGATATAGGTCTGTAATTTTTCACGTTAGTCAGATCTTGGCCCTCTTTTGGGATCAATGATATATTCGCTTCTCTCCAAGTGTCTGGAATTCTTTGATCCCTAAAAACTCCATTCATCACCTCTTTTAGGAATGGTGCCAGTTCGTTGGCCATTGTCTTATAAAATTTAGCCGTAAGTCCATCTGGCCCTGGCGCCTTTCCGGGATTTGCGGATTGTATTGCCTTACTTATTTCCTCATCAGTTACTTCACTATTCAACTTATTTCTCCAAGCTTCCGAGATCTCTGGAAGTTTGGTTTTCTCCAAATATGATGCTATTGATTCTTTGGTTACTTCTTTTTTATTATACAGCTTAGCATAAAATTTATAAAAGGCTCTACTAATGGTAGTCTGCTCCAGGTACATTTTATTTTCTTCACAGATTTTATTTATTATTTTCTTTTCCCTTTTCTTCTTCAATTGCCATGCCAAATATTTCCCAGGTTTATTAGCACCCTCAAAAGCTTTTTGATTCAGTCTTTTAAGGTTCCACTCCAATTCTTTATTACTCATTGCTGTTAACTGTTCTTGAAGAATTTTAATTTCCTGATGTATTTTCTTTTTCCCTGGTCTCTTTTTTAACTGTATTTCTTTGGCCTTTATTTTCTCCTCAATCTCTTGTCTTTTCTCCTCTTTCTTTTTCCTTGCTCTGCCATTTAAGTCCATTAGTATGCCCCTTACAACCGCCTTGTACGCGTCCCAAACTTTACTGGTTGGTACTTCTTTATTCACGTTGTATTGTATAAAAAACTTTGTCTCTCTTCTCAATATTTCCATATTTTCACTTTCCTGTAGCAAGTCCTCATTTATTCTCCAGGCTTTCCTTTTTCTCCTTTTTCCAAATTTCCACATAATTGGATTGTGATCTGAGCCTACCATCGGCATTATTTCTACCTCCTTAGTCCATAACGCTAAGTCCTTTGAGGCCCAGATCATATCAATTCTTGATAATGTAAGATGCCTTGCAGAATAAAAAGTAAACTGTTTGGTTTTAGGATATTCTCTCCTCCATACGTCTTCGAGAGTCTCTTGTTGAATCAACTCAAAAAAAAGCTTTGGCAATAGTCCTCTTTTCTTTTGTGCTGTTGTAGTCTTTTTATCTAGTTCCAAATCTGTCACTCCATTGAAATCTCCAGCAAGAATTATCTGGTCATATACAAGATCATCTAAATGCTTCCTTAAATCCTCAAAGAAGCTTTCCTTTGCACCGTTAGGTGCATAAAGTCCGACTACCAACACTCTCTTTAAATTCCAATTACATTCCACCGCTACAAATCTAGCTTCCACATCTCTCATAACAAATTTTGGCTGCAGCTCCTCTTTTATGTACAACACCACTCCTCTTTTTTTCTTGTTAGAGGCCGCTACAAATTCTTTGCCCAATTTTCCAGATTTTAAATATTTTACATCCTGTTTTCTAATATGGGTCTCCTGCAAACAAACAATATCACATTTTTGTTTTAGTAGCCAATGAAAAATATTTTTCCTCTTATTCGGTGAGTTTAGTCCATTTACATTCCAAGATAATACATTACACTCCATATTCATGGTTTTGTTGGTAAGTCTTTTTCATTGTCCTTGATAAATCTCTCCATCTCCTGCTCAGATCTGATGCGTTTTTTTGCCCCTCCAAACTCAAAGGACACTCCTTCCGGTAACTCCCATCTGTATCTGATATTCATGTCCTTCAAAGTTTGAATTAGCACTCTATATTTTTTCCTGTCCAGTAACACTGATCTGGGCAGTTCCTTCATTATGATAATCGTCTTGCCATCAATCTCCAATGGATCTTGAAATTGTTTTGTCACAATCCTCTCTTTCATGTTTCTAGTTGTAAACTGCACAATCACATCCCTTGGTAGTTTCCTCTGGGTTGCAATTCTCGAGTTCACACGGTACGCCACATCTAGGATAGCCACAATTTCCTCCTCCTCCTTCCCCAGGTAATCAGCCAACACCTCAGTCATCTGTTCTTGCGCTGACTTCCCTTCCACTTCTGGCAGACCACGAAAACGAAGCTGCTTCTCCATGTGTTTAGTTTCTGCAACTGACATCCTCCCCTTCACCAGTCTCATCTCTGTTTGTTGCGTTTCTATTAAATTCTCCATCGCGTCTTCTACTGTTTTAACTCTCTGCTGCGTTCCTTGTAATTCACTACTAATCGTTTCCACGCCTTTTTTCACTTCTGACAGCTCCGACTTTACTGTCTGTGTAACTTCTTTGACCTCTTTAATAAGCTCCAATTTCGTGTCCTTAAGTTCTTTCATCATATCTATAAGCTTTTTGTCCAAATTTTCTATTGCCGATTGCCACTCTTTTTTCGACATCGTGGGGCTTGCTTTAGCTCGCTCCCACGAATCTGCTCTCTTCCTTAGCTCCGTGGCGTATGTTTAAACGTTTTCCTTTTTTTCAAATGTCCCAATCTTTGCCAAAATTAATTTTTTTGTATCCAAAATGTCGGGCGTCTTTTCTCTATGGTTTCTCTATGTTATTGTAATCCAAGATGGCCTACTTCCTCTTCCGCTGAAGCCGCGACCCTTCCCTTTTCAAAAATGGCGATTCCCTACTTCATGTCCGTCGGCAAGGGCCGCTTCCCTCCAGCCACTCTATTGTTGTTACGCACTTCCTGTCTCCCGTCTTCCCACAGCAGGTCTCGCGATGGTATCTTTTTCCCACAGCTCCAAAACCACAGGTATTCAAAACAATAGTCCGATTTTTGCAATAACTTCTTTAAATTTAGTCTCTTTTAAAATACAACTCCTGCCGAGTCTTCACCTCCTTTTCACTAGTCTGTTGCAGTTTAAAAATCTACTTTCTTTCCTCTCTGTTTTTATCAATCTGTCCCGTTTCAAGAGATAGCGATCTTTACCTTCTCTTCAACTTTCTCGGGTTGTAATCGCTGTTTCGATCTTAAATTCTCCTCTCGACTTCCCTCCCCGATCGAAGCTTGGGTATGTAGGTCTTATGCCAGCCGAATTGGCCCCAGAACTGCCGCAGAGATTATAGCCGACCCGTCGCAAGGTGGGACCTCAAGGATTGGGGGGGAGACTCCTTGAGTAGAGCCCCCCCTCATCCGAGATCTAGCTCACCCTAGGGTCTTGAGCGTTCTTTGCCTGCTCCCCGCCTGAGAGCAGTCGGCCGCGGGTTATTTTCACCCCTCCGGCCGGTTAAAACGGCAGTCCGGTCAGCTCCGCAAATGGAGCTGCGTTAGACCTCCATGAATCCCAAACCGGAAGTCCCAGAGACAGTGTAGTTGATGCCATTGGGTCCTGTAATTGTATTCCCTGGGTAGATATAGGGGCAGAGCTGGCATCTGGGTCTGTTGCAGGGCCTGGTACCTGTGCTGGTGACTCTGCTGGCTGATTCATGGTTGTGAGTGAGAAGTCGTTTAAGGTTGGGGGGCTGTCTGTAGGCAAGGAAAGGTCTTCCACCCAGGGCTTCTGAGAGAGAGGTATCATTTTCCAGGATGGGTTGTAGCTCACTGATGATACGTTGGATGGGTTTGAACTGGGAGCTATAGGTGACAACCAGTGGTGTTCTGTTGTTAGTTCCTTTAGGTTTGTCCTGGAGTAGGCTGTTTCTGGGTACTAGTCTGGCCCTGTTGATTTGTTTCTTCACTTCATTTGGTGGGTACTGTAGTCCCAAAAATGCTTGTTGTAAATCTCTTAAGTGTGAGTCTCGGTCGAGAGCATTGGAGCAGATACGGTTGTAACGTAAGGCTTGGCTGTAGACAATAGACCGAGTGGTATGTTTAGGGTGGTAGCTGGAGGCATGTAGATATGAGTATCGGTCTGTTGGTTTCCGGTATAAAGTGGTATTTATTCGTCCATTATGTAGTTGTACAGTGGTGTCCAGGAAGTGTACCTGTTGTGTAGAGTGGTCCAGGCTTGTGTAGAGTGGTCCAGGCCCATCCACTGGAACCACTACTATACTTAAGATTCCTGGATGACATCTTCATCATTTGGACCCATGGGAAGGAAGCTCTTGAGAGATTTCATCAAGACTTCAATAACTTTCACCCTACTATCAACCTAAGCCTGGACCACTCTAGAAGCTTGCGGTGAAACAGCAGGATTTGAGTCCAGTGGCATCTTAGAGACTAACAAGATTTCCAACCTGTAAGTTTCCAAGAGTCAGAGCTCATCCTTTCTTCATAGATGCAGAGGAGTTAGCCGTATTAGTCTGTGGTAGCAAAATCAAAAAGAGTCCAGTAGCACCTTCAAGACTAACCAATTTTATTGTAGCATAAGCTTTCAAGAATCAAGTTCTCTTCGTCAGATGCATGGTACAGAAACTGGTGCGGCAACATTAAGCTAGTACTTTTAAGGGGTATAGGCTACCAAATTTTTTTAAGGTGGGGGTAGATGGGAGTTATTATTTTAGTATATACCCAGTATGTATGTAGATAAAATATACTTTAAACTTGCATTTCTAAACCATCTTGAGCCACAGAGAAATGCAAGGTATCATATTTTAAATAATTAAATAAATACATAATTGTATAAACACTATTCAGAGAGAGACAAATAGGAATAATAAAACATTCTAGTTTTGCTTACCTACTAGACATGGGCACGAACCAAAAAAAATTAATGAACCTGTGGTTCGTGGTTTGGTGCTGCCGCCAAACCCGAACAAATGAACCGTACGAACATTTCCCATTACTGAACCAGTTTGCAGTTCGTGGGCATCGGAATGGCCCCCATTGCACTTAGAGAGCCCATCTTCACAGGGAGTGTTTAGCAGGCTCTCCTCCAGCCAGCACCCAAGTTTGGTCAAGACTGCAATAAGGATCTTGGAGTTATACCCTCTCCAATCCGAGGCCCCCAGAAAACTCCCACTCGATACAATTAGAGCCACCAGTTGACGTTGGCCCAGTGTACAAGGGGTTGGCCGTCAGAACTGCCTATCAGGGTTTGCAGGGATGGAATTGGAGTGCCCATGGCTACAGAACACCCCCCTTCCCCCTCCCTCCCCCCGGGTGTCTTCTCCCATGTAACCAATTGTAACCAATTTGCAGCTCCATGGTTGGAAGGAAGACCTGCCAATCAAGGTAAGCTGGGCTTCGATTCGGGTTTCCAGGGTGACAGAAAGAGTGCAGACAGAGTTCAGGCATTCCCCCAGCTCCGTTTCCAAGGGAATTGATTGATGGTGCCTGACTGTCTGGCTTCACAAACCGTGGGTGAACACAACGAACCGGGCTTCCAACGAACGCTGGTTCATTGGCCAAGGACCCTCACGAACCACCAGATCGTGAACAGACAATCAGGTGGTTCGTGGGTTTTTTTGGTTCGTAATGCGGTTCGTGCCCATATCTACTTACAACCATCAACCACCATGTGTCAGCTTTCTTGCATCTGAAGTGTTGAGCTAGATTGAATTTATTAATCAAGATTTTAACTTAACGAAACTTTCTTTGGATTGGGAGCAGTGAGAATAAGAGAGTAAAATCAGTCAAGAGAGAATAAACACCTCTATGAGGATAGTAATGAATCGTAGCTATTAAGATATTTGTCAACTGCTGTGCTCTGGATGTCCCCACATTCTGAATGAAGTAGGAGGCTATACCAGAAACAGAGTCTGGAAGGTATTCTGGAAATACCTTTCTACACTTGTTCACCTGGCAACTAGCATATACAACTTTAGATTTCAGGTGAACATTTTTCCTTTTTCTCTCATCCTCTTTTTGTTAATATTCCCAAACTTGCCCCCACACTGCCATCCTCTGAAATATTTTTATGAGTTTTGATTTGTTTTTAAGTGCTGCTACTAAATTGTAAAATTAGTATAATTATTAAACACTGTTGATTGTTGTGTTGCCTTATTGCAGACCTATAATATTTACTGAAATGCAAGACTAGATCTTTTTTCTCACTAATATTGGGTCACCTTACATTCACATACAAGTTACAGTTATGTTCAATAATAATTTGTGTGTGTGCACATTTTTAGTGGATCATTTTACGTTCAAGATTACCTTTTGTTGCTGAGTTTTCTATTAAGAAATTGTAAATGTAAAAGCACCTTAGTCTATACTTTTTGAGGCTGACATTTGGAGCTGGGAGACTGCTGACCAGATCATTATGTGAAAACGGTTCTAGGGGCTCAGACTACATAGTAAAATGGGGTAAATTATTTTAAAGGAAAAAAAGTTTTTAATTTTTATTTGAATGCTGACCTGGTGAGTTGACTGGCTGGAAGTGTAGGATACAAATGCTTTCTATATGGGGGCGGGACTGGGAAAATGGAAAAAACACACAATGTAAGGACAATTTGACTGCTCACTCATTTTAAAGAAGACAGAGCTCCATGGTTATGTGGAAGCAACCAGGAATGGCTCATTTTTCTTTCTAGTTAACCAAATACTACTTTAGAGCATCCTGCCTACAGTCTTTAATACCAGCTTGGTAGGGCAGAATGAGAACAGCTGTAATGGCAAGGTAAGACTAGAAAAGCACTAGTACTCATAGATAAAACCATTTGCAGTCCTTTGGATTTTGGACCAGAGAAAAATAGCATTACGAAAGCCTTGGTAGGAATTCTACTGACAAATAATGCAATAATTTAGGGAAAGGGGGCTATTTCGCTTCAAGACATACCTCCTCTCCCATACACAGAAGCGCTTACTGCAAGTAGAAAGGAAGCTTAAGATCTACGCCTGTAAGATTTATGTATGCATACACACACACCGGTATGTATCAAATAAATGAGAAATGTACATGCAATATACAGAGGTACTTTGAAAGTGCATGTAAAATTTGTCAACATTGTAAAAAGTATTACCTCATTATAACTCCACCGGTGGTTATTGTCACGTCATTTTATAAGCAACATTTATCCAGTCTTCCTTCTTAGCAGCTCTGCATTAGAGTTGGTTAGGTTTAAAATAGCGGGCTTTGCTTTTGTTAGTAATAAAGCCACGTCTCAAATGTAATCAAGCCTGCATGGTATACCTTAAAAAGGTAATCTAATATGCAAGAGAACTAGTTTTATTATTTACATGAATTATTTGTGCTGTTTTTAATGGCTCTGCCATTTCTGAATTCTTACCATATTTGTGCAAAATTTATTTTACTGCTTTTTTAATGTTCAGCTGACATCAGTTTATAGTTATGAATGAATTTAACTAAATTAAAGCCTCGCATGCATGAGCAAAGAGGAAGAGAGGCAGTTACCTAATGTTCTTAGGAAGGTAGTAATGACAACCTATAACTGAAACTTTCCCGAGCTACTTATCAAACTAAAGCTTTAGTGACCTGCTGAACCTAGGCTTTTACTTTCCTCTCCTAGGGTTTATTCCTGTTTATTTCCTATATTCCCAATGTTCTGGTGTAGCATACAACTGAAAATGCAGGAAATATACTAGGAAAAGGAAAGATGACCTTTTCTTTGGGATGCTCCAGTTGTGGTCTGTGAAAGAAGTTTTACATGGCAGCTCAATAACTGGCAGGAGCTCACACCACTCTTATCAATTATATGGCCAACTGTACACCTAGACCTCAGAATCTGAAGCACAAATATCACACTCCATTGTCAAATTCAGGGCATATTGAGAGTCTCTGAGCATATTACTCTGAGAGAGAAGGCCTAATTCTGCAAGTATATTCCCAAACCAGCATACACTATGGGGATGAGCAAAGAGAAGTAATTATATCAGCTGTCGGGAAAAAGAATGGAAGATTTGTATTCACTTACGGTGAAGCTTCCTTCTCGGTGGTCCAGGAGTGGGGCAGTCCTTACTTTTGGGATATAGCTCCTCCTCTCCGAAGGCAGGGTCAGTCAGCTGATTTTGATCCCGGAGGGGAGGGGCTTGTCCCTGGAATCAAAAGTCTGTTCCCAAGCCCTGACTCCCTATCACGATACCAAAAGGGAAAATAATACCTCCCCTCAATTTTTAAAAAATAAATACAAAGGTCCCTCCCTTGAATCCACTGGGAGGATTCCCACCCCGCTGGTGGGCAGGACTGCCCCACTCCTGGACCACCGAGAAAGGAAGCTTCACGGTAAGTTAATACAAATCTTCCATTCTCCGGTGGTCCTAGGAGTGGGGCAGTCCTTACTTTTGGGACATACAAGAGCAGTGTTCCCCAGGGTGGGTAGTCCAGCTTCCAGGCCTAGAGGGTATGTTGTAGTATCCTCCTGCTGAAGGTTGTCTCTGGGGAGGACAACTTATCTATCCTATATTTCTTGATGAGTGAATATACTCATTTCCATGTGACCACCTTACCAATCGTTTCTAATGACTAAAGGATTTATAGGCTGCCTGTGTCACTGTTTCCCTTAGTGAGTCCACCCTGACATCTATGGGCATCCCCAGACCTCTGGCTTGACATGCCAGAATTACGTACCCTCTGCTTTACCTACTTAGCCAAGAAAAGGACACTCTCTGTCCCAAGGAGGACTTCCTGCAAACATACAACTAGCGTCCCAGACTTGTGAAAAACTGTTTAGTCCTGCCCAAGTGGAATCTCACATCTCTACGTATATCAAAGTATTGAGTTTTCTTTCTTCCTTCCCGTACTTTGGATTAGGTTAGAAGGAGGGAAGTACTATCTTTCCTGTCATATGAAAACTAGGAGTTCACTTTTCGAAGAAAGTTGTTTTTGTTCATAACTTGCTCTACTGTCTTGGAGGAAAGGGCATGGATCTCTATCTACTGCTACTGCCTTTCATTCTGACACTTGTCTAGCTGATTTTATGAAAGATGGCTTTCAATGTCTGTTCCTTTGGGGACATGAGGTCATAGACTCAAGGCATCTTTTGAATAATGCTCTCAATACCAGATTAATACTTCACATGGGGGGGGGGAACAGTGAATCCTTGGAAGATTCAACAATGAAGTCCCCTTTTAGAATCCATTGCCATGAAGGTGATATATGTCCTTTCCTAGAATCCCTAATTGTTGGGATGGTCACTTCCTGCTGTCTAAGGGTGCTGGTATTAAGACTTTTCTTCAACCCCTCTTGAAAGATAGTAACTCCCTAATTAGCCCCAAAAGGTTACATGACTCTGGGTTCTGGGAACTCTGCAGGATTTTTTTATATACTCTAGAACTCTTCCTGGAGGTTAGCATAGTACCCATCATGCCTTTTGCTTAGTCCAACCCTATTAGTTGTTTGTGTTCGACCTCCACACTGTGAAGCTTGTCATAGCTGGTCAGGGGTGTCATATTGATCCTGGCATCAAAGGGCCCTCCTTCACTGGAGGTGCCAGGGATCCATGCTTGAAAGATTCTTCAGGTTTTGAGACTATGTCTTTCTGGACCTGAAGGTTGCTATTAGCATCACTTCTGCACTTTACTGTGTGATCTTCTGAACAGCTCTGTGAAATAGCTGTACTATGGAAGACATACAGGACGTGTGAAGGCAGCTTGCTGCTCAAATCATCTATCCCTATGGTTTGAGTGTTTCTTCTTGCACCTTGTCAAAAACTGTGGTAGACGAGTTGGGAATCCCTCTGGATAGCATCCATTCTGCTTGGTTCATCACTCTCTGGCTTAGCCAGTCCGTATCAGAGTTGTCCTCTGTATAAACATATAGTGACCTGTGGGACGATTCTGAGATTCTACCATACCGTGTCTGATGGCTCCGAGTTCCAAAAGGTTTACCCTGTTGATCATTTGTCCTTCAGCCAGATTCCCTATGCCATTCTTCCTTGGGTGTGGGATCCCCATCCCCAAAGATATGTCCACGGTCATCACTGTTCTTTCTGGTTCCCTGAGTGGGACACCCTCATGGGACTGAATGAGGCACAGCTACTGGTTGTTTTCCTGTTTGAGTATCTCTGGCAATTCAACTATCTTGGACTCTTGTGATCTAACGCCCCATGGTATGGCAACAGGTATCTCTGAAGTACACAGGTCAAAATGTCGTTTGGATATGGAAAAGTAGCCATCATCCGTGGCCTAGCCATGCTATCAGTGCTGCTAGGATTCTGATGAACACCATAGGTGGTGTTTTCAGCTTAAAGGAAAGGGCCCAATGTTGGAAGTGCCTCTGAGAGATCGATGGAAGCCAGACAATATCCCTTCTGAATGGCAGTCATGACAAATTTTAGCCTTTCCATTCCGACTTTCTTGTTCCTAGGTGTCTATTTTATTTGACCAAATTCCTTTGGATCTAGAAGGGACCAGATGGCACAGAACTGAATTCCATTGATCACAGTATCCAACACCCGCCTGTTTCTTATTATTGGCTGCCAAGGGTTTGCCAAGCATTGTAAGCATCCCCCAAACACCATCGCGCCTGCTGCTTTGGTGTAGACACACTGAGTTCCCTTCTTTGACCCTTTAGTATTCTGACCAGATTTGTTGAGGGAGAAGGTACTACCCTCCTCTCGATGTTTGGTCTGCTTTCCTTTATTCAGAGCTTCTTCAGACAGGTTGATATCTTTGAAAGGAACGCGGTTACTTTGGCTTTGGGGCAAATGGTCCATGTTCTAATTTCTAAGCTAAGTGTTGTGCCTGGTTGCCTGAAAACCATGGTTCTTGTTGACCGCAGCATAGCATATTGCCAGGGCTATTTTCTTAGTTTTGCTCTTTGGCTCTTTAAAGGAATTTTCTGCTCACTGCAGCCAGGTCTGAGACCCGAGAGAATGTGAGTCTAGGAAGGAGTGGACCTGTCACCAATGCTCTGAAGGATGCATCAGCAACTTCCAATTTTCTGTGCATAACCAGTTCAAACCACTTGATGCTGGAATCCTAGGTAGTCCGTCCTTGTCAATGGGCAGCAAAGTATTAGATAGCAGGCTGGTTACCAGATCATCCACCAATGGCAGCTTGATCCTCTCAGTAACCCCTGGAACTAATGTATAAGACTTGGGGGGGAAAGGAATTAAGAGTACTTAGTTTTGTCAGAGTTTCCCTCTTAGACTTCTACAAGTATGAGAGACTACTGGGAGGGAATCCCTGATGGGGTTATTTCTGATTCTAGGGAGGATTCTCTCCAATCCCTTAGTCCTTAAGGGAGAAGACTCCAGGATCCTCATCACCTCAGGGAGCCTTCTAGGATACGGCTCCTGAGGAAGACCTGCTAGGGAATTTTCCTTTCTTTTAACAGTTCCTCTTTCTTCTTGGCTGAGGGAGAAAACTGATAGCTCAGGGTCCTCAGGTTGAAGGCTTAACCAAGATCTGTGCTCTTAATGGCCCTTGCCTCCTCTTTAATCTGGGGGGGGCACCCCTTTACCTATCTGGAGTCAGACCCCCACACTGGAATGCCTCTCCTGCCCATCTGAGAGTCTAGCCGCTATACTATTTATGGTGTGCCTTCAGGACCTCTTTCAATTCCTTATTTCCATCCTGGGCCATGCCAGTTCGTTTGTTAAATAGTAACTATGGCTGCAACTATGTAAATAGGGGGCATGTAATTTCTTTCCCCTTAGTGGTGGAAAATGTCATCCAGTCATAGTTGCCTCTGCAACACTGGTCTTTTTGGGAGGTCTCCCATCCAATTGCTAACCAAGGCCAACCCTGCTGAGGTACTGAGATCTGATGAGATCTGGATTGCCTGGACTAAGGTCAGATAAGGTCAGAATTATCATTATTCCACCAGAACTGCTAGGTAATTGAGACTGGTTTACCCAAGGTCAGCCACCAAGTTAAAGCAATTATGGGACTCGAACCAGCAGGGTAATGATTCATGGCCCAGAACTTAACCACAATATTACAGCAACTCACTTCAGGCTTCCTTGCCTGGTGGATGCAAACCTCAGTCCTTCTTCCTTTCACTAGTCTCTTGAGAGGCCTGAGAATAGGCCGAGGCCTGGGAGTTGGGCAAGTTTAGGCCGCAGGCTTGCGCTCTCTGAGGCCTGGAAGGAGGCTAGGCCTGCCTGTGCTGACATACCACCAGCAGAAAATTTTCCAGACATTCTTGTCTGATAGGCCCAAGCCCTTGGGCTTTTTCTCTTTCACTGGCCTGTTGAGAGGCCTAGAAGGGGCTGAGACCTGGAAGTTTGGAAAGTCTAGGCCGCAGGCCTGCACTTTTAGAGGCCTGGGAAGTGGCTAGTCCTGCCTTTGCTGACATTCTGCCATCCAGGCTCCTGGGCATTTCTCTTTCACTGGCCTGTTGAGAGGCCTACAAGGGGCTAAGGCCTGGGAGTTTGGAAAATCTAGGCTGCAGGCTTATACTTTTTGAGGCCTGTGAGGTGACTAGGCCTGCTTTTGCTGACATTTTGCCCGCCAGGCCCTTGGGCCTTTTCTCATTCACTGGCCTGTTGAGAGGCCCCAAAGATGGCCAGGGCCTGTGAGTCTGACATCACTATGCTGCAGCTTTGAGCCCTAACTTTGAGAGCCAGTTTGGTGTAGTGGTTAAGAGCACGGGACTCTAATCTGGAGAGCCGGGTTTGATTCCCCACTCCTCCACAAAGCCAGCTGGGTGACCTTGGGCGAGTCACAGTTCTCTTGAGCTCTCTTAGCCCCACCCACCTCACAGGGTGATTGTTGTGGGGTAATAATAACACTTTGTAAACCGCTCTGAGTGGGCATTAAGTTGTCCTGAAGGGCGGTATATAAATCGAATGTTATTATTATTATTATTATAACATTGCCGCCAACAGAAATTTTTCCTCCAAAAGGAGAAATGAAAGTGAAAGTGCACCTCACAAGTCCCGGCTGAAAGGAAAGAGAAATAAAGGAGGGCTCCCTTTTATTTAAGGCAAGCTGGCTCTGAGGTAGGGTTGCCAGACCCCCTCAACCTCCAGGCAGGGGACAGGGGCCTGGCACTTACTTTGGGGGAGCACGCACACGCGTGCACCCAAACAGGCGCGATGACATCACTTCAGAAGTGACATCATCGCGAAGGACTGCCCCACTCCTAGAACCACTGGAGAAAGTAGGTGTCAGTTAATCAGGTGCTGTGAACCTAATATGAACTTAATGTGAACCTAAAACCTTATTTTATTTGCTTTATTTATACTCTACCTTTCCATCATTCTCTTCTCCTCCATTTTATCCTCACAACAACCCTGAGAGATACATTAGGCTAAGAGCGTGTGACTGACCCAAGGTCACCCCAGTGAGATTCCATGGCAGAGTAGAGATTTAAACCTGGATTTCCCAGATTCCAGTCTGATACACTAATCATTATACTATAGTGGCTCTCTTGCAAGCTTTTAATCCAGGGTGCTTCAAACAATTCTTCTGATAGGAATCACTTAAATAAAATACCACATCCCATTTTGGCATAATTTAGTTTTTCAGTATAATCTACTGAAAGTACTGAAATACTGGCTCAGTGTTCACTATTTCAATGAGTAGGCAGAGATGAGGGGAAATGAGGACAGATGCAGAGAGAATGGAAACACTGTTGCACAACACCATTTTGGCCTTGTGTTCGGGTCAGATTATATGCCCAACACCTCCATTTCAGTCCAAGTGGAAAAAGAAACTACAGGGTGCAACATTTATCCAGCTGTGTGAACTCTGCTGCCCAGATGTTTTCTTCCAACAAAGCAGGATCAACATAACACTGAATTACTGTCCTCTGTCACCAGCTGGCTCTGCTTTTTCCAAGACGGCTCCTGGCATGCGTTATGCCTTTGTAATGCGCACACTCTCAACACCTGCTTGCCTCAGTAATAGACCCTGCAGTATGAAAGATGTTTGACAATGACTGATGATACCCCTCTTTTAAAAGGGCATCCCAGCCACAAGTGTGCAATGTTGAATCATCATGAATATAATTTTAGCAAGGGAAAACTCAATCTAATCCTAGAATGAGTCACCCAGTTGATCTTCCCTGCTACCACTTAGGCACTGTGTTGTGGAACTTCGCCATTGAATAACCGTATGATTTAAGAGAGCCTGCTTTACTTACCATTGTTCTAAAACCTGGTCAATAACAAATCAGATGTACAAACACAGGATAAACTAAAGATCATGTAAGATACCTCATATGTTCAGATTAAATAGAATAGTGTTTTCATCATTCACACCACACTATATGTAATGGCAGTTGTTCACAACAATCCTTAGAGAAGGCTATCCCAAAACTGTCTCTACTTAATAACTGGTGTATCAAAGGTTTCTGGCTTAAATTTATAAAAATATAAGGACCACATCTTTAAAAAAATTCATACATGAAAGCAGTGAACAAGAGGGAAAGCAAGCTGCCTGCAGACTGTCACATTTATTTAGCTGGAAAATGTATATGCTGCCTCTTCAGAGACCTGCTCAAAGGAAGCTCACAACAGTACGGTAAAATCATAAAACCAGCAGCATTAAAAACAAGCCACAAAAAGCCACACAGCAGGCTAAAAGGATATTAACAAAGTAGTAATCAGGATCGAAACAGACCATAAAAACATAATGATCAAACATCAGGATTTTTTTCATGTCTGATACATTTGCCAAATATGACACTTGTGTGCAAAAATGTTATAATATGAAACAGCCCTAGCCATCTGGGGAAGCTTGATATAAAACACTAGAAATAAAAGAAAAAAAATAACCACCCTAAATTTAGTAGAAATTATTTCCTACCTGCATGATGTGCATCAGTCACTGTGGCTAGCCTATGATACAGCGGTTGGGCAATGAAATAAGATCTGGCTGGGGCAAAGCCTGTTTAAAGATAGAAACAGAGGTAAGTCACATTAAAAGAAACCCAAAGCTTTCAAACTAATGTCATAACATAAAACTTTCTAAAGGGAATGCAATGAACACCTGCCAAGTATAAATGCATTTAGCACTGCTGAACTGTTACTTTGTACAAGCAATACTTAATCATCACCGTAGGTTGTAACCTGCCAGATTTCCACTACTTAGACAGGGAGGGTGAGGGAAGGAGGGCCCTTCTGACTAACAACAAGGTTATGCGAGAGATCACTGGATCCACGTGAATGAAAGCCAGATGGGACACGGGCTGCATAAGAAAGAGAATAGGGTAAGATTGAATGGACAGGCTAATTGGATAGAATCATAAAATTATAGAGCTGGAAGGTATCTCTCGGCTCATATAGTCCAACCCACTGCACAAATTCACAACTACCCCCCCCCCCCACACACACCCAGTGACCCCTGCTCCATGCCCGGAAGATGGCAAAAAATCTCCAGGATCCCTGGCCAAACTGGCCTAGAGAAAATTGCTTCCTGACACCAAAGTGGTGACCAGCATTACCCTGGGCAAGTAAGAAGGGGCCATGAGAACTAACCCTTCCTGCCCTCCCTCTCATGATCTGCTTAAGTTCACAGAATCAGCATTGCTGCCAGATGGCCATCTAGCCTCTGCTTAAAAACCTCCAAAGAAGGAGAGCCCACCGCCTCCCAAGGAAGCCTATTCCACTGAGGGGCCGCCCTAACTGTCAGGAAGTTCTTCCTAATGTTTAGAGTAGTCCCCAAGTATCCCACTTGGATACAACCAATTGGGATTAAGATGGTTTTATCTTGGGGAAAAAAGGCTGGCCACAGACGTTTGGGCCACAAGCATCTGCCATCTGCCTCATCTGGGAGTTACATCTTCAAAACACTTCACAGTAAAACACCAAACCACAATTCTATGTACAGGTAAAGGAACATTGTGTCTGACACATGTATTGCCTTGGGTTACTAAATTTACAGCAAAGTTGGTGTAACAGAACCTCAAGGTGGGACTTGTATAACGACTGATCTCCAGACTACAGAGATCATTTCCACAGGATGATATGGCAGCTTTAGAGGGTGGACTCTATGACATTACTGAGCTCCATCCCCTCCCCAAACTCCACCCTCCACAATCACCACCCCCAATCTCCATGCATTTCCATGTCAGAACTGGCAACCTTATTTACAATACTGCAAGACCAGTTTTCTGGCACTGCAAGTAACTGATCTGGCTATAAAAGAAATCCAGATAATTAGCATCAGATCTGTATATATATAACAGAATATATTTACACATAACTCAAAATGAAACAATTATGACAAATCAAGTTGAAAGGTTTTGCCTCTGCTCCTCATCCAAAGCAAAATCATTCTCAACCATTTACACTGAAGACAGGAAAAAGAAATAGCCCCACTTCTCCTGGGAAGGGAAAAAATGGTTTCCAAATTATAGTTACATTTTGCAAAGGAGATGACTTATTCACGCGAAAATGTGAAACATATGGTTTCTTCAGTGCTTCCCCCATCCCAGTTTCCCTCAGAAAGCTCTACAGTCACTAATGTTTCTGCATCAGACGTTTTTGGCACAGTATTTTCACACACTTGTCTGTATCCCCACCACATAGCTGCCAAGGTACTGCTGTAACATGATGGCAACAGGAAAGTACATCGAGATTTTCTTTTCTAATAGAGAATTAAACTGAGAAAATAAAACTGCCCAGACTTTACAGAATGCTTGATTATTAGCGAACAAACTTCCAGAAGGTCTGCAAATTATCCAGGCTGGATTTTTAAACTGTGTAATCCCTTTCACACTTAATAGCTCTTTCTGTAAAATAAGAGAACAATACTTCCAAGTATGCACCCAAAAAAACCTCATCCCAAACGCCCCAGGCCTGCTTTTATGACCACCACTATATATTTTATTGTAAATCCAATCCTTATTGCGCAAACGCAACCCACTGTGGAATGATCAAAAGAGTTCCTGGTTCTCCCTGGTTGCCCCACTGGACTAAGGAAGTAGCAGGAAGGAAGAAATCACAGAAGGGCTTCCTGTTAAAAGCGGGGGCAAGTCAATGTGTTCACTTCTAAATAGCTGGTTGTCTTTCATGCACATATGCAGCTACATTTGTATAGATGTACACACAGCATTATCTTGGACTGCAGAGCAAAATATTTTCCCCGCAATGGTCTTTTCCAAGTTGCAAGCAATCGGTAACACATGTAGGAATGTTTATCATTCTGTCACTGTGATAGAGTTATTTCTTATGGATACCTACAGCTGTCTCTTTCATTCTAAACTGAAAACAAGGCACCACTACCTCCACAAATTAGCATATTAAAAGAATTCAACTGTTCACACACACCAAGTCAGTATGTTTGAAAACATTGGTACACAGCAAATCTATTCTCAGAATTAATCTTAAACCAAATGACTTCCCCCCCTCTCAATAACAGTGTGTTTGCCTTTCCTCTGACAAATACAAGAACGCAGAGCATTCTAACATTTTGAACCTTATTTTGTTAAACACTCAGCACTTCTTTTCTACTGCGATCTTACTTCAAATCCACTTTCCATGGAAGTACCACTACAAGGTATTTTTGATACGGTACGTGATGTAATGCCACTTGAGTGGCTTTCTCTTGAGTTGCTATTTTATAAATAAAGTCAATGGACACAGAAAGCTGTAACTCTGCTTTAGGTTGGCACTGTAAACTGCTTATAATTTTTTTCCCAAGTGGAATAATACAATACACATTGTACTATGAAGAGTAAACAGGTGATGAGCAAGCGGATACAGGAGAGCTCCATCACAGCTCCAACATAGTTTTCTATCATTTCTTTTTCACTGTGTCCTGAGGACAGATGGAGAAGATTCAAGCAAAAGCTGGTCCAAAGGCGTGGAAATGGATGCAAACTGAAACGGAAGGAGGGACCATAGATCATCATCTAACAGTGAAATCCTAAACAGAGTTACTCCAGTCTAAATCCATTGATTTCAACGAGCTTAGAGTGGGGTAACTCTGCTTAGGATTTCACTGTAAGAGACAGAGACAGCCATTGTGCACCAGGATTGCCTTAGGGACATGCTATGCTTATTGGTGAAGCTTTTAGAAGGACACAGACCTTCCTTTTTGCTCCACAGTCCTTACCGTGCCACGGCTTCAGTACAGCTTTATCAAATATCACATCTGATACATGAGAAGTAAAAGTGTTTTGAGAAATCAGTGCGGACCTGATTCTATTTCTTCCTTACTATTTTCATGCGATTCTGCAAAGGTGTAGGGATGATTCTTTGCCTTTTGCTGAGCCCTTGAATGTTCAAATTCATGTGATATCAAATTATCTATGATTCCAGTATCACGATTTTCAATGGCTTTTCAAATCTCTTAGTGATTAACTAGGTCATAAGTTCAAAGAGAAACCCAGAATCAATAAGGTTACAGTGGGAAAAAATAGGCAAACCACAGCAGTATGGGGCCAGAACTGACAGGGGGAAACACCTCAGTCTAGAGACTAGAGATGCCTTCAATATCTCGAAATGGCATAGATGTCACAGGAAAACACAGGAGGGCTACTTATTCCAAAGAACCCCCACACCTCAACCATTCACATCCTTCCACATGCACAGCTAACAGATTAATGTGAGAGCTTGCTTGAAACCTACTCCCAGACATGCTTCCTTTGCAAATGTGAACAGAATTTTAATGTGAGGGTGCTTTATAAAAAGTTATATGCTTGCATGCATGAAATGATACATTTCCATGGAAAAGCACATATTTCCTCCTGTTTCGCATGTGTAGGCAGAAACTATCATTGCTGGGTGCTGTACTCAACTCTGTACTCAACTGGGTATGCTGAACCTGGACATTAAATTTCATAGTAATAATTTCATGCATACACGAGTGTGCACCTGAGAATCAGGATCAATCTTCCTTTAGATCACAGGAATAAGAAATGTGGCTTATTTTAGGGTTAATAACAGGGGTTATATCTAAAGCAACAACTACATCAATATCAGCATTTATAGTCTCCTCCAGTAGGAAAGGATTTGCAGAAATCTCTCAAGGATGCAGGTTTCCATGTTACTAATAACCTTCAATACACTGCAAAATTAAAGTAGAGGAATAGTGCATCTTTGTTGTTGCCATGTAATAAACATTTCCAAACAGCAGACTGGTAGCCTGTTAGTAACGAAATGCTGACAGGATGCTGATATTCCAAGGGAAACCACCGTACCAAACTATTCCCTAAATCTGCAACTCAGAACAAGTGCCTTCAAATCACTATTGGAGGACTACTTGTGGAAGTTACAATCCATTGTTGCTTGTAGAGTTTCTGTTTTAATTTTTTTTTAAGCTACATCCGTGGGTTTTTTCTTAATGAACCTTAAAATCTCACATGAAGAAGTTAAATGTCAAGCAAAACTGAGGACTGTGTTTTCTTGACAAAGCCTCTGATCTATAGCATTTGTTTAACAGACGGTTAGTGATTCGTACACAGACTTCAAAGCTTCGTACACTCCTGCCAAGGCATCTATATTGTAAAAGGGTATAAAAAGAAACTTGTTTTTGAAGGTGAGAAATGAGCAGCAGAGAATGCAGTTTCCTAAGAAAAGCTTGGACACTTCTGCAACCTAAATGAAACTTGGATTTGTCTATTCACATTTTTGCTACAACCCACAGCAGAACTGGGATTGTGTTAAAATGCACCCACACAAACAGGACATTGGACTCTTTATTCAACAGTGCACTATGCATTATCATCCACAGTGCCATAATCCCATAACAGCCAGTGAGGTGATGTAGTGGTTAGAGTATCAGACTAGGATGTGGGAAACCTAAATTAGAATCCTCTTGCTAAGCGACCTTGGCCAGCCATACACACAAAGCCCAACCCACCTCACAGGGCTGTTGTGCAGATAAAATGAAGAGGTGAACAATCTAAGCTGCTTTGAGTCCCTGTCGGACAGAAAGATAAGGTATAAATGAAGAAAACAGAATAAAACAGTGCAAACTTTTGTAAAAAAGGCACAATCTACTAGGAGTTTTGCTTGTGCAAACACTATTCATATGAATGAGAACAGTGTGTAAGAGAAAAGAGTGAACATACCAAAAGCTCTTCATGAGATGCAGACTTTCAGTGGTTGTCTGAATAATCATTGCCATGGCCAGAGAGCAAAACAATATTCTATAGTCACTGAGAGTGGGAGCGGGAAGTTTTCAATGCAAGCGTACAAATGATCTAGATTAATAGATGTCAGTAGTCAAATACTGACTAGTTAGGTTAAAGCACTATGTGACACTTGGCAACTCTGACCATTGCCAAGGCACAATGCTACAATAATGGAAGAAGCCCCGATAACATTTGCTCTTCTCTAGGACTCTCAAAGAGGGGAAAAAACCTCTCTCAAGATCTATACCCAGCATCTTTTATATCCATAGCTCTCAATTTCCAAACTTTTCCCTCAAAGTTCTTCCTCATACACCTGCCCTTCCTTCAGACTCATATAACCATTGCTTAATGTTCCCTCTTTCCTTTGGTGCCCCACTCCCACCTCTGTGCTCTAAACTCCTTAGGTTAACTGTTTTTGGAAAGTATGGTCTTTATCCCATACCCCGCAGACCTCATTCTTCTCATTCAAATCCAAGCCAATCGGGGAAAAATTGTTCTTATTGTACAACATGAACTGTTGCTGTCAGCATTTTTTCCCTGAGAACATGGAATGTTCATGAACATTCCATAACATCACACCAGTCCAACCAACTGGTATCAGGCTTCACAGCCTACAAGCTCAATGCAATGATTACCAGCTGGATTTATAGTAAAGAGTCCAGTAGCACCTTTAAGACTAACCAACTATATTGTAGCATAAGCTTTCGAGAACCACAACTTTCGTCATCTGATGCATCTGTCGAAAAGAGCTGTGGTTCTCGAAAGCTTATGCTACAATAAAGTTGGTTTGTCTTAAAGGTGCCACTGAACTCTACTATTCTGCGACTACAGACTAACACGGCTAACTCCTCTGGATCTATGACTGCTGGATTTAAAAATTCAGTGATAGACATTTTACTAGAAATCACTAAATGTTTTGGAAATATAATCTCATGCTGACAAATTTGATCATTTTCATAATCTGTTTTGAAATTAAAAATCCATTAAAACTGCCATGGACACAAACCAATAGCCAATTAAAAATAAACAGCACTGTTCTTTCATAGGAACTTGAACTGTACCACTTCCAGTGAGCACCTCCCTTTGTAGATACAGAGCTGGGAGCCCTATAGGAGCTGAGATATAACCTTTCCTTGGAAGACCCTGATTGCTGCAGGGATAAAAGAGGATCCTTTTGTGAAGTAGAATCATAAAATGGCAGAGGATGCTCTGCAGGCAGTCTCTGCAGCGTACGATGCCCGATGCTCTCCAATGTCCAGATGCCTGGAAGACTATTCCAAGATATTTAAAGATTTTGGTTTGTTCAATGTTATTGCCTTCTATTTGCCATCTATGAATTTGATGCAAAGTGATCTACAGACAGTATTTCAAATTCCGTCACTAAGAACAGCTAATTCCCTAACTTTTTAACTTGTCCTGTTATATAACTTTCCTTTTTCATATATTCTGCTCATTTTCCTTAAAGGTAAAGGTAAAGGTGCAAGCACCAAGTCATTACTGACCCACGGGGGGACGTCACATCATGACGTTTTCTTGGCAGACTTTTTATGGCGTAGTTTGCCATTGCCTTCCCCAGTCATCTACACTTTACCCCCAGGAAACTGGGTACTCATTTTACCAAGAAGACTGAGTCAACCTTGAGCTGGCTACTTGAACCTAGCTTCTGCCGGGATCGAACTCAGGTCATGAGTAGACATGGGCACAAACGGGGAAAAAACCCCAAACAGGCTGTGGTGGGTCTGGCCGCTCGCCTGTGGCACCCCCCATGTGCCCACCCACCAGGCCTCCGGGTCGGAGGCGGACTGATTATCCGCTTATGCAGCAAGGTGGTTGATGATTGCAGCCGCTGGGCCTGGCGGGCTCGGGGAGGCGGTGGTGGGCCCCCTCCCCTCAGGGGGCAGGGGGTCTGGTCACACGCTGGCAGCACCCCCCATGTGCCCACCCACCACGTCTCCAGGTCAGAGGCGGACTGATTATGCGCTTATGCAGCAAAGTGGTTGATTACTGCAGCCACCGGGACTGGTGGGCTCGGGGAGGTGATGGCAGGCCCCCTCCCCTCAGGGGGCAGGGGGTCTGGCTGCTCACTGGCAGCACCCCCCATGTGCCCGCCAGCCAGGCCTACGGGTTGGAGGTGGACCGATTATCCGCTTACGCAGCAAGGTGATTGATGACTGCGGCCACCGGGTGGTTTGGTAGAGGGAGACCAAGGGCTTCCAGCTGCAGTGAAGAGCTGCACCTGGAAGATCCTGCAAGGGGGATGGGAAGACCCCAAATCAGCAGCTGCTGGCATCAACCACCTCCCTGCCATCACAGAAAGGAGGGTACGGGTGGTGCCAGTGTTGGAGAAGGGACTTGTGGCAGTAGCCAAGAGGGAGAGGAGGACAGAGGGAACACGAAGTGGTCAGGGTGGGAGGGGGGACAAAGGGCTTCTGGCCCCGGAGACGAGCCACACCTGGAAGATCCTGCGAGGGGGATGGGAAGACCCCGATCCATCAGCGGCTTCTGGCATCAACCACCTCCCTGCCATAACGTAAAGGAGGGGGCAGGGTGGTGCAAGGGGTGGGGAAGGGACTTGTGGCAGTACCTGAGAAGGAGAGGTATGGACCGGGAACTGGAAAGCTCCCAAGCAAGAGGTAGTTGGGAGGGGTCAGAGGGGTCCCAGAGAAGGAGAGGAAGAAATAGGGCAGTGGCAGCAGCTGCCATCACCCACCTTCCTGCCTTTGCAGAAAGAACGGCAGTCGCGGGACACATTCCCACCCAGCTCAAAGGGGTCCAGTCAGTCCCATTGACAGGGGAGCCACCATGCAGTGCAACCATGCCGTATCCCTATATGGTACAATCGGCTGTGCAATCACAGCCGAGCTGTACCTCGTGACCAAGCAGGGATCAGTAACAGGATAGTCCCTCGTGAAGCGGTGGCTGACATGACCCGCCGTCCTACCTTCGCAGAAAGAAGGGGATGGGCAGGACAGGAGAGGTCGTTCACAAGGGTCAGAGTGGTTCCGCAAAGGGAGAGGTAGAAAGAGGGACCAGCAGTCCCGAGAAATGAGAGGGGCCAGAGCAGTTCCACACCACTCTGAGACACCTCACCTGTGCAGGCAATACGGGCACTACTCATAACAGTTTGGGCGGCACCACAGACACCAACTGCCTTCCTGCCTTCGCAGAAAAGAGGGGATGGACAGGACAGGAGATGTTGCTTGGACGGGTCAGAGTGGTTCCAGAGAGGGAGATAAAGAAACGGGGCAGCAGCAGCAGCTGACATCAGCCACCTTCTTTCCTTTACGGGAAGGACATGAGTCGAGGGACCCATTCCCCCCTGCTCAGAGGGCACAGCGTTTGCAATGGACAGGGACCCCATGCAGCTCAACTACATGTGCAACAGCTCCTGAGCTGTTGCGCAAGTGCCCAAAGGAAGCTGCCGTCAGCATCACCCATTTTCCTGCCTTTGCAGAAAGGAGGTGTCATGATGATCTGGCTGTGCCAGGAAGGCCTATCAAGGCCTGAGAAGCCTGTTAGCAGTGGTAGTGTGCCTGGCTAAACCTGACCCAAACGTGCCAGCACTCATTTGAGATACCCACCGGACTCGACGGGCAAGGGTGTGCGGCAACGGCATGGAGAACCAAGGGGCAAGATGCTTTAGTAGCCTGCGGAACCCCACGCACTCCACAATGGATATGGGCAAGCCATGTGGGGCAATCATCTCTGCCAAGATGTGAAGGCCCGCCTCCTGAGCCCTCAATCTTGCCATTCTAAGCGGCACCAGAAGGCTGGGGCTAGAGCCCTAGCCCAGCACACCCACAAGCCTGACCAGATCAGGCACTGATATTGATAGTAATAATAGCAGTCAGGGTGAGCCCTCAGCCAAGGTGCCCACTGAGCTTGGCCCCAGGGCCTGGCAGCAGCCCTGGAACCAGAGGGGATAGCTCCCTATTCCACCCAACACACACAGAAAAAAGCCCAGCTCCAATGCACTCTCCCTCTCTCTTTCCCAAAAGGCTGTAACAGCTCTCTCCCACTCCACTGCTTGCTGAATGTGAAACCAGAACTGGGAGCGCAGTGCCCTTTTATAAGCAGAGGTCTCATGGAAAAATGCAGGAGGTCTGTGGTTGGCAGTCAGAACTGCCTAACAGGGTTTTGCAGGGATGAGATTGGAGTTCCGATGGCCACAGAACACCTCCCTCCTCCCTCCCTCCCCCCTGGTGTCTGCTCCCATGTTACCAATTGTTACCAATTTGCAGCTCCATGCATGGAAGGAAGACCTGCCCATCAAGCTAAGTTGGGCTTTGATTGGGGTGTCCGGGGAGACAGAGGGAGTACAGACAGAGTTCAGGCACTCCCCCCCCTTCATTGCCGAGGCAATTGATTGAAGGCGCCTGAATGTCTGGCTTCCCGAATGGTGGCCGAGCACAACGAATGAGGCTAGTGCCGACCACCTGTTCAGCTGGAATGGCGCATCACGAACAGCCCGTTCACGAGCAGCTGAGTGGCCTGTTCATTGGTTTTTTCCATTTGTAATGCTGTTCGTGCCCATGTCTAGTTGTGAGCAGAGCTTGGGCTGCAGTACAGCAGCTTACCACTCTGCGCCACAGGGCTCTTTAATTTTCCTTAAGCAAGCAATAGTGATGTATGAAAGATACAAAACAAATGGAACATAAAACAAAATTATGCATAAGTGCCTTCTTTTCTCCCCATATTTGTCCTAAACTGGTACAAAATGAGGGAAATTTAATCTAAATGCATACACACACATATGACTCAATAGAAAAGCATTTCTGAGTAATATAAATACTTCACTGCTTAGAAGCCAAATCAGCCTTCACTGCAAAGATTTCACCCATGTGACAACTGCTGGAGAATGTTGCTGGATATGTACATTTCACATAGATAATGATGCACTGCTGCCAGAAAGAAAAGCAGAGCACTATTTACTATTTTGTTGGTCGGATATGGACTAAAACCATTAGCATGTACTCTCAGTTCATGGTAGATACAGGAATAAGTTCAGCCTCATCTACATGCACACATACCCAGTGGATCATCATGTGTAAGACAGTATGCAAATATACATCCTGTAAGCACAAGTACCATAAAACAAGGGGATATATGCATGATCTTATGATTCGTTTCTGAGCTGTTCATGCAAACAGTCTGCACATTGGGGAATTTTGTAAACTTAGCCATAATATCAAGTAAAATGCTAAAACTGAATATCACACATACAAAGAAACAATTTTGGCCTAAACATAAGGAGGAGAAACAATATTGTGAATGATCTTCTCAGGTAATAAGTCTAACACTTTTATCATTGGAAACAGCATCTATAACAACAACATCATCAACAACAGCAAAACTTGTGCTTATATAATGCTCTTCTAGACAGATTAGTGCCCCACTCAGAGGGGTGAACCAAGTCAGTCCAAGTCAGCTGGGGAGCTGGGGCTGAGAAGAGTGGCTTACCCAAGGCCACCTGCCGAGCTTATGGCAGGAGTGGGATTCGAAACAGCTTCATCCAAAATAGATATAAACTCAAAAAATGTACCACGTGTATCTTTAGATTAATGTAAACAATAGATCAAACTAGAGAATGGACAGCTATTTCATCAGAAAGATTCTTTAAATGGTCAAAAAATTAACTTTCAAATAGAATAAGTATTTAAAAAACCTCAAGCCATAAAATGGGTTCCTAAAATATGCTTGTATTTACAAGAAATGCAGTAGTTTAAATGCATTTATTGTAAGAAATAGAGTATGAATTCGTTAATGAAACAAACTGTTAACATGATTAAACTGTGACAAATGTGAATTTGGAAATGGAATTGCAAAAGGATTTTAAATTGCTCTTTAAAAATAATAGTTTGGTTCATTATACTAGAAAGGTATTTTAAGAACCACTTACCATGTAATCCCATTTTCTAGAAATCATACCCAAAGAAAAAATATTTTAGCAATCCAACTTTACATTGTATTGCCGAAGGCTTTCACGGCCGGAGAACGATGGTTGTTGTGGGTTTTCTGGGCTGTATTGCCGTGGCAATACAGCCTGGAAAACCCACAACAACCAACTTTACATTCTTCTGGATTCCTTTTTTTGCTTGATCCTCAGGTGGCAGATATATTTAGAAGTAGAGATGGACGTGAACCGGAAAAAAACTGAACCATATGGTTCATGGTTCATCAAATTTCACAAACCACGAACTTTTACGAACCTGCCCCTGGTTTGCGAACCTGTTCATTTGGTTCGTGAAAACATCACATCCAGGTCAGAAAATCATCACTTCCGGGTCAGCAGAAGGTATGCAGGAAGTCCATCCCCTGTTGCCTAGGAAACTGATTGATTGGCACCAGGCTGTCTGCAGTGACGAACCAAAAAACAAACCAAATGAACCAGCCTAAAGTTTGTGGTGGTTCGTCAGAAATGGGATCTGACGAACCATGGTTCACAAACCACAAACCAGCCTGGTTCGTGCTTAATTTTAGTTCATATTTCGGTTCTTGCCCATCTCTATTTAGAAGTTCATTTTACCAACTTTGGCTAATGAAGTAGTTGCTGTCTTCTCAGACTTACACAGAATGATTCAGGCACTGGAAACCTCCCTTTGGACAACTGTAATTTGTATTGCAGGGAGGAGTCTTTGAACTCAGAAGCTCTACCTGGCACAACATAGTGAATTCTAGGAGCTGTACAGTTGCTTCCTTTAAAGCCTTAAATGGCCCCATTCTTGCATAATTGGAACACTTCCTTTTGAGGGGGGATCTTTCTCAACCACTGACATCCACATGAGAAGCCCTGCGTCATGTCCCCATTTTCAGAAATTAAGCTGAGAAGAACACAGAACTCATTACTTCTCAGTAGGAGCACCAACCCTATTAAATTCCCCACCCAGAAAAGCCCACCAGCTATACGGGGTACATTACTTCTACCACTTTGTAAATACTTATCTGTTTGGGAAGGATTTTTCTGGAGGTATTTTGCTATACTGTGACATTTTTACATTGTTTCTGAACAATTTTTAAGTTTTATTGTACACCACTGAACATGGAAGCAAAAAGGCTTTTAATATAGAACAGTGTGCACATAGTATACCAATCTGCTATCTTAAAGCCTCTCAAAAACCAGATAAAATCAATGCACACTGGTTTTAACATTGTGCCCTTAAGATGGCAGTCAGCTCATTTTCCCTCTACTTTGCCCTCCATGAAATGGATGCTGCAGCAGCAAGCACACACATACATAACTTATCATCATTCAGATAGTCACATTCTTGAAACAAGACAACCTCCTTGAGAGAGGAAGTGGTCACCCCAGCCTTCAAACAGGCTGTGGTGCTTCCATCTCTAAAGAAGCCTACCTTGAATCCAGGAGATCTCAGCTACTATCAACCAGTCTCAAATGTTCCATTCTTGAACACGGTGATTGAATTGTGCTGGCAGGACAATTTTAAGCTTTTCTGGATGAGGCAAATTACTTAGATCCGTTCCAATCTGCTTTTAGGCCTGGTTATGGGAAACAGCCTTTGTTGCCCTGGTGGATGACCTGTTCCAGGAGATGGACAATTGGAGTGTGACTCTGAGTCTCCTGGACCTCAGAGCAGCTTTTGATACCACGCCACAATAACATCAAGACCAGTCTACGTAAATAAACTGTACATTGGTCTCCTTCAAAAATCAGTTCAGAGACTTCAGTTGGTGCAAAATTCTGCAGCTCAGCTATTATCGAAAGCATTGGCTGCCAAACAGTTTCTAGGCTGATCTTTCATGACCTTGACCTGTCATATCTACAGGACCACCACTCCCCCACAGTTTGTCACAAGAGTTGATTTAATCGGAGCAGGGCCTCCTGCAGGTGTCACCCTGCAAACGGGCAATATCAATAACTGCCCATACACATGCATTCTCTGCTGTGGTTCCCACCCCACCTTATGGCCTGTCTGATTAGCACAGGAAAGCTTCTGCCCTCCTGGTTTTCTGTAAACTATGCAAAACTGAATTATTTAGAAGGACTTTTTTTCAGAAAGATGTTTTGGTAAAGGTGGACTGTGGACTACACTACTGTGTACTCTCTGTTGCTGTAAGTATGCCGCTACTAGGTAATTTCTGCTTCGTTTAATGAGTCAGGTTAATGTTTAAACTTTGTTTCAGCTCCATTTTCTGATTTCTGCAATCCAAACATTATTGCTTTATTTATTGGATATCCCATCCTGTTTACTGTTTGACTCGCACTATGTAATCCACCTTGAATCTCAGTGAGAAAGGCAGACTATAAACAAACGTAAATATATAAATAAAAACTGCACTAAAAATGAATAATCTAGAGGTTTAGAGTTCCACTTCAGAAGACAGAGTAGGGAAAAAGGTCATGGGAAGTTGGATAGCACCAAATGCACAGGGCTATCTCCAGTTACAGTCAGAGAAGCCCCAGATGCTTACAAGGAGCACATGCTGCCAAGAAAACCAACTTCATTTTATTTTCCCATGTAATTAACTGAGCAGCATCCCAATTAGCCAACTTCATGTGAATTCCCCTTTTGGTTGAGGAAAATGGATAATATAGTAAACTCCAATTTTTAAAAAGTAGACTTGGGCCATTGTAAGACTATACATGTTTTATTGAATAATTTGCTTAAAACCTTACCAAAATGCTGAAAAGTGGAACATACAACACGGGTTTTTTTTAAGCAGCAAGGAATATCTAGGAAATTCACAATCGGACAGTATCAGTATTGTTCAGGGAAATGAATAGAAAGCATTAAGGATAGAGTTGTTAAGCATACAGAAGAAAAAATCTTGACAGGAAAGAATCAGTGTAGCATATGCCAAATTAAACCATCTTTTAGAATTCAGTGAGGTTCTAAAGAAGCAGGTAAACAGCAACGACCTGGCATACAAAGTATATTCAACCCTGCTAAAAAGCCCTTTTCAGTAAACCTAATAGTCATTGGATAAGACAAGATGAGTCTTTTTGATTGGTGATGGGAAGCGATTGAAACAAACTGAGCTTTCACAAACTGATTTATTTAGAGCATTTATATATGAGAAAAACCTGCTTGTTTGATACCAGAAACATCTTGGTGATAAACAGATTTGATTTTCCAGCAGAGCAAAAACATTCTGAGAGCAGAGCTTTTTTTCAGGGGGAACGTGGGGGGAACGGAGTTCTGGAACCTCTTGAAAATGGTCACATGGCTGGTGGCCCCGCCCCCTGATCTCCAGACAGAGGGGAGTTTAGATTGACCTCCGCAATCTAAACTCCCCTCTGTCTGGAGATCAGGTGGTGGTGCCACCAGCCATGTGACCATTTTATCCTAGGGCAACCCACTGAGTTCCACCACCTTTTTTCCCAGAAAAAAAGCCCTGTCTGAAAGTATAGTCTGAAGGCAACATAATATAGCAACTCTACTGAAGCTGTTTGAGTCCAGTCAGAAGGAACCAGTTACTTTCAAAAACCATCTGCAAGATCCAGGGCAACACTCAAGTCAAAGAACAAAACACTGATGTTATCTCAGCTTATCTTCCAGGCTGCTCCTGCGTCCATTACACCAATACAGCAGTTAACCAGCCATTACCTAAAGCAGTACATACCTTTGCTGAACTGACATGTTGTAAAACTGCTGTAAAGCTGCCATAAAATAAGCTATTGAAAATTTTAGTAAGGCCTAATTATGATCCTCTCCGATTCCCCAGTTCAGAATTCTTGAATATATATTCATACAACATATGCCATTTCAGAGGCATTGTAATGATATTTCTCGGTTCAGATGCAGAAACCCACCTTGACAGTCTTACCAAGAACAGCTTTTACTTTACTAAGATGTACTGTTGAAATGTAGGTTATGTGGCACCTTGGTATTTGAAACATTCCATCAGTGAGCCCACCTGAACATACTTGCAACATGCAGCTGTCAGTACTCGTACAGTGTCACAAATGACTGTGACCTCATTGCTTACAGCAGACAAAATAACCTCTCTTCACTCATTCTTTTTGAGAATTAAAAAAACGTACTAAGAAGGAGTTTTAGGCATTAACTCAAACCTTCTTCGTGCCCTGCATCATATGCAGGAAGTAGAAATCTGCAAAACATATGGCCTGGAACAGGTCCCAGAACGAGGCACCTCAAGCTACATACAGTGCACAAAAGCCACCCAACTTCAGAACCTTATTAACAGTTTGAATCATGAATGCAGCATTGTATTTTTAAATTTCGAAGCTGAATTTAAAGATACACTCACACACATAGAAGTGCTAATGCACACATCTAAAGATGCAAAAAGAAAACTGTAACCATATTAGGTTTGCAGCTAAAAGAAAATAAGAACGATGTCTGTAGGTCTCCCATTATATAAAACAGCTTCACAAAATTCCTCCCACACCACTTCCTGACTGCATCCTCATGCAAGGAAGTCTAGAAGTCTTTGAAGATTCCACGCAAAAACAAACTTGCATCTTTATAATGCATAAAGTCTCCTGTTTTCTGACCACCCATGAAGAATCTCACATGATCCTTTCATTTCACAAGGCCACCCCAAATTGCAATTTATATATAAAGAGAGAGACGAACACACAGAAGGGGAGGATGTTCAAGTGTAATTATTAGGTAATGTTTTTAGAGAGGAAACAACATTAGTCTAAGCTAAACAGTCTAACCTTTTGCCTTAGTAAGAAGGTTTATGAGAAATCTGGAAGTGTTTGTTGACCAGCAGGAATGGTAAATATATTCATGACTGTGTGCCTTTCACACATTTGTTTCAGAATAGAATTTAGCATCCAGGGAAATCACAGTTTTCATTTTTGTTTAAGGTAGCTTCAAGAGGCTAACTACAGCTGTCTGATAAAATCTCAAAAGGAAGAGTTGTTCTGGTCTGGTGCCTGTGCCATTAACAGTTTAATAGCAGGAGCTTTCGAGAATCAAGTTCTCTTCGTCAGATGCCTGATCAAAACTGGGCAGATACAGAAGAGGAGGGGGAAAGAGAGAGAAAAAAGGGAGGGGGCATAAATCACAAGAAGGCAGAATGCAATTAGCATGGAGGCTATCAAAACATTCCTTTGCTTGGAAATGTAAACATTTCCTTTTGGTGTGCAGTCAGTTTGTAGCAGTGAAGGTATCCAATTCCTATGTAGTATAAGCCTTCGATGACCACAGCTCTCCCTGCCAGCTGCATCTGACAAAGAGAACTGTGGTCCCCGAAAGCTCACACCAGGCGTCACTGGGCTCCCCCAGATCACGCCTCTGTAAAGAGAATCTGTTACCTGTGGTAATGTGATAACCATTCATAGTCTCTATTCAGTCCCCGCTTGACAGAGTCAAATTTGCATATGAATTCCAATTCAGCAGCCTCCCGTTGGATTTTGTTTTTGAAAGGTTTCTGTTGAACCACAGCGACCTTTAAGTCTTTGGTGGAATGTCCTGGTAGATTGAAGTGTTCTCCCACTGGTTTCTGGACGTTTCCATTTCTAATGTCAGATTTGTGTCCATTTATTCTTTTGCGTAGAGGTTGGCTGGTTTGTCCAATGTACAGAGCAGAGGGACATTGTTGGCACATGAGGGCATATATCAGGTTGGAGGATGAGCAGCTGTAAGAGCCAGAGACAGTGTAGTTGATGCCATTGGGTCCTGTAATTGTATTCCCTGGGTAGATATAGGGGCAGAGCTGGCATCTGGGTCTGTTGCAGGGCTTGGTACCTGTGCTGGTGACTCTGCTGGCCGATTCATGATTGTAAGTGAGAAGTCGTTTAAGATTGGGGGGCTGTCTGTAGGCAAGGAAAGGTCTTCCACCCAGGGCTTCTGAGAGAGAGGTATCATTTTCCAGGATGGGTTGTAGCTCACTGATGATACGTTGGATCGGTTTGAGCTGGGAGCTATAGGTGACAACCAGTGGTGTTCTGTTGTTAGTTCCTTTAGGTTTGTCCTGGAGCAGACTGTTTCTGGGTACTAGTCTGGCCCTGTTAATTTGTTTCTTCACTTCATTTGGTGGGTACTGTAGTCCCAAAAATGCTTGTTGTAAATCTCTTAAGTGTGAGTCTCGGTCGAGAGCATTGGAGCAGATACGGTTGTAACGTAAGGCTTGGCTGTAGACAATAGACCGAGTGGTATGTTTAGGGTGGAAGCTGGAGGCATGTAGATATGAGTATCGGTCTGTTGGTTTCCAGTATAAGGTGGTATTTATTCGTCCATTATGTAGTTGTACAGTGGTGTCCAGGAAGTGTACCTGTTGTGTAGAGTGGTCCAGGCTTAAGTTGATAGTAGGGTGAAAGTTATTGAAGTCCTGATGAAATCTCTCAAGGGCTTCCTTCCCATGGGTCCAAATGATGAAGATGTCATCCAGGAATCTTAAGTATAGTAGTGGTTCCAGTGGATGGGAGCTGAGGAAGCGTTGCTCTAAGTCCGCCATGAATATGTTAGCATATTGTGGTGCCATGCGTGTGCCCATGGCTGTGCCATTAACCTGTAGATATAAGTTGTCACCAAATTCGAAGTAATTGTGAGTGAGCACGAAGTGACAAAGTTCAGTGGCGAGGTTTGCTGTGGTTTTGTCCGGGATAATATTCCGTATGGCTTGCAATCCATCTGCATGTGGGATATTGGTGTACAAGGCCTCCACATCCATGGTTGCTAGGATGGTGTCATCTGGTAGGTTGTCAATGGATTGTATTTTCCTGAGGAAGTCAGTGGTGTCCCGTAAATAGCTGGGTGTGCTGGTGGCATAGGGCCTGAGGATAGAGTCCATGTATCCCGAGACTCCTACTGTGATGGTGCATTTTCCTGCAACAATTGGGCGTCCTGGGTTACCCGCTTTGTGGATTTTGGGTAGTAGGTAGAATCTTCCTGGTCGTGGTTCCTGGGGTGTGTCTGTATGGATGCATTCTTGTATGTCCATGGGGAGTGTTTTTAATATTTTATTGAGGTCCCTTTTGTATTGTTCAGTGGGGTCAGAAGGTAGTATTTTATAGAATGTTGTGTTGGAGAGTTGTCTTTCTGCTTCTTGTATATAATTTTGTTTATCCATGATGACAACTGCTCCGCCTTTGTCAGCTTCCTTGATTACGATGCCAGAATTATTTTGGAGGCTGTTTATGGCCTCTCTTTCTCCATGGCTGAGGTTCTGCTTTAGGTGTTGTTGTTTGTCAATTATCTCAGCCTGAGCCCGTCTACGGAAGCATTCAATGTAAAAGTCCAATGAGGAGTTACGGCACATGGACACCACCTGAGGGCCGTAACTCCTCATTGGACTTTTACATTGAATGCTTCCGTAGACGGGCTCAGGCTGAGATAATTGACAAACAACAACACCTAAAGCAGAACCTCAGCCATGGAGAAAGAGAGGCCATAAACAGCCTCCAAAATAATTCTGGCATCGTAATCAAGGAAGCTGACAAAGGCGGAGCAGTTGTCATCATGGATAAACAAAATTATATACAAGAAGCAGACAGACAACTCTCCAACACAACATTCTATAAAATACTACCTTCTGACCCCACTGAACAATACAAAAGGGAACTCAATAAAATATTAAAAACACTCCCCATGGACATACAAGAATGCATCCATACAGACACACCCCAGGAACCACGACCAGGAAGATTCTACCTACTACCCAAAATCCACAAAGCGGGTAACCCAGGACGCCCAATTGTTGCAGGAAAATGCACCATCACAGTAGGAGTCTCGGGATACATGGACTCTATCCTCAGGCCCTATGCCACCAGCACACCCAGCTATTTACGGGACACCACTGACTTCCTCAGGAAAATACAATCCATTGACAACCTACCAGATGACACCATCCTAGCAACCATGGATGTGGAGGCCTTGTACACCAATATCCCACATGCAGATGGATTGCAAGCCATACGGAATATTATCCCGGACAAAACCACAGCAAACCTCGCCACTGAACTTTGTCACTTCGTGCTCACTCACAATTACTTCGAATTTGGTGACAACTTATATCTACAGGTTAATGGCACAGCCATGGGCACACGCATGGCACCACAATATGCTAACATATTCATGGCGGACTTAGAGCAACGCTTCCTCAGCTCCCATCCACTGGAACCACTACTATACTTAAGATTCCTGGATGACATCTTCATCATTTGGACCCATGGGAAGGAAGCCCTTGAGAGATTTCATCAGGACTTCAATAACTTTCACCCTACTATCAACTTAAGCCTGGACCACTCTACACAACAGGTACACTTCCTGGACACCACTGTACAACTACATAATGGACGAATAAATACCACCTTATACTGGAAACCAACAGACCGATACTCATATCTACATGCCTCCAGCTTCCACCCTAAACATACCACTCGGTCTATTGTCTACAGCCAAGCCTTACGTTACAACCGTATCTGCTCCAATGCTCTCGACCGAGACTCACACTTAAGAGATTTACAACAAGCATTTTTGGGACTACAGTACCCACCAAATGAAGTGAAGAAACAAATTAACAGGGCCAGACTAGTACCCAGAAACAGTCTGCTCCAGGACAAACCTAAAGGAACTAACAACAGAACACCACTGGTTGTCACCTATAGCTCCCAGCTCAAACCGATCCAACGTATCATCAGTGAGCTACAACCCATCCTGGAAAATGATACCTCTCTCTCAGAAGCCCTGGGTGGAAGACCTTTCCTTGCCTACAGACAGCCCCCCAATCTTAAACGACTTCTCACTTACAATCATGAATCGGCCAGCAGAGTCACCAGCACAGGTACCAAGCCCTGCAACAGACCCAGATGCCAGCTCTGCCCCTATATCTACCCAGGGAATACAATTACAGGACCCAATGGCATCAACTACACTGTCTCTGGCTCTTACAGCTGCTCATCCTCCAACCTGATATATGCCCTCATGTGCCAACAATGTCCCTCTGCTCTGTACATTGGACAAACCAGCCAACCTCTACGCAAAAGAATAAATGGACACAAATCTGACATTAGAAATGGAAACGTCCAGAAACCAGTGGGAGAACACTTCAATCTACCAGGACATTCCACCAAAGACTTAAAGGTCGCTGTGGTTCAACAGAAACCTTTCAAAAACAAAATCCAACGGGAGGCTGCTGAATTGGAATTCATATGCAAATTTGACTCTGTCAAGCGGGGACTGAATAGAGACTATGAATGGTTATCACATTACCACAGGTAACAGATTCTCTTTACAGAGGCGTGATCTGGGGGAGCCCAGTGACGCCTGGTGTGAGCTTTCGGGGACCACAGTTCTCTTTGTCAGATGCAGCTGGCAGGGAGAGCTGTGGTCATCGAAGGCTTATACTACATAGGAATTGGATACCTTCACTGCTACAAACTGACTGCACACCAAAAGGAAATGTTTACATTTCCAAGCAAAGGAATGTTTTGATAGCCTCCATGCTAATTGCATTCTGCCTTCTTGTGATTTATGCCCCCTCCCTTTTTTCTCTCTCTTTCCCCCTCCTCTTCTGTATCTGCCCAGTTTTGATCAGGCATCTGACGAAGAGAACTTGATTCTCGAAAGCTTATGCTATAATAAAATTGGTTAGTCTTAAAGGTGCTACTGGACTCTTTTTGATTTTGCTACTACAGACTAACACGGCTAACTCCTCTGGATTTAATAGCAGGGAGACATATATGTGATGGAACCTTTCCTTCCTTACACAGCAATGCCATGCTGGAAAAAATCAAAGCTGTTGAAATTTTTGCCAAAAAAACGAAGCAACTCAAATAACTGAACCAGAAATTCCAGCATGGGTTAGTGAATATGGCTTCAGTATCATGCCAGCTCCTTGAACTTTTGCCAAAGACCTACACAGCCTAGTTATCCCAAAGTTTCCATACACTTCTTTACTCGTGATCAGGACCCTCAGGCAGGCTGTGGAAGTCTACATGCTGGGCCACAAGCCATTACAGAGCAACCTGTACCTTGGGAAGACGGGGGGGAAACCCCTACATGGAAGGTTAAAATAAATCTGATTCATCAAATACAGACAGCTATGAACATAACTGTGGAAAAGAATCTCTCTCAGCATCCAGGCAAAAAATGTTTTAAAAAGTATTCATTTCCAAATAGCAGAGACCATTGTCCATTTCTTGCTGCTATTTACAGAAATAGCATTTTCTTTTTCACTAGCATTTCGCACATGGCTAACATGGCAGCAAGTAGATAGGGGAGCTTCCAAAAACAATAAATTACATAACCCAACCCAGTCATCACAAAGTGTCTGATGCACAGAGAAAGCCAATTGATTCACTTCCAAAAGAAATGGACTAAGGCACAAAACAGCAGTATAGGCTGTAGTTACAGCACCCAATCGGATTCCATCAGTTCAGCCCATCTTCCATCATGACCCTCCCACACTCTTTCTTGCTATACCTTAGGGAGGATTCAGATGACTGGGAACCAGTAAGCAAACATCTTAAAAACCATAAAGTAAGGACATTAGTTGCAGGGCCAGTGCATCCATAGAGGCAAGTCCAGCAGCCACCTCAAGTGCTGAGGCGCCAGAGGGGGCGCCGGGGGCAGGGGCACATGCCGTGGAGCTGGTGGTGGCAGTGCTGGAGGGCTGGGAAGCCACCTGCGCGCTGCCCTGGCCGCCTTCTGCGCCTGGCCCGCAGCTGCTGCAGCCTCCCAGCCCTCCCGGTCAGCCGCACCATGCTGCCGCCGCTGTTAGCACATGCTGTCAGCCGGGCGCAGTAGCTGCGGGCCAGGCAAAGCAGGCGATCGGGGTGGTGCGTGGAGCAACTGAGCAGGATGGCTGGGAGGCTGCATGCACACCCTCCCAGCTGCCTGCCATGTGACATCATCATACAGTCCAGGTGTGCGCGCGCATGCGCAGCAACAGCGCTGAAGTTGCCCCCAGCCTCAGGTGCCAGTAAACATGGCACTGGGCCTGATCAGTTGTCTTTTTTCACATAGATGGTATGGAGAAATTAACAGAGAAAGATAAGGATCAAAGAAGTGGATTAGCAGGAAAATATCTCCCCATCTGCTCTGCCCCTTCTGCTAGCATTTGACATATCCAAGAGCTTGGGTTCACAGTGCTTCACTTGGAAGTCTACCTCTGTGATCAGAGTGATAATGATGAAGCATAGCGCTGGTACAAATCTCATAAGGGGATGGGAGTCTTGGTGAAGTGTCTTGACAGTTGAGTGAAATCTGGGCTGTTCCTTCCTGATTCAAGAAAACAGACACATGGATGAATTCGGTTGGATCTCTGACATGCTATTGGACTCTGTTTTATTTTGTTAATACAGATGATAAGAAGACAATACTGAGCAGCTCAGCAATCTCACATGTCCACCTTATCAGTGTATTTAATCAGAAAGCCTCATTGTGAAGAAGAGGAGAGGAAGCCATCCTGAATGTACGTATTTATTTAAAATGTTTATATGCCAGTTTCCCACTCAAATAGGGTCCCCAAGGTGGCAAACAGATATTGTTAATCTAAATCATCATCACCTGAACAAAGGATGACAAGAAATAACCTATATCCAAGAAACTGAACATCATTTTGTTGAAGATAGATAATATAGAAAAGGTTCGGGAATTACCAGGCCTCATTTCGAGCCGGAACACCCCGGAACGCAATTCCGGAAGCTCTTGAAAATGATCACATGGGTGGTAGCGCTACCCACCTCCTTCCTTCCCCATGCACAGCCCACTAGTTCAGCAGCAGCAGCAGCACTGAACTTGAGTGACTGTGGGGGGGGGGAAGCAGGCCCTGAGCTTCGCAGCCTTGATTCCTCCAGCCAGACGGTGTTGCCTGCATGTGTTCCCCTTCTTCCTTGCCTCTGCGGCAGGAAACCCAAAGGTGGCCTCCCTCTCCGTGCTACTCTCTGCCCAGCCCGCCTGGCCGTCCCTCCCTCCCTCTTCCACTGCCATCCCCACCTCCCTTCCTCCAACACTGTAGTCAGGACAAGCTTCGCTGTCCTGAAGGCCAAGGCTCCCGTGCCTTCTTTCTGCCTCTCGGCCTGCGTGATGGCATGAGGCAGTGCTGAGGTGAAGGGCACAACTAGGCCACACTGAGCCAGGGACTCGTGTTGCCACCATGGCCAGGGTGTGTGAAGGGACGGCATGCAGCCACTTGTCCCAGCTCAGGGCGGGCAGCTGCAGCCTTGGGGGGCCCTGGCAAGCAGGCGCCTGTGTGGCCGCCTCCCAGTGCCCATCGCTTGTCCCAGCTCAGGGTCTGGATTTGGCTAGCCTGGTTTCTCTAATGATTTTTAAAGTCCCTGATACGCTCTAGCCACTTCATGTGGCAGTGAAGAAGAAGAGAAGACATTTCTGGGAAGGGATGTCACTTCAGGGAGGCAATGTCACTTCCGGGGAGTGGGGGCAACCCTTCCAATGGCGCTTCCATGACAGCACTTCTGGAAGTGACGTCACCTTCTGGAAGTGATGTCATTGTGTGCTTCTGGCAGCCCGCATGTGCACTGTGCATGTATAAGATAATAGAGAGTTCCACCACCTCTTTTCCCAGGAAAAGACCCCTGGGAATTACTAGCTCAAAATCCAAGCTATGAAGAAAGAGAAGGGTGCTCAAAAATAGAAAGCCATTTAATGATGCAACAGCATCACTATAATGGGAAAGGCCCATATAATTAAACCTATGTTTGTGCAAGTTAAGTTAAACATTGTAGTGATCTTTTAAAAAAGCCCATAACCAGGTTTAAATACAAAAATATGTGATGAAAAGCCAATTCTGGAAGCTCTAAAAATACTTCAGGTTCTCACTTTAACTATTGGGTCAAAGTTCAGTGGTCTTCTCTTTCCCCTTAATCTTAACTGCATGAGAATGTGATGGCTTTAGCAGACCAATTCAGCCACACAGCCAGATAATAACTGGGAATACAGCCAGATTATATTCCCTCACACATTTAGTCACTTACTCCATGAGAACAGAATGAGCAGGCCAGGCCTAACAGTGCCCTATTCCCGCCCCATGAAAATCAGTGCCAAGGAAATGTTTAGCATTAAAAAAGGATGGTTATAAGTTCTTCTTCAGGCCATGGGCACTGTCTCTACCCCATCATCGTAACGCCACTTATGAGCTGTTAAGTAAGGAATGCTTCCGAGTAAAAATGAGAAAAGGACACTCTTTCCCTTGGACTCTGTCCACTTCAAGCCATCTATGAGAACTTGAATTTCTTTCAGAAGTTAAAAAACAACAAGAAGGGAATGGAAAGTTGAAATACACAACTGTGGGAAAGGAAGATTAGGGACAGAAGGCATAAATATATATTATAATAAAGGTTTCCAAGATGTCCATTATAAATCCATGATTTGGGCAACCACCTTTTTGCAGTCGTGGGAAAATGAATAGATCTGAGTGGAATTCCTTACTGCAAATCCATCTTCTTGAGAAGCAAAATGCAAACATGTAAACCATACATGCTAATATACAAGGCAGTAAAAAGCAACAGCCAAAAATATCTTTAGTCCCTACCACCACCAGAGTCTGCATTGCCCATGCAGGCAACATAACTCCTAGAAAATATCAATCAGATCTTAAGAGCATGCCATCCAAAGTAATTGAAATTAATGTGAGATTTCAGACAGACATCTATAGGTCATGGAGGCTTCCTAAGAAGTTTGACCACTTAGTTAAAGGCCACTTGACCATGCGTTCACCAGACTTCCGTTCCAGTGTGCCAAATGTTTTATTTATTTATTTATTTATAGCCCACCTTTCTCACTGAGACTCAAGGTGGATTGAAGATTTCCTGCTGAGCAAATTTCTCTATGAGACTCAAGCAGTCCAACCATGTCCAAAGATGAAGGCAGCATGCTTTTTAAAAAATTTCATGCACCCTTGTCCTGAAATACATGCCAACATCATCTGAAGGCAATTCAGGTCCATTAGATGCATATTTGATTGATATTAAACCAAAAGGTGCCTTGTAGCACATTAGAAACTTAATAGTCATGTACTGGCATTGTGAGACCAGCACAAAAATGGACAGGCATGTATTTGTGAAATATTAACAAAGAAAAGGTCGCCTTCAAGACTATAGCCAAATTTTGAATATGTAAAGAAAAACAAACATTTGTCTATGTCAAGCTTGGGGCCTAGCACACTTCTAAGTGCTATAGAAGATTGCAGTAAGCAGCCAAAACCCAAAAGCATCCATCTCCACTGACTCACAGTACTGCAACTGCTGCAAAGCTGCCATAAATCAACAGTTAAAAACATTGCAAGACACAACATCATGGACCAATGTTAAGGGTGGAGGGGCTTGTTTTGTTAAGTGTGGGGTATTATGATGATTCCATAACCCAGGAACTAGGAAGTGGGAACAGAAGTGTTTCAATACCACTGTTTGCTTCCAAATGGAACACCCAACGTCACTGTTACTATGACATGTCCGTCTTATTTTCTATATCAAACTTTATTATTTAACCTTATATTTCCACTGCCATCACTTACCTTAAGTGACCTTAAAACAAACTTTATTATACCCTGGAAACTTGGCCTTTGACATACATAGGATAGACAGACATTAAGACAAGGGATAACAAGAATCAGAATATAAAAATACTTACTCCAGAATTAAGATGAAGAGGGTAACTTGGATTAGTTCTAACTGGACATTCATAATGCATGTGCATCTTCTTACTGATTTCCTTAACAGTACTGGTACTAAGGGAGATGGTAATCCTTGTGCTAGTTCTCTTCCCCTAATTAAAGTCAAGTAACCCTTTCTCCTCACTGTAGCCTCCATCTTAAGTTAGCACTTAGACAATTTTGCTTGGTTTGGTTTGTAGTCTTTTTTTTCTGATCCAGGCTCTTCCTTGGCTGTTTTGAAGACTATGGCACCACTTCTAATACTAATGATTTTCCCTGGGTCAGAATTGCTCATTGAAAACACTAGAACTAGGACACCAACAGAGCAATATTAAACCGAGTTACTAAACTCACAGACTTCAATGTACTGTACTGGCAGGCACTACTCCTAAAATACTCCTGTGCTTCCTCAGCTAACCATCTGATCCAAGCCTCCATCTTCCTCTCAGTCCTCCTGTCAGATCACAGGCTTGTTTCCTCATACAGCTGCTAGGTCTCCTCCAACTTGTTTTGCTAAAACCACCTACAGCTGCTACTACACTTGCTATCCTCCTGCCTGAGGGAGGAAACCCCACACCCATCTGCCACCCCCTGCCTTGCTCACCTAACCAGTGAGTGGAAGACTTGGAGGGAAGAAGCACAAGCATGTTTCGTATTGTAGGAAGGGGCTCTCAGACGCTTTGCTAATGAGTTAAGGACCATCGACTTCACCACTATGTCACCTTATGTACTACCTGTTGTCTTAAATATGTGCTCCTATGAGCTACTTGTGCTTCATGTGGTCTAATGTCAGCCCTAGAACTGCTTATGTTCTGTTTCAGCATTTCTTCAACTCTGTATTGGATTCTTACTAATGCTATATCTTTGTAAAATTGTGTTTATTTACCCTATGGCATTGTTTATGGAAATGTCCTTAAAACTGACTGTAGAAAATGCCATCAAATGGGCAATTTCTACTGAGCTTGGCTTCAGCGCACCCAGAGGCTGCTCTGTTGTGTCATAAAATGACGTCATTTTCTGGCGCAAAGGGGAGCGAAGGAGTGTGTGTCCACTTTGTACATTCTATGAAGTTAAGTACTCCACTGCCCCCAGGCCTCTGCTTTGGCCCTTGGCAGCCCTAGCTGCTACCAATCGTCTAACCGGGCAATGCCCAGCCATTTTTTCTGTCTGGCCAGGCTCATTCAGCTAGAATTGGTTGTCTCAGCCTCCAGCTCATTTGTTCTTAGCCAAGTTACCAATGAGAATGTATAGATACGTTTTGTTAGTGTGTCATGGAGCGGAACTACAAGTGACAAAAGGCACAGGTTGGACACTTGTCAGCTTCCCTCAAGTTTTGATGGGAAATGTAGGCAGCTTGGTGGAATGTTGGACAAGTGACAGTTGAAAAGTCCATTGGACAGCAGTCAGAGAGCCAAGCTGCAAGACTAGGATGCCTACATTTCCCATCAAAACTTGAGGGAAGCTGACAAGTGTCCAACCTGTGCCTTTTGTCACTTGTAGTTCCGCTCATGTTTAGAATTGTGTGTTTTTTTTTCTTATTCTCTATATTTATTGTTTATTATGTTATGGTGTATGGTTTATAGTTTAAATAAAATTTTAATCAAAAAAAAAAAGAATGGATAGAGCTGTCCACTGACTGACCAATAATAAACTAAACTATCAGATGTAATGAATTTGCATTCCTCTGTCCTATATAAATACAGAGGACTGTGAAGGCCTCAATACCGTTCCCTAGGTTACAGAAACTGAAACATCTCCCTTACTTGGCCAGCTGCCCAGAAGTCTACAACTTTGTTGCAAATCTATGCTGGAAGTAAAAATCACCTCACCATTACCCCATAACTTTACTAATTCTTATTCTTCAATATTACACTTTTAATAAAAAGTCATTATTTACACTTTTTATAGACAAATGGTAAATTTCACACAGATTTTAAGTTGTTTCGCCACAAAACTCATTTCACAGGATGAATGATATATGCCCTCAAATGGGGGATATGCATTGGCATGAGGAAATGAAAATGTAAAGAGTGGCATAAAAATACACGAGGTACAAGCTGTGACATCGCATACAAGATACTCAAGGTGACAATTCACAGCAGCAATAACAAGCACCATTCAGATATCAGTGGAATGTTTTACTCTATCAGAATACTCAGGCCCTTTTCACACAGCATTTGTAAACTGTTTTGGCTTCTGAATGCTAGTGGATTTTTGTGCCATTTCAGACGCAACCAGTTTGGCTGCTGGTTGCTAAACAGTGGGTTTTTTAAAAAATCTTTTCAGACAAAACAGATCATATCCCATTTGCAATGTGGGGGGGGGTTGAAATGTTTTTGTTTTTAAAGTGTTTTTCTTGTTCTCAGGTTTTTAATGAACTTCCCATTAACTGAGGAATTCTGTGTCTGTAGTACTTCTCTGACAGCACTGCTTTTTTATTTTCCTGCCTAATTCCAAAGCATTCTTTTTTAACATATATAGATTAGTGCTATAGTGCTATAGCATTGTAATAATCGGTGTCGCAGGTCTGAAACTTAATGGTACACATCTCCCAATATATTCCTGTTTGTCAACTGGATCCTTCAAATGAGCTCCTTTGATGTATCTTTTCTGGAATTGTTCCTTGTTGACTCAGGCAAGAGCATTTTTCAGTGGCAGCTCTTAGAGTGGTCTGCCTGAAAAGGTGTGGAGGCACCTTCACATTTTTCATAGGCCATGTAAAGGTGACTTGTCTTTGAATGCTAATAAATGGTAGCTCTGTCTAGTACAGGACTACAGAAGATTGCTGCGTACTGAATAAAGGCTCGTCAGATTCATGTTTAGTTTCAGGTGGGTATTAGTGTTGGTCTGCATGCAGGTAAAGGTAGTCCCTTGTGCAAGCACTGAGTCATTACTGACCCATGGGGGGACATCGCACCACGTTTTCTTGACAGACTTTTGTTATGGAGTGGTTTGCCATTGCCTTCCCCAGTCATCTACACTTTACCCCCAGGAAACTGGGTACTCATTTCACCGACCTCAGAAGGATGGAAGGCTAAGTCAACCTTGAGCTGGCTACCTGAACCCGGTTTCTGCCAGGATCAAACTCAGGTTGTGAGCAGAGTTTGGGCTGCAGTACTGCAGCAGAAAATCAAAATTTGAGTCCGGAAACAGCTTAAAGACCAACAAGATTTCCAGGGTGTAAGCTTTCGAGAGTCAAAGCTCGATTCTCAGGTATCAGATTTATGTGTGTATTTGATTTTATTCTTTCTTGCAACATGCTGTTACTTTGTAAACTTGAGTCATCAGAGAGCGGCAGAATATATACAAGTTTTAATAAATATTAGAAGTTCTCCATTGGGTCATTTTAGTCTTATACAACTTCATAAGGTATTTTAAGCTGAAAGATACTGGATAGTATAAGAGCACCCTGGGAATGTTGTGGCTATGAAGGAATTTTAACATTCCACCCCCCCCCCCTGCATTGAGCCCAGCGCTCTCTTCTAACCCTCTAACAAAAGTTGTGTTTACTTTAGTGAGCTAGTAAGGAGAAAAAATGAGGGTTAGCAACATATCTACTAATTAGGTTTGAAATTCATTTTGCTTTGAAGAATTCTCAAAACCAAAGTGAAAGGTGGAACTTTGAGGGGGAAAGCCCACACTTCGATATTTTTTTTTAAGGTTACCTTCCTTTTAAGTTCATTGACACATGCCCTGCAATTTTACCAGAACTTTAGCATCTCATTTGCATATTTTGCTAATTTGGTCTGCAACATCAAAAGTAGTGTAATCAAACCTTGTTTTGTCACATGACTGTGGAGTGACTGTCTAACCGCTTGAGTTAGAAACTTCATTAATATTGTAATACTTTGAGAAAGTGTATGTTTTAACACAACAGAGCAATGTTTGTACTTACTTTTAGTGAAGAGGTTTGGCAGTAGGTTCTGGCACTGAAGAAGTGTAAAAAACACCATAAAATTGAGGAAAATGGGTATTTCTGTTCTTAAAAAAAAAGATTCATAAACTTTAATATAGCTTTCATGCAAAGTCTGTATGTATGTGTTTGGTACTTTCATCAGTGTTTTTCTTATACGTATTTTATTGACTTTGTGTGAATGCTATTAATTTATTAAAATTTGTGTGCCATAGCTTTTAAAGAACATATATACTCTTTCCCCTCAACTTTTTTGGTTTTTTTTTCTATTTCAGTGGGTTGTAGGCACCCCCTCTCCATTTTCTTTCTCAAAAGAAGAAGAGCCACCATTGATTTTAATGAGGAACTTATCTTACCTATGTGACATCTTCAAGGCTTGGCAAGAGTCTAGTCACTAGTGTATAATACTTACTGTTAGTTGATTATAGGTGATGAAAGTAGAGGTGCTCATTTCTAAAGCCTAATGCTCTTGAACGTCAGAAAGTGCATGGTCATCATTTAGGAGAATTTTTTTAAAAAACAAATACCGCAATTTCTTACACTTGCAGAAATTGGGGTTGCGGGGAGGTAACATTTCTCAGCCTGTTTGATTTAGAATTTTCAGAAAGGAAGAATAAAAGGTAAAAAGTTAATGTGTGGGACCCAAAATAGAGATGAGTAAAGACAAAATGATATACAACTCAGAGTCCTCAGCCGCAGGAAAGCAGAGTTTTGCTTGTTTAGCTGCTATTTCATGCCTATTGTCTTTCAGTGTCCCTGTGTAATGATTTGCAAGTTTTTAAACAAATTGCCTTTAAAAAAATGTTTTAAAAATGTATGAACATGTTTATTTTCTAAAAAGTTAATTTAACACATACAATGTTGTATCCCTCTAGACACCATTGTCAGGGCTTGTCGCTGCTGCCACTGGGCAGAGCACCAGCTGGGCCAGCCCTGACGTCGGAGGGGCACCAGGGATGCTGCAGGACCCTGCTCTGTGGAAGGAGGGGCGGTATACATCACCCTGACTCCCTCTCAGTCCACTCGCTGGCCTGCTCAACCTGGCCTGCTTACCCCCTATGTCCTTCATCATCTCCTCCTCCCAGAACTCTCCTCCAAGCCTCCATTCTTGCACTACTCTGCTCTCACTCCATACCATCACTCCTTACTCACACCCACCTTATATAGGGTTTCCTTGCCCCGCCCCGCCCTCCTTCTAGGCTTGTTCCCTCTCCCGACTTGGCCCAGCTGTGCCTTCTCTCAGGTGTTTCCCTCATACCACTAATCCCTTCTTGGCTTCCTTGCCTTGCTGGCAGGGTGGGGTTGAATGCAAGCCAGCCCCAGCTGAGGTCACCTTGGCCTTGCTCACGAGGAGCTGCCCCAGTAGGCCTTTGAACTGCTGAGCTTGCCTGGCCTTGCTCACGAGGAATTGCCCTGGCCAGCTTCTGGGCTGCCTGCTCATTGATGCTGGGCGGGGCTACCCATCTCCTCCCCCAGAAAGCCTGTGGCAGCTCCACCTGGAGGGGCTTGGCTCCTAGCAACTTCTGAGCCAGGCTGCTGTCCTCTAGCCGGGGTGTGGCTCTGGGCTGTAGTGGCTGCTTCTCCTCCTTGGCTGGTAAGGGCTCTGTTTGGGCTGCTGCTGGGTCCCTATTCCCCCTGCCTTGGCCCTTTTCCTCTGTCCTGCTTACCCCCCTCTCTTCCCCCTGGAGGGTGGGACTGGCTGGTCTCTTCCTGCTCCCTCCAGCCCTCTGAGGCTTTGGCCTTTCGCCCCTTCCTCCTGGAGTGGGCAGGTTCTGGACCTGGTTGCTGGCTGGGGTGGTAGGGCCACTGCCTCCCAGTTGCCTCCCACTGCTCCCTCCTGGCAAGTCTGGGGGCTGGGACTCAGACCCCGGACAACCATAACTGCAGCATATTGTAGTGTGGTACAGATAGTGTAAAAGGATGAACACTTCCAGACATCTCTTGCTGTGCAAGGTGAATTTGCTCCCTTGCCCCAGGAATTCTGTCGTGTTGGTATATGCCTACCATATTACAGTGTTAGGGTTTGGGGGAGGGTAGTAAAATAAAAAGATTTAAAATTGTGTGCACACATGTGTATACGCATGCAATTTTATGCTGATATATAATAAAATAAACAACTGCTCAGATAATGGGAAGTGGCTTCAGGGCAGGTGTGTGCTTTTGCTTGCTAGGTTATTAACTTGCAGAAAGAGCACAAAGGCACCAGATTCAAATGAGTCCTCCAACATTTCATTCTCTTGCAAGTTTTTCACAATCATTAATTATCCCTGTACTGGGTGAACTTAAAAAGGATTAATAACAACAACAAAGAGAAGTGGAGTTTGTTTTAAATATTTTTTTTAAAAAAACCTCTCTGACTTCCAGCACCAGAGCAAATGGCCCAGGCTCATTATTTTTCCAGATCTCTCTTCATTCCCTTTTCTGTCCTGATGTGTATTCTGATTTTCTCTGTTCACCTTCACTGTCACTCTTGCATTAGCACTACCTCTTCATGCGTCTATTCCCTGTTCTTTGCCCTTGAGTGGTATTCATCCACTGTCACTCTGCTGAGTTTGAGATTTTGCTGGCAAAGGAGAGAAAGTATTAAGACTGGGAGCTCAGAAATGCTGTAGCAGCACCTCAAGATTAAGATTTTAATAAATTTCACCTTGCTGTTTGGAGATCTTCCTCTTTTTGGCACATGGTATTTATAAATCAGCTACTGAGCCACCGGCCTTGTCTGTTGTTCCACTTCCTGATTACTCTGCAATTTCTTATTTGGTTTAAAGTCTTATTGAAATACTGAGGATAAAGTCCTCACCTGACCCCACCCACTTCTAAAAACACTTGGAGGGTTTTAGGAAAGGTGTCAGTGGACACCATGGTGCTCATGGGTGCCACACTGCAGATCCTTGGAATAGCTCCTGCTTCACTTAATGGAAAAATAGTATCTCTTGGGAGGGAAGAGGGGTTCAATGAAGGTACAAAATGTAAGATCTTTGTGCAATGCCCAAATGTATATAAGGAAAGAACAATGACCATTTGTAGCATCAATGATAACAGATAATTTAACATCTGTAGTATACAAGGAACCTATAATAAAGATAAACCTTAACTGAATAGTGTCATATTCTGACAATTCTAATTCAGCATTTTCACACTAGAGCCACCTTTTGTTGAACATTGGTGTATTTTTCCCCCTCCCAATCAGTAACTGAAGTCCCTTTCATATTTCAGTTTTAATCCAGTTGTTATCCATTGTTGTCCTGATGTTAAATGATGTGGAAGTGGCAGTTTCAGACATCATTTACATCTGCTTATGAACCATATGTGAATCATTGTGGCCATTTCAAACAGTGCTGTTTTTTCTGGGATGGGAAGTGACTACCTCTCTTCCCCTGGGCCACCAGGGATTTTGTATTTTTTTTTAAAAAAAAATCAGCATGTTTCTATAGCAATATAGCATTGTAATACTAGAGCATCATAATGATAGATGTAGCAGGTGGCCAGCACTTTGAACTAGGCCAGGAAACAAATAGGTAACATGCAGATGGAAGAACAAGTGTTATGGCTGAAGATGCTAGTTGCAAGACCAAAGTCTGGTTGCTGTAACTGAAGGTTCCGGGTCATCTTCAAGGGCAGCCTCACATAGTGTGTGCGTTACAGTAGTCTAATATGAGGGTCACAGCAGCAGGGATCAACGCAGTTAAGTCAGCTGACAAGTCTAACAAGATTAGTACATCACACTGCCATTATCCATTTGCAAATAGAGATCATCTACCAAAGCTATTAACTGGTTCTGTCCCATATCCCAAGCCTGACTGAAACAGGTCAAGAATAGATACACCATAACTCAAGATTTATACCCAGATCCTAAGCGTTATTTGTTTGGTACTGGGGTGGGGAAGGAGGAGGAAAGGACATGCCAGTTCAAACAGTTATCTTTTCTTGATGTTGTACAGCTCAAGTGTCCCAGGGACACATATGTAAGGAAGAATATTACACCCAATTTAGTTGCCGTTACCACTTTGCATCAATAATTTGTGAGTATGCAGCAGTACTTTTTTCAGCCCCAGTGACCATGTCAACCACCGGAAATGGCAGCCTGCAGCCAAAGACATTATCATCCCTGACAATATTCCCTCCAGACAACTGTGGACCCAGATACATATTTACATAGAGGAATTGACAAACCTCTAAATCAGTCTCACCTGCCACTGATCTCATTCAAACATTTTTCAAGGTATGGGTTATTGCCAGAAATCCTAAATATATTTATTTAAGATGATCAGACTGGTAAACAAAGCACTTAACCAGTTATGTTTATTACTATGCTCGCATTCACTGGACCTAAATTTCCTTACATCCGCTGATTCTCCAATGCAACTGTTTTATGTATCAATAACAGCTAAAAACAGGAAAAATTACTAAGTTAAGTAACATGGAGCAGCTGGAGGAAATTACCTTTTTGCATTGGTTTTATATTTTTAATCACAGAACCGTTGGGTTGATTTTAAAAAAAGATTGGCTAAAGAATGTATCCCCAATTACTCTGGCATCAGACTTGTTTTTACGCGGTCATCATTTTAATGCAAAAACTTTATACCGGTCCTATTAGGAACGGTATCTCTCTTCAGTCTCATACTCAAGGGAATGCCTCAGAATGCCTGCTGAGATGTGTAATCAATCATCTAAAAATGGAACTTGGAAAAGTACTGTTTTATTTACATGCAAATGTATGCAAACACAATAAAAACTTCTATGACTGTTCAACTAAAATTTCTTTAATCAGATTATTAGGAACTATGGTGCTGAGAATATGAGGTGTAAATGATGTGTACACACACACACACACACACACACACACACACACCATTTATGTCTCATACTCTCAACACCATGGTTTCTGAGGTTGCTGGAGGGTAATAGTAGATAAAAATTTCTACTGTAATACAGATGTTTAAGAATGCTTTGAACAATATGACTTAAATAAATGAGTTTGTTTTATGGATTTTCATGGTGGAAAATCATGCCATGAAAAAGACTGCATAATAGATGCTATGTACAACTCCGACCAAATGGCCCAGAGGAGCACAGGATGCCAACTACAGCTGCAACCAATGCCCTCAAAACCCATTGGCAGCCGAGCCCCCCCCCCATTACACAAACCTCAGCTAGAATATCCATGAACTCACTAAATAGCAGGTGGATCAGACCTGGGATTAGGAGTCTAGTCCTGAATGCTGTGGGCCACGAGTTCAAGGTCTTTTGGGTCCTTTTGCCTTTTTGTACTTAATTTTCTGGGGGAAGGTTGTATGTGGCTTGGAGCAAAGGTATTTCCAGCAAGGGGTGGGTGCCCTGTCTACCACTGGAGTGTGTCTCTCTTCTAGGCTGGGGAGGAGGCTTCTTGAGCCAAGTGCCTCTGGTGGGATTCCACAGTTGTGAGGTCCACCCTATCCACTAGCTCTGGGGGGGGGCATTGAGACACTGGTTTCACCAAGAGAGATTCGCTCGGCCTGCAGTTGCCACACACAGAGCTGTCAACAGCAGCTACTGTGTGATTGATGGCGGCGGCTGCAGTTTCTATGGAGCTGGAAAGCTTGCCCCACTGCCCGTGGTTTGTACATTGCTGTATCTCCCTGTTGAAAGTCCTAAGGGAGCAGACTAGTGCTGCTAAAGTTACATGGGGATTTGTATGCCTCCACCACAGCGCTCCCCAGGTATCAAGCTATCTACTTTATGATCCATTACCATTGCCCTTGTGTTAATATGTGTTGGAAAGATTTGCTTGAAAAATAACCACTCACCGGAGGTAACTATTGTTTTCAGGTGAGCTAGACCTGTCATTCTGGGGGGGATGCATAGGGTGCTTCTCTTCTTTGTTACGCCTGAAAAGAAGTAATATCTACACACACTGCCTCCAGAACAAAGATCTTCAGCTCAGAACACTGCATGCCTGGCTCTTTGCTTCTTTCTTCCTGGAGGGGCGGGGGTGGGGAGTTCTGTACTGCAGGTCATCTGAAAGGATGTGCTTCAGCTGGCTAGACTGATGCTATTTTTCTCATCGTTCATGACAGAAGCTGATAGACAGCAAACAGCAAGCACACTAGCACCATGTTCACCTAGCTGCACAAACCGACCAGCACTAGACCCTACTTTTTCTGCCCCGCTTATTAGGGAATAGAGACCAGAGAAAAAGAGGATCACAGTCCAGTCAGTACCAATGGCATGTGGGGTAGGTGGTTCCTGGCTGAACTCGCTCTCCCCACCCCTCCTTCTAATGGCAGCTTTCTTTCCTGGCCTCTCCTTGTTCTCTACAAGTTGAGAAGGACAGCTGTGTGCACACAAAACAGAGCAGCTCCCTCCCTTTCTAGGAGAGAATTGTGAAAGAAGAGAACACTCGAGCTAACAAAGTGGTAATTGATTATTTACAAAGTTACACTGTTACCTTTCAGAACTGCATCCAAGAGGCAGTGCCCACCAGTAACGTAACCACCACCGGCAAAACAGGCATTGTAGGTTTGGGTTCTAAGTAATCGCAGTGAGTAAAGCCTAGTCATCCTAGTGAAAACAACTTGTGTCTTATTAGGATACTTAAACCCCACTTTTCTCTCCAAAGGTGATCCAAAGGAGCTTACAACAGCCCTGTGAGGTAGGTTAGACTGAGCTTGTGAGACTGGCCCAAGATCTCACAGCAAGCTTCCATGGCAGAATAGTTGTTGCTAGTCTGACATTCTACTAATATGTTGATGTATACCTCTTTATAGAGATTTTACATAGTTTATACAATAGCTTCTACATGTGGAGTGGGGTATACATCATCTTTTAAACAAATAAATAAATGTGCCCTGTATGTGCTGAAGCATAAAAATGGTGTCCATACTTAACAGAAAAAAAGTCTATACTTCTACAGTCAGATAGCAGAAACTACAATGATAGAATCTATCGGAGGGATAAAATTGGTATACAACTCCCAGTATTTAAAAGGACTAAAATCTACATTCTGTGTTTTCTTTCCACTGCATGAGGCATAAATTACGAGACCCTAAAACACATCATTTGAAATATTCTCTAGATCTCCCTATTTATAGAAAGTATAACTTCTAAACTTTTAATCTGCATAGGACACACTTCTTACCAATCCAAAGAATTGATGTCTCAACTAGGGGTGTGCGCTTCGGGAATCCAATTTGGGTAAAATACCCAAATCAGACCCGATCCAGAAAGCTTAGCTAGCAAAAGCTTTGGGGCCTTAAGGGGTGCCTGCCCTCCCGCCCACACCCCACTTACCTGGGGCAGTCTTCTTGCAGCGGCACCGGCACCGGCGCTCACTACTGCTGTGCCAGCTGCCGCAGAGGCCTCCGTGGCGGCACTGGCACTTGCTGCCAGTCGTCGCAGAGGCCGAAGTGGCAGTGCGGGCGGAGCAGGCACCGGCGTTCGCTGCTGTCCTGCCGTCCTCCTCGGCAGCGCCAGCGGCGCTTGCTGCTGCCGCTGGTCTCCGCAGAGGTTGAAGCAGCAGCGCGGGCTGCAGCCTTCCCCACCACCCTGCTGGCCATGGTGGTGGCGGCAGAAGGCCTGTTCCGGCCTTAAAGGTAAGTGGGGAAGGGGGAAGGAGGGCTCGGGGGGGGGGGGTTGGAAACCTCTAACTTTGGTATCTTTCCAAAGTATACCAAAGTGATTTCTGGGTTTCAGGGTATTCTGGATCGTTTCCCCGCTTCGGTAAGTGGGAAAACCTAATCTTTTCCCCGTGCACATCCCTACTCCCAACTGACTGAATGTTAAAATATTGGCTTTCTAGACTCCGCTTTGAAAGGGTAATTTGTTACCCTTGGGACATGGGTACAGCATCAGACACTACTTCCCCAAAATCTAGGGACCGGCATCTCCTCCTCTCTACCTAACATTTCTGGATGTAGCACCTCCTCTTCATTCATCCTGTGAGTTCTTTTTGAAATCTGACCTATTGTTTGGTCAGCTACCTAGTAAGCAAGTCCCAGCTAGATGTTCAGCCCTTTCTTCCTAAATGCTTAAATAGCTCTAGCTTTTTATTTTATTTATTTAATTCATTAAATTTATAACCCGCTCTCCCTGCACACAGGCTCAGAGCAAGTAACAACAGTCAAAATCACATTAAAACCATACATATATATAACCCAAACTAAAACATCCCATAGTATGGGTAATGACATAGCTGTTTGGTGGGTTTGGAAGACAACTGGGAGGAAGGGGTTGCATTCTCCACTCAACAGGAGACTGGCTGAAAAGGAGCCCACCCCCACCTCAACCATATGGCTGGTGGAACATCTCTGTCTTACAGGCACAGCAGAAAGATAGTGAATCTTGCCAGGCAACGTTTTCCACCTACAGAGAGTTCCACCAGGTGGGTGCTAGGACTGAAAAGACTCTGACCCTAGTCAAGGCCAGGCGAGCATCCTTTGGGCCAGGGACCACCAACAGCTATCACTCAACCGAAGTATGCTCCGGAGATCGTATGATGAGAGATGGTCCCACAGATATGCTAGCCACAGTCGGTTAAACGCTTTACAGGTTAAAACCAATACCTTGAATCTGATCCAGAACTCCACAGGAAGCCGGTGCAGCTGGTGCAACACAGGTATTATATGCACCCTATATGGTATCCTCGTAAGGATGTGCACAACCGCATTATGGACCTGTTGCAACTTCCAGAGCAGACGCAAGGGAAGCCCTGCATAGAGCAAGTTGTAATAATCTAATCTGGAGGTGACCATTGCTTGGATCACTGTTGTTGGGTCACGGGTTGAATGGTAAGGGACAAGCTGCCTGACCTGTCACAGACCAAAAATAGTAGATCTGGCAACCGCAGTGATCTGGGCCTCCATTGTTAGGGTAGCATCCAAGATCACCCCCAGACTCCTGAATGTTGAAACAGGAGCCAGTGGCACCCCACCGAGGGTTGGGAACTGGATTCCCAGCCCTGACAAACCACGACCCAAGTACAGGACCTCCGTCTTGGACCTCCTTAGCTTCCATGCTCCAGGGGCAACAATCTCCTAAGCGAACATTTACCTCAGATCAAGCGGTGACCTAAGGTGATCTTTACCTGGTTGTCACTAATGGGATCCTTTGTCTGCTGCCAATTCATCCCTGATAATTCTGTAGCTTCAAGCTTTCCACCACCCCCGCCCCACCCCGTACCAGATAATCGCACAATATAAATTAACTTCTAATGGCTACATCTGCCATTATGAAGCTTATTCGCCTACTAAATTCTCAGAGCACAGGCTGCTTGTATATTATATACTCTGTGCAAGCAGATTGCTTTGCATATCAAAAAGAGCTTACAATTCTCAAAAAGATAAAACTCTTTCTTTCTTGGCATCATTTAGCAATCCCCCTATTACATACCATGGCAACTTCCAGAGCCAGTTGCTTATTCTAGAGGGGAAAGGATTAATATAACCAAAGCAGAGTAGTGAAGTGCTCGTTTTCCTTGGAGGGAAGAGAAAGAGTTCCTACTTTTACAAAAAAGAAGACAATTTTTACCAAACCCTAGCCTTCAAAAACATCCTTAGGGAAAATATGTTGTTTCACATCCTGATGTAAGTGAATCTTTCAAATATGTACCACATCCAAATAAGGACATTTGGCAAGATACCTACATGTTACCATGGAGCTGCAGTTAGCATTCCAGTCAAATAAAGCTCCAGTTCTCTGCTGACCTTGCTTGGATGACTGTTTTCCTTCCTGCAGACTTTCTTACCTGGACTGTATTCAATATAATATTTTTTTTAATGCAGCTGCGACTTAGATTAGATACATGTGCATGGCACACACACACATCTCTTATACTATTTCTTATAATTTTTACAACGATGGAAAAACCACTGAAGACACAAAAAGGAGAGTGGAACAATTCGCAACAGTATGGAACACATTGCCTAGGAATAAGACTGGAATTTATTCGATTTGAAATTATATTACTAGATGTACTAAATTAGCTTACTAGGTGTACTCCTTATACTCACAATTGTTTTCAAATATCTATACATTTTTATTTGTATACCCTATTGCACTGTTTATTGAATGTCCCTGCTGTTGACTGTGTTGACTTACACTGTGTAATCAGTCTTGAGCTCAGTCAGAAAGGTGAACCATAAATAAAAAAAATAAAAATATGAGTGGCAAAAAGAACATTTTTTCATCCTCTTGAAGAATATCTGCAAAAAGCGTGGAGATTCAAACCCATCTTAATAATGATAAAAAATAAATCTAATATATACAGATGATACCACAGCATTTGTGGTTTAACACAGAATACAACAGGCAGCCAAACAAATAAAGTGAGTTTAAAAGAACATTTCACCCACTCAAAATGCACATATTCAGGGCCAAACTAGATGTTACATGTGCCACAAGAACCCAAACCTGACCTTGTCCAGTTCACAGACAGGTATGACATGCCCTGATTTGGCTTGTGAACATGACATGGAGGAAGGAGGGGCTTCAGCCTGATTGCTACTTTCCCATGCTGATATGGCTGCAGGGAGGATGCTGAAACTCCTCCTCCTCTTCCCTGTGCCACACTCTCAAGTCAAATCAGGGCCTGGCCCACTTGGGAACGTTAGTTCCCTAATGTCATGTCTGTCTGTGAAAAGGTCAAAGCTGGGTCAGGGCAGACCCAGCATATAGTTTGGCCTGCTGTTCTTTTTTAAATAGTTTATCTTGCCCCTCCTCCAAGTAGTTCAGCACGTCATCCATGCTCCTCTTCCAGCCTTGTGAAGAACATCACCCCAAAAGCTTCCTCATGACTAGTCAGGAAATAAACTTTTATCTTCCCAGCTCTAATCCAACACTCTAACCGTACTGGCTCTCAAATTCTCTATTGCATCCCTTTGCAATGACCACTAGCTGAATTTATTAAAAAGTTAGGCAAAATCATACAAAACTTTAGCAGCTACAGTGCAAGACACTCCTTTTGCATCAGGTGCTGTGAGCTTCTGGCTGAGTTCAGATTCTCTACTTCAATCTGATTTATTATCTTGCTAAACATCTACTAATATCTATAAAAACACCACTTGAAAGCTTAAGCATTTCCATCTGTGAGCAAGATGTGCCTCAACGATAGTTAGAAGTGCTAGATGGTAAAATTGGCAAGTAGGGATAACATAAGATGTTCTTCTTTAAATCTTTACTATGTATCAGAATGTGCACAGTGTTGTTTCAGCAAGTTGTGAATGCACGGAATCCATCTGTAAACATACCTCTATTGCTAATTGTTATTATACAGAGAGAGAGAGAGAGAGAGAGAGAGAGAGAGAGAGAGAGAGAGAGAGAGAGAGAGAGAGCAACTAGGAGTGATTTTGCCCAATTCCCCTACTCACTGAAGCCCCCTGTGCCCCACTGCATGTTGTCCATGAGACTCCAGCTCTTTTCTACTCCTGGAAAAAGTTTGTTCAATACCCTTGCAATTGATATAACCCATAACATTTAAATTTTAGCACATTTGAAATAAAGCTTTTATCAATAAATTTCATGTTTCCCCTCCAGGTATGTTAATTTGATGCTACTATCCTTCCGAACTGAAAGAAATAATGCCAAAAGCACAAAAATGCTTTAAAAGGGTCCCGTATTTAGACTCTGCTGACATAGCTACCATAACCTCCAAACTGCACTAATGTGCTTTATTTGGGGCCTTTAAAGACCGCTCAGAAGCTCCAGTTGGAATCAGCCGCTTGGAACCTCTGCCCAGTGCATCAACTACACTGGTTACCTAATTGCTTCCAGGCCCAATTCCAAGTTCCTTGAAAGCTCTTCACCACCTAGGGCCCCACTTATCCTGATAGATTCTCCATGTACCAGTTATGGTGTTCGTTTTTGATTTTTGTTTTTATCTTTATGATTGTGTTCTGTTCTTGCTACTTCTTGTTCTATCCTCTTGAGTTTAAGCAACGATGGTGAGGTATGAATGCTTTGAAAAATAAACTAATCAGCAATTCCACTATAAGCAATAAATATAAAATCTATATTTATATACTGGACACTGTGCATCCCGTGTTAAGATCCAAGCAATAGTGATCTGTGACGCCCTGCAAAAAATAGTAATGAAATACCATGGAATTCAGGTTTGTTACCAACCATCACAAGGGAACTTTTAAAAATTTGGTAAATGCAGCCATTAATATAAGACACTAAAGGCAGTACAAGTCTACAAAGCTAAAAAGAGCAACAAAAGGGAAAGAGGGACAGGACGGATAAGTTAAAAACTGCCTTAAACCAACAACCATGTGACATGGTCAAATCCATACACAATAAATGATGGCATGTAATTTTCAGCTTCATCTCACGATCAAATAATTAATATTACAACTTTTTGTGTATGCCCAAAGGTTCAACAGTGACTAACAACAAAACAGTACAGTTACACCCAAATTAATGTCTGGCACATGCTAACTACTGCTGAAAGTAAACTCTTATGTAAGGTGTTTGATTATACTTTACAACAAGACCAGGGCAAATGACTCAGCACAGGAGACCAGCAGGGTTTCTTCTAGGGTTAGGGAAACTTTTGCCAAGTTTATGAATTATATGGAAGTTAATTATATGAAATACATCCAGGATTCAAAATGCAAGGACCGATGAAAAGATACCCCACTCTTATCCTATTGAAAGGAACGGGCATAGACTAGAATGTGTATCTCTACTTAAGATTGTACTATAAAAGGAACAAAGTGAAAATCCACACACATTCTGGAGAACAATAGTGAAGAGTCACAGAACGTACATACCCCTAGGCTGTGTAAACAGATTCCCTTATATCTTCTACAAGTGATGGTGAAACTTTCAGGAAGAGGAGAGTACTGACTGATCTATGACAAAAAAACATTGGCAATGAGCACGCCAAGAAGATTACTAAGAAGATGCACCAGCTCCAATTAAAGTTGCAAAATGATCAGACAGGAAATAGGGAATAGAGGTGGGCACGAATCGTAATATGAAGCAAAAAACCATACGAACTGGGCCGATTCATGGATCATGAAAATGTGGTTCGTGGGGCCACATTTCCCACGAACTCCACAACTTTCTCGGCCTGGTTTATCCAATTCATAAGCGGTTTGTGAAGCCAGACAGGCTGGTGCTGCCGCCCACACGGGATGTGTGAAACTGACAGCCCCGTTCTCCTGCCACCCACAAGCGGCAGAAGAATGGGGCTGTCACTTTCACATGCCCCCACACCAGCTGAACCCAGTGCAGGCGGCAGGAGAACAGGGCTGTCACTTTCACATGCTCCGCACCAGCTGAATGCAGCGTGGGGTCTGTGAAAGTGATAGCCCCCTTCTCCTGCCGCTAGCGGGTGGCAGAAGAATGGGGCTGTCAGTTTCACACGCCCTGCACAAGCTTCAGCCGATTGGCTGAACTCAGTGCGGTGTGTGTGAAATTTACAGCCCCCCACAAGCGGCAGGAGAAGGGGACTGTCTGTTTCAAACGCCCCGTGCCGGCATCACCTGATTGGATGAAGCCTGCGCGGGGTGTTTAGAAACTGACAGCCTTCCCTTGCCAGTTGCAAGCAACAGGGGAATGCTGTGACTTTCAAACACCGGCGCAGCAGCTGGTGTGGGGTGTTTGAAATGCCACAAACCACGAAACATGAACCAATTCATGAACTAGGAAAAGCTCGTGGAAGATCTTGGTTTGTGGAATGCAATGACCAACAAAGTCACGTAAAACAATGCTTCTAACAGTTACTGTGTATTAAACTGATCACAATGCTAACTGTCCTTAGGTTCCATTAGTATACCTGTACTCCAGAAAGCAATACCCAACATTTTGAGAACTGAGAGCCATCTCACAAAACTGATAATCAACTATGAAGTGTATCTGTGACTAGAGATTTTGATTTGTGCTTCCATTCTTTTCTGGCAAGACACAAACATGTCTTGCTATAAAAGTGAACAATGTCTTCTCTCTGATCAAAGCTGCAAGTTTAGCCATCTTGGCTAACTCCACTACATCATCTTCACAATTCACTCCTCTATTGCAGACAATACTGGACTCTTCCACTTCTGACCATATAGTAGCCTTGCCGGCATTATCATATATAAAAATATTTTGTGTAAACTTTATTCTTTGTACAGTAGAAACTTACAGTACACGTTATAT